>NC_080797.1:44361263-44665393 GCF_028018385.1 Neofelis nebulosa
AATAACTTGAGGAAATGCAACAAGTTATTAAATTTTATTTCCTTTGGGGATATTCAAAATGCTCATTAGAGTATTAAGGATGTTGGAAGTTCTGCGGGAAAGTTCATTTTTTCTAAATCCTACATTTCTCCAATTTACCTGGCCACAGGGACCACTACCACCATCACCAAGACTCAGTTTTGCTTTTGTACAAAACTAGTTAATATCCTTTGGAATGAACTTTGAGAAATATTGTTACATTTGAATATGTATCAAAAACTATTCTAAATAGTATAAGAATGAATTCTTTGAGTGTGTGTTGAGTACTCACAAAAGAGTAGAATAACAGAGACAGATGAAGGATATGAGATGATGAAAACAAATGGCCATACATACCTAAAGGTAATTGTCAGGACAAAATGTTTAGAAAATGCTTAGGATGTTTGTTAAGGAAAAATATTTCTCCCTAAAATTGAGGGATGACTCCTACTTCAGTTATTCTAGCATTTAAAATTAAACCTGAATTTCTTATATCCATTCCACCATGATTTCTGTTAGGCAGTTAGTAAAAATCACAGACTAATGACTAAAGTCAGGTCTCTATGAGAATCATGAGGTGGCCATTATTAGCTGTGAAAGTTTAAGCAAGCTGCTTACCTTTCGGGCCCGTTTCCTCCTCAGTTAAATGGAGACAAGGTTATAGGAAGTATATAACTTTGAATATATATATATATAATCCTTAGCAATGTATCTGCACACAGTAAGTTCATAATAAATGGTGACATTATTAATTATTTTTATGATCTTTTGTATTCACCTCTCCTCTCTGAAAGGCCCTACCTTAAGCCCATTCTTATAAGAGCAATCATTTTTTCCACATAGTCCTTTAAATTATATTTTCTATACTTTTTTTATTGTTATAATTTATATATACAAGATGGCTGTAATTAGACTTGGATTTTTATCTCTGATTAGATTGTCATTGTTTTTTACATTGTAATTGACTGTCAAAGAGATCATGCTAGCAGTAAGAGAAGAGAAATTGTCATCTCTGGTATTTTGTTGTTGTTGTTATTCACTTGCGCATGAATTATTAATATTACTTTCAATCCACAATTTCTGTGCAGGGATCTTTTTAAGCTGCTTGGCTGTTAATATTGCATTTTATTTAGTTAAAACAAGACATATAATCGATTAATGAACTTTACTGGGTTTACATAAACCATGTTGGTTGATAATGTCCAGCCTTTTGTTAGCCTTACATACCATGTACTTGGCGTGGATGTCTTTGGGGAAGAGTTTATGTCAATAACTCAACGTCTTTTTGACATTATAAACATAGTCTTAGAATTTGGACTTTTAAGGGAAATTATATTGTTGAAACAATCATAAAGATGACAACAGGATATGTATATGTTATAATCATCTAGATTCTGTTATAAATAACAGTAATGTGAAGTTAAGCTTAAATCAAGTTTCCCCAGGTTGCTTTAATATTCTCTTTCATCTAATCAAATGACTCCAAAGAAACCAAATTTTGTTATTAAAATGCAAAAGCTTAACACTCGTCAAAAAGGATTTTCATGCTAGTTCTCATAATTAGCATTTAATGCATAACTTTTTTCTTGTATTTTAATGTTGACAGCTTCTTCCCTGTGATTCCTTAGAGGCAGATGAAATGGAAAGGCTTAAGCGTGAAAGAAATGATGCCTTGGAGGAAGTGAATACACTCAAGGTAATCTCCAATTTCGCCTCCTTACATTTTGCTTAGAAAAAAAGAAAAGGAAGAAAAGTATTATATTTATTATAAGTAAATTATCAAATGTATGATATTAATGCTTGTAATATTATAAATAAAATTAATATTGCAAAAACCGTTAATATCACAAAATAGATCATTTATTTAGTCAATAGGCCTTTAAAGAGTCAACTTTTTGGTTCACATACTTATTTATATTTCACCATGTCCATAGAAGATTCAGGGTAGACTGGTTTTTGCTCATACCTTCTGATCTGGCTACTTCTGCCCCTTTTTGTTCTCATATTGGTGGCAAGGATGAGAAGCCAGAAAAGATTAGATGAGTCAACAAAGCAAGCCATGACAATTTTGGATCCCTTAGATGTTCATTGGAAATACTTTTTTCCCATGGAAAATACATGCTTCAGAGACCTCTTGTTTTGGTAACATAATTTGGAATTAAAGCAATATGATTAAGAGAAGAATAGACACACAGTGTGCCCAAATATACTTTGTGCCCAAATATACTTTAAGATTTTGATTCATTTTACATATTTTCATTTTGTGTTTAGTAGAATATTAAATTATATCCTAATTTTTACAGAAATACATTAGATTTTCCAAGTCTTTAAGTAAAGCACTGTAACTACTTGATTCATGATTATATGGAATATGTTTTTTCAATTATCTTACTTTATTTTCTGAAATAAGTAAAAATCTATGTTTATTTAATTTTTATTAAACTGAAATCTTTACACCTCACCTAAAAAAAGGAAGAAATTTCTTTCCTACCTTAGTATTTAAACTCCAACTTCTAGAGGAAGCCATTGTTAAACATACCTTGTTTGTCCTTTTAGAGACTTTTTCTTTTTTTTTTTTTTAATTTTTTTTAATGTTTGTTTATTTTTGAGAGAGAGAGAGAGACAGAGACAGAGCGAGCATGAGCAGGGTAGGGGCAGAGAGAGAGGGAGACACCGAATCTGAAGCAGGCTCCAGGCTCTGCGCTGTCAGCACAGAGCCTGACGCGGGGCTCGAACTCACAAACCGTGAGATCATGACCTGAGCTGAAGTCAGGTGCTTAACCAACTAAGCCACACAGGCATCCCGAGAGCCTTTTTCTATACAGCCAATTATACTTCTAAAAATAAATGTATATGTGTGTTTTAACTTTAACATTAATTTCTTCACACACTGCACACTTTTTTACAGCTTGCTTTCTTTTTTTCCCCTCCCTTTGTTAGCCTTATATCTTCTTTTTTTTAAGTCGATTTATTTAATTTGAGAGAGAGCATGAGCAGGACAGGGGCAGAGAGAGAGAGGGAGAGAGAGAGAATCCCAAGCAGGCTCCATGCTGTCAGCACAGAGCCCAACACAGGGCTCCAACCCACAAATTGTGGAATCAAGTAGCTGAAATCAAGAGTCAAATGCTTAACTGACTGAGCCACCCCGGCACCCCTGTTAGCCTTATATTTTAGGCTACTTTTCAAGTTAATATATGCATATCTGCCAAATTCTCCCCAATGGCTCTTCTGCCATCAAATGGTTCTGTCCTAAGTTTTCTAGCCGGTTCCTTATAGATGAATATTTAAGCTGTTTCCAGTTTTCCACTATTAAAAAGAATTCCTTCAGGGGTGCCTGGGTGGCTCAGTTGGTTTAGTGTCCAACTTCCACTCAGGTCATGATCTCGCCATTCAGAGTTTGAGCCCCGTGTCAGGCTCTGTGCTGACAGCTCAGAGCCTGGAGTCTGTTTCAGATTCTGTGTCTGCTCTCTCTCTCTCTCTCTCTCTCTCTCTTTCTCTCTCTCTGTCTCTGCCTCTCCCCCACTCACACTCTGTCTCTTTCTGTCTCAAAAATAAATAAACTTGGGGCGCCTGGGTGACTCAGTCGGTTGAGCGTCCGACTTCAGCTCAGGTCATGATCTCACTGTCCATGAGTTTGAGCCCCACGTCAGGCTCTGTCCTGACAGCTCAGAGCCTGGAGCCTGCTTCAGATTCTGTGTCTCCCTCTCTCTGCCCCTCCCCTGCTCATTCTCTCTCTCTCTCTTCCTCAAAAATAAATAAAAACATTAAAAATAAATAAAAATAAATAAACTTAAAAAAAATTAAAAATAATTCCTTCATAAATAGCTTTGTAGTTGTATCTTTGAGTAATTTCTACAATTTTAAAAATACAAATTGAATATTTCTGAAAGTCAGATTGCTTTATCAAAGGATATGTCACATAAAATTTTATGCATGCTACCAAATTACCCTTCAAAAGATTTTACCAATTCATGTTCCTTCCAAGTGTGTATGAACATTCCATTACTAAAGGAATATTTATAGACTTTTTTACAACTTTGAAACCACTTCTACATTTGTTGGTATAACAGTTAAGAGTCACAAAATGAAAAAATACAAATTTAGCTTTAAGAATAAATTGACAATATTTCCTCATATTCTCTTTGAAAACATCTGCAACAATGGTTATCTTGGTAAAATAGCATCTTACATAATTTATCTCTCTAAGCCATTTAATCTTATGGTTCATTAGAATTTTGAGAGGCTCTCAAGTCTTTTTTCATTTTCTTAATATTTATCATTGTTTAGTGATATATTTCAGTTTTTATTTGAATATCAGTATTAATTATTAGAATTTTAATTTAAAAGTGTATTTAGATAATGTTTAAGCAGGGCTTCCCTAAATAGCTAGTCAATAAATCAGGATTCACGTTTAATGTCTGTAAAACGTAACTGAACATACCCTAATGTGATAGGACCTGAGATCTCAGATAAAGCATATTCTGTATTTTATAATTTACTTTACCTGGAAACCTAGTGGCTGAGAACCACTTGTTTGGCCATATAGAGTGTACAAAGCAATAAATACTTCATTGAGGTAACATTTGTACCTTCAGTATTTTTACTTGTGTTATACACACACACACACAAATGACAGAGGTTGTTAAATGCAGTTCACAGAATGTGTAGGTGCTCTCTAGTCACTTGCTGTTATCCTGTGACATCTCTATCCTTCATCTCTGACTTGAGGTACAATACAAATAAAAACGAAACCAAGATAAGTTGATGCCAGTGGCTACTTTTTTCTTTATTTTACAAGAATGATTTTTAAAAGTGCTGTGTTCTTTATTTAACTTGAAGCCATCTCCCTACAAAGTTTAGATTGCTACTGGTTTGCAAAGCTGAATGAAAATAGATGTATTTTCCATTTACAGATGCAAAAAAAGTAGGACACAGAGTGAAGGTGAGTTGCTAGAGCATCAAAGCATGAGAGCCAGCAGTTTCCTGGCTCCCAGCCTGTGGCAGATTCATTAGATTGCTATATGATATTCATCTTCATACACCCTCATTTCATCTGTTAGATAAGAATGAGCTGAAATATACCAGGAAGCAGAATGCTTCTTATAAACATTGCAATGTTGCCATGAATATTTACCACTCAACTTAATCTTCAAGCAGTTCCTCTGCCCAAGTTTATAGTAAAATGGTCCTTAAATTACTCTGAGTATTTTTGATTTGATCAATAAAATGTGGATTTATTTATGATATATTTTTAAAACACTGAATGTTTTAGAGTATGTGCTTAAGTTAATGTTAAAAGATGATAGTATTTAATTTGCATGCATATTCTACATTAGTAACTATTATTTTGTAGTTTGGTTATGGTAGCCATATCTTCATTTTTGTGGATAATCTTCCTTCCAAGTACAAGCTAAATCAGGAAAAGAATAGTCAATCCAATTTCTTATGTCCTCTTTCGTGTGGTAAGAGACCTTTACCTCTAAGATGTAACAGTAATGCTCTTCAGTTTGGAAGCGCCTGGGTAATGATCGCTCTTTTCCAAATTTTGTTAGTATTTACACATTTTCATCCTGATGGGTTTATTTTGGAGCTCAGAAGTGGAGAGTGTACAAAATGGCTATTTACAGTTAACAGGAAATGCATTTATATCACAGTTGTACTGTAAATAACTAATTTTGAATGGTATGTGTAAAGCTAGAAAACTGAGAACTACTTTCAGATTGTAGCGATTGGATGTTTGGACAATTTATAAATGTTGAAATAAAGCCCTAAGAATGATACTCATTGGTACTTCATAACATGTTATTAATTCAGTGGTTTTTAAATATAGGAAAAACTATTTGAATCAGAAAGGCAAAAGAAACAGTTGACAGAAGAACTCCAGAATGTGAAACAAGTAAGTGCATATATTACATATGTGTGTTTTATGTGTAAGTGCATAAACATATGAGGTATATAGCAATGATGCTGTGTAATATCCTGGAGCTTACAGATGTGAGTAACATAGTATAAAATAGCATAAATCTTAATGGCAATCATTTTCAGAGGCTGTTTCTGTGCTGAAGTCCTGCTACTGTTGCTCAAAGAAATTGCTTTCAAAACCAGATAACCATGGACTGAAATGGCCAATCTCATTGCTATTCTATTGTTTTACCCTTTTATTTTCCCTTTTTCTTTTCTTCTGTTTCTCATACTTCATTGTATTAAAGAAAAAACAAAAGAAGAAAAGAAACCTCCAAGGCAGAGGATTTTTTACTTTCATTTTTTTTAATGTATATTTATTTATTTTGAAAGAGAGAGAGAGTGCGTACACATGCAAGCAAGGAAGGGGCAGTGAAAAAGAGAGAGAATCTCAACTGGATGCACTGTTAGCCCAGAGCCCAAAATGGGGCTCAGTCTCATGAACCAGGAGATCATGACCTAAGCCAGTATCAAGAGTCAGATGCTTAACCAACTGAGCCACCCAGGTGCCCCTACTTTTATTTTTTAGTACTAAAAAGTAAAAATTTATTTTTACTCTGCATTGTTCTTCACAAAATTTTAGGCAGCTTACAACAGAACAGATACAGTGGCATTATCATGAAATAGACATACAAATAAATATTGTTAAGAGTAGAAAGATAAAATAACGTTTCTAGAGATCACTGACAATCAACTGATTTTGAATTTCCCTGACTTCATCCCCCCAGAAAACATAAAATCAACAAAGAAAGCTAATAAAATCACATAGAACCCATACCTTCAATATGACTGTGACATAAAACCACATCTTTGAAAATATATATAAATAGAATAAAAAAATTTCAAACTCCTGCAGCTTGCCTGCGGCTGAAACCTAGAATACAAAGAACAGGGGTGGTAAGCCTTCAATGACTCTGGAAAAGAACTAGGAAAAACAGAACAATTAGACAAAGTTCAAATAAAATCACCTCCAGAAAGAAAATGCAATAATGAATGCCAGACTCTAAGCACAGAATAGTAGTTGGTGGTTCCCAGGACTTGAGGAAGTGTGTAACCAGAAGTGGCAACATTGGAAAATCATTGCCTCTGGGGAATAACCAAGTGAACAGAAACAAGATGGTATCCCTTGGAGACTAGGCAATAAGGAAATAAGAGGAGAAAATTAAAGATTATGCAGAAATGAAAGAGAAACAATACATACCAGTCCTTTCCATCTACCTCCACCATGACAATCATGATCCATAAAGAACTGCACAGGAGAGTGTGCTGTTGAACTAAGAACTCTTTCTGTGAAAGAAAAAGGAATAGGAAAAAAAAAATTAAATCTGTCCCCATTATTACAAAACTACTGTAAAAAATCAGACAATATGAATTAAAGTTTTCCTTCTGATAAAAACTCTCCAAAACAATTTGACCACAAAGCTGAAGAAAACTAATATGACACTCCAAACTCAAATATCCTTAAACAAAGCATTTGCCACTACAAAAAAACACTTTAAATCAGAATTTTTTTAAAAAACTAAGAATAGAAATTGATTTTAAAAAAAGCAGGAAGAAGTAAAAGGAGAGTTGGTAAAACTTAGGAAAGAAATAGGAAAAGACAAAAGCATATCAGAAATGAAAACTAAGTTTATAAATACAGACAGATAAAAAAGCATTGGAAAAAAAATGCCATAACCAGGACAACGATAGTGAAAGGAAGTAAAAGAGTTTCTTGAAGAAATAAAACAACTGAACAACACTAATATTTAGAACTATAATCCAAGAAAACTTCCCAGAATAAAAGAAGACCTGAATCCCTCATTGGGTACTAGGGAAATCTGACCTCGAAAGATCAACTCTATGACATATCCAGTATACGTATTAGGCTTTAAAGATAGGAAAATGTACCATGCCTCCAAGTGAAAAGATCAAATAACTTACAAAGACAATAGAATTTGACCAGCATCAGCCTTCTCAGCACAACAAACTAAGGCCAAGTAGAGCACCATTTTCAAGAAACTAAAGGAAAGAAAATGTAAACCAAAATGTATACAGCCAAGCTGACTTTCAGATACCAAGGCCCTGGAAAAATAGTTTGGAATGTGCCAGTATTCAGAGAATGCTGCACATACGTAGTATTCCTGAGGAATCTAGGAGAGGATGAGTTTCATCCAGCCAAAAAATTACTGGAATAACTTTGTCCAGAGTTTCCCAAAGAATGAACATTTCACAGATATTCTATTGCTGAGACAAAAATGAGACTGAGGTCACATGTCTGACAAAAAAATCAGAAGATGCAATTTATTTAAAAAATGAGAGGATAAAGCAGGGGAAAAAAAAGGAAAATAGAATACAACCACTCTGTTGTGTAAGTAAGGCTGATGTCAGATAGTAAAACATTAGGTAAAAATAGAGGAGATTTCAGGCACTATAAAAAGTAATAAACAAAGGTAACCTATGGAATGAAAATACACACCTTACAAAATACCAAAAGTAATTTAAAGGAAAAAAAAATGAAAGAAACACACAAAATAAACACAGTAAATATAATATATGCACACAATAATTTCAACAAAATATGACTGAGTTGAGACCATCATAGTTATTTCAATTAACATGAATGGTATCATGTTAATGATGTTTTAAAAGCTCTTTTAAAAGATTTTCTTAGGAAAATCTAGTTTGTCAAAACTGACCTCAGTAGAGATAGAAAGCTTAACAGATCAATTTACATAAAAGAAGCAGAGTTATCAAGAAACTACCCTCTAGAAAAGGACCAGGCCGGATGTTTTACAGGGGAATTTAACCAAACCTTTGGCAATCCCAAAACTACATAAGTGGCTTCAGAGGATAAAAAAAATGAAAGAAAATTTCCAAGTTCTTCTTTTGAAACTAGTATAACATCAGTGCCTAAACCTGATAGAAACAGCACACAAAAAAAGAAAATGCATTTAGACTAGAAAAACAACTAGGGGTATGTGAATTAAAAAAGAAATAAGGAAAACCATTTGCTTACAGATGATATAATAGTTATCCAGAATACCATTGACAATCAATGATAAAATTCATTCAATGAAAAATTCACAAGCTAGCAAGATATAAAATCAAAATGCAATACTCAATTGTATTCATGTGCACAAGTAATAACCAGATAGAAGTTGTAACAGTTGAGAAGCAAAAAATGATGTAGAGAAATTGGCAAAGACATGAACAGATAGTTCGCCCAAAAAACATTATGAAAATGTCCCTTAATTATAGGAAAAGATAAGCTTTCTCATAATAAGAGAAATACCAATTAAGTCTACACTCAGATAGGACTTCCAGCTTCTGGTAATGATAGAGTATAAAAACTGGCCAAAGACATCTTCCAACAGAAAACAGCTTTAAAACCTGACATCAAAAAATAAGTAACTACCAAAGGAATTGGAAGAGTGTACATAATCAGACAAACTTCTCCTCCTGGCTATAAGCCTGGAGCTAACATAATGTGACACTGGTAGAAATTGACCCACACTTAGAATCATTTGGTATTCGAAAAGGTTCACAGACAATTCACCTGGGGGAAAGATGCTCATTACAATACAGGGGATAGATTAAGGAAATACTTGTATGAGGAAAAAAAATGAATCTCCACCCCTACCCCATGTCATACTAAAAAACTAACTGAATTATTATAGATATAAACATAAGAACTAAAACAATTAAGTCCTAGAAGGAACTTTTATAACCTTGGGTTAAACAAAGTTAACAAACTGTATACTAAAATTAATAAATTTTACTATATTGAAATTTACTATAGAAGAATTCTGCCTCAACAAAGCTTTTTTTTTTTTTTTTAGAAAAACTATGCCAATACCATTTCTCACCTATCAGATGAGCAAAAATTCAAAAGCTTGATGGTACTCTGTTGGTGAGGATGTTTTGAAACAGTCATTCTTATCTGGCATGCAGAATGGTGCCCCTATGAAGGAGGATTTGGCCGTTCTAACAAATCAATATATCATTTACCCTTTGACCTGACAATCTCATGTCTGGGAATTTACCCTGAAAATATGCCTCTAGTAGTATTAAAATATATATGCACAGTATTGCAGTCTTGTTTGTAATTAGAAAATATTGGAAACTTACCTTAATTCCTCTTGAGTAATATGGAGTGATTTCCAGGAGATATTACCAAGGAAAAAAAGCAGAGTTCAAAAGAGCATATATGCAATGTTTAATAAACAAGAGCAGTTATATATCTGTTTATCTCTTATGAAAGACACCAAAGGAAGACGACACAGTGATGAAACTGGTTATCTATGGTGTGGGTAGACACAGGGTGGAAAAGATACAGGATGGAGAGACACCTCGCTGAGAATTACTTTTTATGTAATTTTTACTTTTGGGTGCATGTTAATATTCTACACGCTCAACACACGTACAAAGAAATCAATAAAGATAAGGAAGGGAAAATGAACCTAAAGCTACAAGCCAACTGAAATAAATGAATCTGTTTGTTTCAAACGAATACCATCCTCATGCTAAAGGAAAACCAATTCAAGTAACTTGTGAACACGGTATTTGTGTTCAGACTTTGACAGGTTGGGACTGAGTTGGAAAAGAATTGCAGACAAATCCTGAAACTTTTTTTAGTATTTTGTTGTTGTTGTTGTTTAGTTTTATTGTTGTTTTAGTGGTGCAGGCAAAGCAAGTCTGAAACCATTTTAGATGTATTATGGATGTTAGCAAATGTGTTGATTGTCGTTGAGAGCCAGAATCTCAATGAAAACGCACAGACATACAAAATAGAGTAAAGTCACAAAAGAATCCTGTGAGATGGACTGGAATTGGAGGTATTGTGACTGTATCATTTCTAAAATAGCTGTATGTCAGGGTGCCTGGGTGGCTCAATCGGTTAAGCGTCCGACGTAGACTCAGGTCATGAACTTGAGGTCTGTGAGTTCGAACCCCACATCGGGCTATGTGCTGACAGCTTGGAGCCTGAAGCCTGCTTTAGATTCTGTGTCTCCCTCTCTCTCTGCCCCTCCCCAGCTCACGCTCTGTCTCTCTGTCTCTCAAAAATAAATAGACATAAAAAAAATTAATATCTATATGTATATGTGCACATACATATATGTATATTTTTATGCATTATATATATACATATGTGTGTGTGTGTATGTATATATATATATATATATATATATATATATATATATACTCATTCCCTGACTCTGTCAGTTGTAAGAACCAAGAAGCAGACACTCTAACAGCAGTGAACACATAGCATATGTAAATGCCCAGATATCATTAACTACTAAAGGAACCCAGTCTCCTTGGAGAAATGACTGATTTAAGCATTGGAGGGAGGGTAAATACAAGACGAACTTAGAACATCTCATTTTACCAGAAAATAAGGAAGTGCTCCAAATGACGGGGTCATGTCATAAGCAATAAGCTTGAAAAGGGCTCCTGCTGGCTAAATCTGGAAGAACTTGAGTACCAGAATAATTAAATACAGTAATGAGTTGCAGACCATTGACAAAAGTAATCCTTAAGTCCATACCATTAGTAAATAGATTAGTTAATTAATGGGGAGAAAGGGGAGCTCTTGCTCATTATAGACTGTTGAGTGCTGACGTAACTGCAGAGGCTGCCAGATTTGGGAAATCAGCATTTTGCATCTGTTTTAGTATAGACTGAATCAGGCTGGAGTCATCAGATGCTAAATCTAGGGGGAAATCTTGATGAAGAGCAGAGTATTTACATATTTACATGATTTTAAAGTAGCTCTCTATAAACTGCTTATTAATTGCTAGGGGAAAATAATAATTATACAGTAGTGAAATAAGACAACACCTTGCCCGGTGCTAAAAATTGATAGCACCAGAGAAGAAGAACAGATGGAGAATGTGACTCCAAATGTGAAACCTTGAAAAGGACACATCACCTATGTAGTCCTCCAGCAGAGAACATGTAACCTGAGTCTAGCTATGAGAAAGCATTAGACAAACTCAAAATCAAGAATAGTTTTATTTTTTTTAAGTGTGTGTGTGAAAGAGAGAGAAGGAGCACAAGAGAAAGACAGAATGGCCGTATTCTTCAAAGATATCAATGTCATTAAAAAAAAGAAGAAAGAAAAGCAATAAAAGATCTCAGATGAAAAGAGCCTAAAGACAGGGAGAATAAATACAAGACCTGACCATAGTAGACTGGATCATGCACTGGAGTGGGGAAAATGTTCTAAGGGATGTTATTGGGTCAGTTGACAACCTTGGAGTACAAATGGTGGATTAGATAAAAGTATTGGATCAGTGTTAAATTTCCTAAATTTGACAACTAAACTATGGTTATATGAGAATATACTTATACTTAGGAAATACTGAAGTTTTTAGGGGTAAAGAGCCATGATGTATGTAACTTACCCTCAGAAGGTTAAGGAAAAAAAGTGATGTGTGTGTATATGTGTTTTATGCATATACATCTATACACATGTGTGTGCATGTATATGTGTGTTTCTATATGAGAGAGATTGAGAATTTGCAGGACTTCAGCAACAACCTGTACATACCAGTGGCTTACAAGCGTATTTCTCACTCATGAACATGTTAATGAAAGGATAAATCTGGTGAACTAGGCAAATCTGGGTGAAGGGTATGAGGATGTTTTCTGTACTACTCCTAATTCTTGCAACTCTGCTGTGCACTCAAAATTATTTCCAAATAATAAGTGTTTAAAAGTCCTCTATTTTTTTGGCCAATTTTAAGACTCTCATTAAATATTTTTGTGCTTTGGTTGGTATGCGTTTTTAGCTGTGTCTTAAATTCCTGCATCAGTTTATATGGCCAGGCTTTTTTATGTTTTAGTGTTTGCATCCTGAAAGTAGACATTTAGACATCTTCTTTGTTGATTTTTACATTTGGAACAAATGAGAAGGTGGGCTTTTTCCTACATTTAATTAAAATTGTCTTTTCTCCTAAATGGTTAGAGCTTAAAACTTTAGAATATAGAGCATACTTGACAAAATATTTACATTAAGGACTAAGAAATGATTCTAAAGAAAAATTTAACAATTTTGCTTTTTTTCTCCTTGCAATACCTACTTCTTCCACTTGAGGCCCTCCTGTATTTATTTCTCTGAACAGATTAATTTCTGTTATTAGGGAAGGTTGGGTCTTCATGAATAAATAAGACAAATATGTCTCAGAACTTAACAAGATTCAATAGAAAAAGATGGGACATAGATGGAAAAATAAATAGGAAAAAAAATCTTATATGATGAATGGTGAATTAGTGTAAGGAGTAATGAGGCAGATAATAGGCTTTGGAGTTAGACCATGTAGGTTTATTCTGATCCTGCCTCTTGCTTGCTCTTGACCTTGGGCAAGCTACTTCATCTCTCCAAGCCTCATTTCCATCACTTCTAAAATGAGTTTGATAATGGGATCCCTCACAAGACTGTTAGAAGTATTAAGCAACATATATAGCATATATAGTATAAATGTGTACAGCCCATAGTAAGCACTCAACAAATATAAACTATCATTGTCATTATTATAAATACTAGAAAAAGAAATGCTAGGTGCTGAAAAATATGTGGGAATGATTTGTTTTAACCATTTGCTTTAGAGGAGGAAAACCTAATTCTGGCTGAGAAAATAATGAGACTTTTTATAGAGAGGGTGACACACACATGAACTGGGCCAGACATAGAAAGGAAAGAACTTTCCAGACGGAGGGCACAGCATAGAAATCATGCTATGAAAGAAAAAGTCTTGAGGGTCAAAATAGGCCTTTTGCACACTAACTGTACTATTATTTGTTAGTATGTTTGTGTTTTCGTATCTAACACTGTGGTGATGATATCTGTCTTATAATTTGTTCATAGGAATGGAGACTTTCAGAGTAAAACTGTCAGAATATAGTAGGTTCCTCAAAAATAGTAACTTAGGTTTGTATTCTTTTATCAGCAGCAGCAGCAGCATTATTAAAAGCCCAGGAATATAAGAGAGCTATGGACAGATGAAAAGTGTTAGGAAGTGGCGTTTGGGTGGCTATGTTGGGGCCAAAGCATATAGGCACTTGAATACCAACCTAAGATTTTAGACAACAGACTGCCTCTGAAGATACTTGACAGGGAGAAAAATTATCAACTTGCTTCAACTATAATCTGATCCCTTTCTTTCCTTCACACTCCACATCCAATTTGTTAGCCCTACTTTTTTAAAGCTACAGAATTTCACCACTTTTCACCACATCCATCACTAGTCTAAGCCACCATCATCTGTGGCTTGTGTTGTAATGACAGCTTCCTACCAGATCACCCTGCTCTTACCCTTGTTCCACCACCATACTGTCTAATCTGAACAGAGCAACCAGAAGTATTTTTTTAAAACTTAAGTTAGAACTCTCTAGGGATTTCCATCACAGAGTAAAAGCCAAAATCCTACCAGTAGTAGCCTACAAGTCAATGTGAGAGCCTATGATGACCTACCTGATCTGCTGTTCTCACACTCCTCTTACCTCAGTGACCTCACCTCTTATCACTCTTCCCTCCCCCCGTTCCCTGCACCCTCACTCCACTGACCTCCAACCCTTACTATGTGTGGAGAAGTTTTGTGGTATTATTAATTGCTTTCTTAGGTGTTATATGCTTGTCATGTTTTTGCCCTTTATATCTCCCAAATAGAGGGTAAGCTTCGTAGGGGAGCTATCTCTGCTCTGTTCTCTGATTTATATTAGAATAATATCTGACACAGAGTAGGTACTCAGTAAATATTTGGTGAATAAAGGGATGAATGAAGAATATCTATACTTAAGAGTATTCAGTAACTCAAGATCAAATAAGAGGCTTTTGTAATAGTGTGGACCAGCACTGTCCAATGGAGGTATGAGAACCCCCTATGTATTGTTAATTTTCTTTTTTAAAAATTTTTAAATATTTATTTATTTGTGTGTGTGTGTGTGAGAGAGAGAGAGAGAGAGAGAGAGAGAGAGAGAGAGAGTACAAACAGGGGAGGGGCCATTGAGAGACACACACACACACACACACACACACACACACACACACACACACAGAATCCGAAACAGGCTCCAGGCTCCAAGCTGTCAACACAGAGCCCAACACGGGGCTTGAATTCCCAAGCCGTGAGATCATGACCTGAGCTGAAGTTAAATGCTTAACCGACTGAGCCACCCAGGCGTCCCCGTATTGTTCATTTTCTAGTGGCCACATTTTTAAAACAGTAAAAAGAAATAGGTAAAATTATTTTAAATATACTTTAGTCTGATATATCTAAAATAGGATTGAAGATGCAATAATATTAAAAATTCATTAATGAGATATTTTTACATTCTTTTTTCATACTGTATCTTTGAAGTCCAGTGTTATTTACACTTAGAGCATATCTTATTTTGTACACTAAATTTTCATTGAAAATGCTTTATCTGTGTTTAGATTTAACAAGATTTACTGTTGAAAAAATGGTTTCATATACACAAATTTTCCAGACATAACTTAAAAATTTTCTACTAACTGAATACCAAAATCTTTTTCTAATAATATTTGCATGCATATGGATAAAACGATTTCATGCTTTTCTAGAAGACTTTGCCTTTCAAGCAAATTATTTCAAAACTACATTTTCAAATTAGTATATCACTAATTCTTAATACCATTAACATCAAGTTCAAAGAAGTATATATTGAAAGCAATTCTAAATTTATCAGTATCAACTTAGCATACCTTAACTTTTTCTTAGTTTTTTGTAACTAATTTATGTGACACTATGAATAATTAAAGTCTGCATATTAATTTATGGTAGAAAATATGTAAAATCATTATTATTGATGGATATTATTAAAAGTTTTAATGTCAGTATAAATTCTTATACTTGTTTGGCTTCACAAATAAGCCTTCCCTTTTCTTGGTGCTTTAAATTTAGCTCATTCATGTGCAGTGTGATAATGATTTTTTTTGTCCTTGATTATTGAATATTAGGCAAGCATTCCTTCTGTTTTAAGAAAATTTTTAATTCAAGTTAAAAATATGGCAAATCTTTGTAAAACTCTTGCACAACTCAGCCAGAGTATTGGCAAAGAACACAGGATCATTAAACCCATTGTCTTCTAAAGTTAGTGAAGAGTCATAGAATTTGCACATATATACTAAACAATATTAACAACTGTATCCATGACGTTTTTCACACATTCAGTTTCAAAAACTGAGCACAGATATTTTCCACATGTAATGTACAGTGGAATGAAGCAATAAAGAAAACAGTCTCTTGTTGGAAAATGTCAGTAAGTTTGAATTTTTGATCCAACAAGGCTGCAGCATCATCTATTATGATAAGCAATTTTATTCAATATCCAGCTGAAACTCTTTCTTTGAAAGATGTAAAAGTTAAAAATATCTAGACCACAAGTTTGATTTTTTTTTGGCTGCAGATTGATAGCTTTTTGTCATAAATTTGGAAGTTCCCTAAGACAGTACATGTATGAAGTTTGAATTGGGCAGTGTCTCCTATGTCACATGGCTCACCTAAAGCTAAAGAAAGGTCTTTGTAGTTTTTCAGATTTTAAATCAATGGATCATTGATGTTGTTAAAAAGTTCTTGTATTCTGTAGGCATTTGTTTTGTGACTTAATTGATGATCTTTCATTTTTGGTAAAATATCTTTTCTAGTCTTTTATCATACCTGAAATTACCATCTTGATCTAAAAATGGTTTATTTACTCTTTTGTGCAATGATCCAAGCCGTTTTATAGCTGGCCAAAATTACAAATATTAAACATTTACTTCTGATTTCAGGTGACTGATATCATTGGTTCTTGTTTCACTAAGAGAAAACTTACCAGATTCACTAGATTCACTATGTAGGTACAAAAATGCCTCTTAATATTGTTCACTTTTTATACACTTAAAATTTTTCATCACAACAGACAGCTTTGTAGATTGCAACTGAATTTATCATGAAATTTGCAACATACCTTCTTGTAGTCTCTTTTTATTGTCCTGATTATATTACTAGTTAATACATCCCTATTTTATATTGTACCGGTAATATGTCTTCATTTTAGGGGCGCCTGGGTGGCTCAGTCGGTTGGATGTCCGACTTCGGCTCGGGTCATGATCTCACAGCTTGTGAGTTCGAGCCCTGCGTTGGGCTCTGTGCTGACAGCTCAGAGCCTGGAGCCTGCTTCGGATTCTGTGTCTCCCTCTCTCTCTGCCCCTAACCCACTCACATCCTGTCTCTGTCTCTCTCAAAAATAAATAAGCATTAAAAAAATTTTTTTTAAATATGTCTTCATTTTAAATATAAAATCTTTTCCATACCTACTACTTTAAATAGAAAAAATAATTATATTCTAATAAAAATAAGCATTTCAACTTAAATACCAATTATGATTTACATTAAGTATTACTGTAACTCATGTTGTTGCATAAAATGTTCAGATAAGCACATTCTTACATTATTGCATTAAAAATTTAAATTAATTAATCCATAGTAACCACATCAGTTTATGTATATTACACAAATGATTTACATGCCTATTGAACACTACAGTTCAACAATTATATCTTAAATGATGCAGTCATTAAAATGAAACAAAGCTCCATCAAAACAGTAAAGTTTTGTAAAATGGAAAAATATTTTATACTTGAGAATGTTTTTTTTTTTTTTTTTTTTTTTTAATTTATTTTTTTTCAACGTTTTTTATTTATTTTTGGGACAGAGAGAGGCAGAGCATGAACGGGGGAGGGGCAGAGAGAGAGGGAGACACAGAATCGGAAACAGGCTCCAGGCTCCGAGCCGTCAGCCCAGAGCCCGACACGGGGCTCGAACTCACGGACCGCGAGATCGTGACCTGGCTGAAGTCGGACGCTTAACCGACTGCGCCACCCAGGCGCCCCTACTTGAGAATGTTTTAATTTAAATGCAAACTAACTAAAACTATATTGAAAATTCAGTTGACCAGCTATATTTCAAGTGCTCAATAGCCACATATAGCTAGTGGCTACCACAATGGACACTGCAAATCTAGAACCCTACATTCTTTTTTTTTTTTTTTAACGTTTATTTATTTTGAGAGAGAGAGAGAGAGAGCGTGAGTATGCACATGTGTGCATGAGCAGGGGAAGGGCGGAGAGAGAGAGGGAGAGAGAGAATCCCAAGCAGGTACAGAGCCCAACACTGGGCTCAATATCACGAACTGTGAGATCATGACCTGAGCGGAAATCAAGAGTTGGATGCTTAACCGATTGAGCCATCCAGGCACCCCTAGAACTCTACCTTCTTGCTACTCAGAACATGATCCAGGACCAGCAGTGTCAGTAACACCTGGAAGTTAGCATTGCAGGGTCTCACATGCCACCCCAGACTTCCTGAATCAGAATCCATATCTAACAAGTCACCAGGTGATTTGTATGCACTTTAAAATTTGAGAAGCACTCTTCCAGGTGATAAGTAGTGGAGGGTTTAACCTGGTGGTGGCAATGGAAATACACCAACGAGGTCTGTGTGAAAGATACAATGAGAGTAGTCAATCAGACTTAACAATGATAGAATGTACAGTAATGGAGCAGTCAAGACTTTGTAATATAGTGATTGAGAGGCTATAATGGTTCATGCTGTAATGATTCATAGTATTTTTAGTATTATGTAATGTGTATTTTCCAGGGGCGCCTGGAAGGCTGCTTCAGGTTCTGTGTCCCTCTCTCTCAGCCCCTCTCCTCATGCTCTGTCTGTCTCTCTCTCTCTCAGAAATAAATATACATCGGGGCACCTGGGTGGCTCAGTCGGTTAAGCGTCTGACTTCAGCTCAGGTCATGATCTCGCGGTCTGTGAGTTCGAGCCCCACGGCGTGCTCTGTGCTGATGGCTCAGAGCCTGGAGCCTGCTTCAGATTCTGTGTCTCCTCTCTGCTCCTCCCCTGCTCGCACTCTGTCACTCTCTCTCTCTCAAAAATAAATTAACATTAAAAGAATGTTTTTAAAAATAAATAAATATACATTAAAAAATTAATGTATATTTTCCAGTTTTAGCAACAACAGTTTAAAGTATATGTATGTATTCGTATATACAAGTATATCCATACATATTGGCACAGCTATTCATTTCAGTAATATACACTTTCAATAAAAAATATACTGCCCAAAATCAACCATAAAACTGTTCTTTTTATTTTTTATGTTTTTATTTTTTTAGTATATTGACCGTGTATACCATTCAACTTCTTATGTATATAGAATGATATCATTTTGTTTAAGGGGATTTCAGCGATACAGATGAATTGTTAATGAGAGTTCCTATACTTTGTTGAAAATACTAAAATTCTGTCTCCTCAAGGATTAATTTCTTTATTCACAATTAGCAAAAGAGTGTTTAAAAATCACAAATAGAGAATGTGTATAACTCTTCTCTTAAAAACTTTTAAAAACCAGAAACTTGAGTTATATGAAAAGTACATAGGTAACCTGATTATTAAAACACCACTAGATTGATTTTTAATTTATTTTACAATGATGGTTACCAGTTCAATTTGATATCCTTTGTTCACTCATTTATAAACTTTTAATTGAATTATTGTGAGACAGTGGCCTGATCCTAAAAACCGAATAATCTCCCCTTTTTGAAGGTCTATTAACTATTGCAAATTATGGAAATTAAATTACCTTTATTTAGTATAGTGACCCAAAAAGAAAGCAGTGAAGAACTGAAAGATAGGGAGAGAGGGAAAAAGGGAGAGGGAGGAAAGAAAGAAGTAAAAAGGCAAGAACAAGCTATGAAGAGATCCTTTTTCTCTAGAAAGGATCAGGTGTGCTGCTTTTTTTCAACCAGGGCTGACTACTAGAATACTTACTTATTTGTAAGGAATTGGCTGCACTGTTCTCTTCTATGCCTTACAGAATAACCCCACCTTGCTGTTTAAAATCATGAGCGCAATTTCCCACAAAATAAGACTTCTCGTTATTTTTTCTTCAAGTTCTAACAACTTTTAACAGGCATGGGCCATTCTCCTAACAACTTCCTTTGATCAACAACTTTTCTAAAATGTACTCTCACACTTCAGATGTTTCAAGTTGGTTTCAGCAGTGTGTTTATGACCTAAGGCAGCAGTGAACTGGTAAATAGTCCAAAGCCAAAGTATTTAGCTTGTCTGAACCAGTTCTTGCGCTAAAGAAACATGGGAAATTGCTCATTTGGCAACTTCTTTACGTTCAGATAAGCCCAGTTGCAGTTAGCCTCACCTGTGCAAAGGTTGGGTTGAATGTTTGACAAGAGCATGAAGTCCTGAGGCAGAAACGTAAGGTCAAATCAGCACAGGAATCTCTATGGGTAGTTGAAGTTGAACATGAACTTAGTTACAGCTGGTGCAGCTGGCTTGTGAGCTGTCTTGGTTGATGGATGAAGCAACAAAGGAAACTAACAACGGATTAAATATATCTCTAAAAGGAACAACAATACTATGGGATTTACTAAAGGAGTACTCATGTATTTACACTCTTAGAGAGTGTGTTCCTTTCTGCATTTATTAAAGAAACAGTGAAGCCTGTAATTTTTAGAAGTGGTGTCAGTGCCCATACCCTTTTTATTTTTATTTTTTCGTGATCTGAATTTTTTATAGTATTTCAGTATAGCACTAGCAGATATTCTAAGATGCTGTCTCATCTTCAGAAAGGAAAAGAAGAAAAATACATATATTTGATTAGTCAGTCTTTTCTCTTCTGAAAGGGTACTATATAGTAAAATGTTCCTATGTTTCCATTTCAGGTAGTCACTTTGTGACCTCAAAATGTCAACTTTTATTTTCTATTAAAAATCTGCTTTACAAGCATCTCTCATACTACTCTTTTATAGCCGCAGCCACCTCCTTCTGTCCTCCCTCCACTAACGCCTTGCAACCAGTAATCTGTTCTCTATAATTTTGTCATTTCAAGAATGTTATGTAAATGTGATCATACAGTATGTCACTTTTGGGCATTGGCTTTTTTCACTCAGCATAATTCCCTTGGGACACATCCAGGTTGTTGCATGTATCTATAGGTTGTTCTTCTTTATTGCCAAGTGCTTATAAAACTGGTGAAATCTGATTAAGGTTGGTGGGTTGTATCAATGAAATTTCCTGTTTGTGATATTTTACTGCTATAGTCATGCAAGTTATAAGCATTGGAAGAGGCTTATTGAAGAATACAGGGAACCTCTATTATTTCTTACAAATGTGTATAATTTACAGTTATCTTTAAATGATTTTTTAAAAGCCTTTTTGAGAGATGAAATTATAAAGCTCTTATAATGACAGACAGCAATCTGAGTGGAGAAACTTATTAAAAAAGAAAACTTGGTTGAATTTATTTTTCAACATTAATTCCCTTTTTGTGAATCAAAATATGACCCATGTATTTTCCACCATTAGACTTTGCTCTAGAAACTGCCTGAGTTAAAGACAGCTTGCTTGGGGGGCGCCTGGGTGGCGCAGTCGGTTAAGCGTCCAACTTCAGCCAGGTCACGATCTCGCGGTCCGTGAGTTCGAGCCCCGCGTCGGGCTCTGGGCCGATGGCTCGGAGCCTGGAGCCTGTTTCCGATTCTGTGTCTCCCTCTCTCTCTGCCCCTCCCCCGTTCAGCTCTGTCTCTCTCTGTCCCAAAATAAAAAAATAAAAAAAAAACGTTGAAAAAAAAAAAAAGACAGCTTGCTTGGAAAGGGAACACAAGAACAGTCCAGTTGGCGTCCCTCTTTGCCCAGACACCAGCCATATCCAGTGATTCACTGGACATGAATGTGGCATTGGCCAAGCATTGGCAAACAAAGATGTCTATTTCAGAATCCCCATTCCCAAACAGTTTTCTTTTTAATGTAGAAAAGGTCTTACCATTTTAAGAAAACCTCAGTAAAATTTTGTTATCCTGTTGATACTACAGAAGCCATTTGAATGGTGTCAGCTCAATTAGAATCACAGAATTTTTGAAGTTGGAGGAATTTGGAAGGGAAATGACCTTATTCTTCACAGAAACCTTCCAGTTCATTTGATGACAGTATTTTCTGTAGTTGGTTGGCTTAGCTAGAACTGATGTTGGGGTTCTGGGTTCCCCGCCGTGAGCCACTTACTTTCTGGCTGTTCAGGGACCAATTCAGCACTCTGTCATCAATTGTTTCACGCATGTGTTGTAGTGACTTACAAGGGAGACTTGGCAAGGGAATTTAAGAAACATTTATTGAATGCTCTTTTGTATGGATGTACTGGGAAAGCTAGACGTCTTATTCACAAGGAACTCTCAATCCAGTGAGAAGAAAGTAAAATAGAGCAAAACCTATAAAGCATTGTAGCATAGGTGCCCAATCGCTGGTGTGTTGTCAGAGGTATATTTATCTACCACAGCAGACATTACTACCTTTAATTTTTCTTATTTAACTTACAAGTACAAATCTCTAAAATTTCATTAGCTGCTAAGAGAACACCTTTCAGGGTGTGTTTTAAGCATCTGTGTACATGCCAGACTTTTACGTCTCTTGATGTTAGAACAATATATATTGCTGACAAACTAGTAAATTTTACCCAAGGAGGAAGTAGTGATAAGGCAGCTGACACTATAAAACTCTTATCTTGGCAGTTTACTATGTGAGAAACACTTTCAGTACTCTTACTTCAATATGGGACTCTCCTGACATTGTGTTAAGTGATTTATTCACAAACTGTTTTAGAATTAAAAACAAGACTTCTCTAGTCATACCCAACCCTATATAAATAAATCACCCTATTTGAAAATACTGTACTTTGATCCATTGTCATCCACGTTAGATACCAAGGATTGTCTGTGGTGATGAGTTTCGGATGAAATTGTGAATTCCATCACAATTCTTTAATATTGAAGGTAGCTCATTTCCTGATCTGATTGCTAGGGACATTCTGTCACTCCTGAGCATATGCCCTTCGTCTTATCCCCCACCCCCCATCCCTTTTGGCTCTTCATTTCTCTTATATTCCTAATAACTGTTTTTCCTCTTTTCCCACGTCATTTTATAAGATCTCTTTACACTGTAATTATTACCCCCTCTTGCTACCAAATCTGTTGTAAATATTTCCCCCATCTACAAATTCCCTTCCTAATTTTTTCAAAGATTTTTTAATACAGGTGTTTTTGTGTTGACAGACCTTTTTCTTTGTGCCTTCTCCTTTTAAATAATTTTCTTAAAAGTCCCTTCCTTACCAGACATCAGATACATATTAACCTGGTTTTCCACCTCACTGTGTTTGTCTTTATTTAACCTATCTATGAAATTATTTTGTTTGGTCTATGGTATGAAATGAGGAACTACACTTTATACTTTTGTCTTCCCAGATAATTTGTTGTTGCAACTACTCACTCTGTTGTGGTGTCTCCATTACCATAGATTAAACTGTTACATATTCTAGGGTCTGTTTCGGGCTATCTGCTCTTTCAGCTGCTTTGTCAATAAATATTTATTGGGTGAATGAATGTTTTATCTAACTCTTCTTTGGCCAGTACCAACTATTTTGGTATATGCCTATGTCCTTGAACCACATCCTACCTCTTTCTTTCCTGTTGTTACTGTTGTTTCCCAAAATTTGTGGTACCAGTTCTCACTGATTTCCTTTTCTTCCAAATGAATTTAGGAATATTATTACCTTCTATTTAGATTACAGCTTGGAATTCTCGGTCAAGTTCTTCCAAAACAAACAAAAAAATTTGATAAAATTACGATCCCAACTGAATTAAAACTCTAAAAGTTAAATTGGAAGTTACATATTTCTGTTTCAAAGCCAGCTCTTTGTTAAACCCCAAACTCTAGATAAATTCTAAATGTTTAAATAGCCAAAACATAGCTTTTGTGTTGTAGCAGGTTTCAGTGAGCAGAGTTGACATTCTGATTAGGAAAGGAAATGCCCAATACTGTAGATGTTTCCTTCAGTACATTTGTAATCAGCCTTGGAGAAGTAGGAAGACAGTTTTTTTTTTTTTTTCTTTCTATCAACCTTCACTAAACTAGAAAATGCATGTTTAGGGTTAAATATATTTAACTGGATTTTAACAAATTAATATTTATATTGTGAACAAGTTACATGGTAAAATTTATGAGATAGGTGTACCTGTGTGTCTGTCTTTGATTAGGGACTTCTGTTTATAGACAGAGATTGAAAATTGTTTCTTTGGTTTTCTTTGATGTTCAGAGTCAGAGCTCAATTTTGCACCTTTTGGAAAATGAGGCAGGTGCAGGTAGAGAAGCTGACAGCTCTTGGGAGGGTTAATTAGAGCTAATTATAATTTGATTGACCTGCTTTTCTTCCAGAAAGCTTAACCAAATCTTCCTTTGCAAAATGGGGATTTTGTTTTTTCTTACAAACTGAAGAAAATCGTTGTTTCTTGGATTTATGAGTGTCTATCATTTTACACACTTTCCAAAGAAGTGTCAGCACATAATTCATAGAGGCAGGGATACAGGTGGAGTTGGAATGGACCTTCAAGATTATATAGTTCTTGAGAGCATATATTATATTAGCTTGTGATGAAAAACTACTTTTTGGGAAAGATAAACTAGTGTGCATAATTTTTAAATCTATGTAATGAAAAACTAAGAATAAATTTGTAAAACACAATGAAGTGTAACTGTTCCTAATTCCACATAGTTTTGATATAATCTTATTTACTTGATAAATACTATGAAAGGGTTTTTAAATGTATATATAAAGAGAATATAATTAAGTGATTTGCTTTTCATTAAGTGTTTTTCATAGCATGGTTTATGGTTGTTATTGTAATTATTCAAATGAAATATTCTTTTTTTTTTTTTTTAAATATTTATAATATTTCCTTGTGATCTTTTTTTTTTTTTTCAACATTTTTTTTTTTTATTTATTATTTTTGGGCAGAGAGAGACAGAGCATGAACGGGGGAGGGGCAGAGAGAGAGGGAGACACAGAATCGGAAACAGGCTCCAGGCTCCGAGCCATCAGCCCAGAGCCCGACGCGGGGCTCGAACTCACGGACCGCGAGATCGTGACCTGGCTGAAGTCGGACGCTTAACCGACTGCGCCACCCAGGCGCCCCATCAAATGAAATATTCTAATAGTCCAATAAAATTGAAACCTTTTATGAAGAACTTTCCTATGAAAGCTTCTTACCTAATAAGATTTTCTAAGGCAGTTACTATATATGAAAAACAAAGTTGTCATTTTTACCATCAACTCAGTTGTATCTCATATTTATGGTTTAAGTGGAGCACTTGTTCATGTTAGATAGGGTTTTACTCTCAGCTTATGTTCTAATTTGAACAATCAAGACTCGTTGGCTTTAGAAGTCAGACAGTAAAATACTTAATATTTTAATGACAATTCAAGATAGCAATAGGAGATACCAAGTAGTATGTGATTAATTATAGACAACAGATATAAAAGATAAAAGGAGGGAAAATTGTAAGCGGAAGTGGTCTGGGAAGATTAGAGAAGGTATAATCTGAAGGAGATTTTAAATGATAGACAATCAAATGAAGGAAAAAGAGGAAAAGTGTATACATAGCAGAAGGAACATCGTGCTGGACAGCATCTTAGAGGTGGGAGAGTTTAGTCTGGGAAATTTGGAAAGTAATGTACTTGGATATGGTAATCATGTAAGAGAATTGAATGTGCCAATGGAAATAGAGATTTGGAACAAGCAGTGGAGAGCCTTGAAGTATGGAGATTGAGGTTCTATTTTATCATACTACCTAAGGTTATCTCAGTCTTGTTACGTGAGCAGTATTTTGGGAAAATTGATCCTTCAAAAGTATGCAGAATATGCAATAGTGAAGAACACAATGGGCAGGGTGATCATTTATGTGATTCTCATAGTATCTATGAGGTGATGGAAACATGAATCAGTCGTGGAGGCAAGAATGCAGATTAAGGAATAGGTGGAAATACATCATAAACGAAGACTTCACAGTATTTAATAACTGGCTGGGTATGAAGTGGATGGTAGGCTGGATGTATGCATGAAAGAGGAGTAAGGAAAGAGAAAGGAGAGAGCACATATCAGAGGCACATAGAAAGTTCTGTGAATTAACTACCCCTCTCCAAAGTGCGTCCATGCTTAAATAAGGAACGAGTTGCATATTCATTTGTGAATATCTGCAAATTACTTTGAGATCATCCATTGGAGAGAAATGGTATACATGTTTTAAAAATCTGAAAAGGAAACTAGAGATAACTTGCTTTTTAAACACTTTTCCTTCAACAGCCCTCTTCCTGCAGTAACCCTTAATCTTTTTTCACAAGCTGTAGTGGGACAAAGACCAACAAGGGTTCTCCAATGAGTGAATGTAGGAAGCTGATAAGAGAAGTATTCTTTCAGGCTTAGTAGCGTAAGTTACATTACACCAAGACATATATCTCTTTGCAGTCTCTTTTTTTTCCTCCTGTCGCCCATTGACATTTTGAAAGATTTACTGATTAGCTTAAAAATTACAGAATTTCGAAGGTTAGTGATATGGATGTGCTAGCCTAATTACAAATGTGCAACTGTTGTTAATGCTTGCTCCTACTTTAGGGAGTCGTAACTGGAGAAGAAAATCTTTTACATAATTGTTGCTAACATTAAAAAGACCCATGCCTACAATGTTCCCAAACAACTTCTCTAAAGTTCAATAACTGGTATTACTAATTGATTGCCTCAGGAAAGCCCTTAATAAATTGTCTAGTCTAGCCCTCTGATCACATAGGTGATTATGTATATTTTTCAAAAGCAGTAAAGAGGAATGGGAAAGAGCAGTACCAAGAACTATAATCGTTTCTTTAACCCTCCTGTGAGAATTGTTTCGATGTTATAAAGTAGGTGTTATTTCCCATTATACATCTGGACAAACTGAGTCTTAGAGAATTACATAGCCAGAAAAAAAGAAAGATTACACATCAAAGATTCTGACCTAGCTTTAGCTCATCTAACACTCATGTTTTTTCTTCTACATCATGTTCCTTGTGGGGGTGGAAAAGCACATAGCACATTGTCTTTTGTCTGAGCTTATGGTGCCCTTTGTGTGAGTTTATAGTACCCTTTGTCTCTTTTGTCAAAGGAGAATTTGGCCTGATCTTTCCTGAAGATTCATTGTGAAAATGTAAGGTGGAAAATCCTCGTTTTACAATGGGACAGTATGAGTTGAAGGTATTTCCTCAGTGTCACAAAAAAAAAAAAAAAAAAAAGCCAAATCAGATATTTCATTTCTTGTATATGGATATGTGCTTCTGGTGTATGTGCTCACACTGCTTAGTATTAAAAAGCATAATACTTATGTTGATTTTTCTGATTGCTATAACATCTTGGTTTCTCTTTTATTTTCTAACTTTCTAAACTGAATTAATCTCTATCTAATATAAAATAAATCAGTGAACTAGCTGCAGCATTTATCCTGATTGGATTTCAGGCTCATGGTGAGGTACTCAGAAAATTCTGGCTCAATTGTTACGGACATGGGAGGCTTTGCAGTTATTTATTAGAAGATGACCCGGGAAGAAAAGAAAAAATGGATTTATGTGATCCTGTATTGCTAAATACAGCACACTGCTGCTGTCTCTTTTTTACTGCTTCCTCTAAAAGTCATCGTTTCAATGCACTAATCTTTTAAACAGCCATTCAGTGGGAATTGGGCTAGAACTTTGCTAAGGGGTCACATTTACCAACCCGACAGTTATACATTTACAAAAGAAATAGCATGAATTTATTCAGCATCAAAACCTCTGCATCTTTTACCACCCAACTGCATTTCACACTGTATTACCATCAGTGAACTATCATGACTATATAAATTCCATCCAGATTCTTCATTTAATTAACTAGCATTCTTTGAACAAAAATAAAAGTGCTGTTTTTATAGAGGAATAAAAGCTGCATGAAGTGAGTGTGAAGGAGACAAATCATCAAATTAGTTATTATTCATTGCAGCTATGGAGAATTCTCTGCCCCTCCTCTTTCTCTTCAGTGGCACTATATTTTTTTCTAGCTTGATTGAATGAATGGAAAAGGGGAGAACAGTGTAGCAGCCTCGAAGGTATTTCAGTATATTGTAATGGTCACATCCTAAGCTCATGTGGGGTTGGGCACTGACGATATTGTCAAATACAAGTCATTTTTTTTTTAATCATTTTCTGTTTTTGGAGAGACAGTATGGCATAGTAGCCAAGAGCATGAACTTTGTGCTTTGTGCCTAGACAGCCTTGGTTCAAATCCTAGCCTGTTTGTGACTTTTTTTTTTTTTTTTTTTTTTTTTTGAGAGAGAGAGAGAGGGAGCATGAGTGGGGTAGAGGGAGGAGGAGCAGAGAGAGAGAGAGAGAGAGAGAGAGAGAGAGTTTCTCTGCACTGTCAGTGCAGAACCTCCATGCAGGGCTCGATCCCATGAACTATGAGATCATGACCTGAGCTGAAACCAAGAGTCAGACGCTTAACTGAGTGAGCCACCCATGCGCCCCTAGGTTTGTGTTTCTGAGCAAGTTACTTAATGTATCTGTGCTTCAGTTTTTTCCACCTGTTAAATGAGTATAATAATAGACATACCTAAGGCAGCAGTGTGTGGATTGGCTGAGTTGGTCCATGTAAATCATTTACAGTAGTGCCAATATCCATCTGCATCCTGTATGTACAAAAGCAGTCTGATGTGAAGGTGATGAAGCTGTGACACCAGTGACTTGGTCACCTGGCCTGAACCAATTGATGTGGCTTCATAAATGTTCTTTTATTTACCCAGATAGTTCTTTGTAACAGTATTTTTTGATTATAAGACAGTTTTAAAAATAAAGAAATTAAGTTTTGTTTTTTTTAATTTTTATTTTTTAACATTTATTTATTTTTGAGACAGAGAGAGACAGAGCATGAACGGGGGAGGGTCAGAGAGAGAGGGAGACACAGAATCCGAAACAGGCTCCAGGCTCCGAGCTGTCAGCACAGAGCCCAACGCGGGGCTCGAACTCACGGACCGCGAGATCGTGACCTGAGCTGAAGTCGGACGCTTAACCGACTGAGCCACCCAGGCGCCCCAAGTTTTGTTTTTTTTTTAATTTGAGTATAGTTGACATGCAATGTTACATAAGTTGCAGGTGTACAAGGTAGTGATTCAACAACCATACAGTTATGCTGTGCTTGTAATTACCCTCTGTCGCCATGCAACGCTGTTGCAGTACTGTTGACTGTATTCCCTACCGCTGAATCTTTTGTTACTGTGGCTGAAATGGAGCTCTTTGAATCAGAGGTGTGATAGGCAGTTGGTTGGCCATATCTCTCCATCCTGAACCCTGCTGCCTGATTTAGCTTTCTGAGACACTCTGTTCTCAAATCAATTTCTGTTCAAAAGGCCTTAAAAGTTATCTGATATGGGGCACCTGGGTGGCTCAGTCAGTCAGATGTCCGACTTTGGCCCAGGTCATGATCTCATGGTTTGTGAGTTCGAGCCCCACATTGGGCCCTGTGCTGACAGCTCGCAGCCTGGAGCCTGCTTCGGATTCTGTGTCTCTCTCTTTCTGCTTCTCTCTCTCTCTCTCTCTCTCAAAAATAAATAAGCATTAAAAAAAAAAAAAGTTACCTGATGCAAGCTCTTTTGCCTGTCATGCCATTTCCACCAGAGCCTTGCTTGTTCTTTCCCTGTATCTCCTCAACCTTTTTTATCTCCAGTCAAAAGTAATCTAGTGCCATTTTTCAAATGTACCACATTCCTTCTTGTCTCTCTTCCTTCGTTCACATTGGTCTTTTTGTCTAACATGCCCTACCCTGTTCCTCCACTTATCTAAGTTATACCTAATTTTCTGAACTGAGCCGTAAAAGGGAAGGTACCTTTTATCCTCTTTGTATTTTTTATCACATGATATGATTGTCTGGATGTGCTAGCTGCTAAGTAAATGCTGTTAATGATGATGAAGCCTTCTGTTAGCTCTACTTTCAAACTATATTTAGTATCTCACCACTTTACAGCAACTCCAACACTGTCACCCTTGTTCAAGCCACAGTTACTTTATGCCTGTCCCCTTCTTCCACCTGCTCCACCCTTGCCCACTCCCTACAATTTACTCTTAACCCATCTGCAAAAGTATTGCACTTACAGGTTAAGTCAGATCATAATCGTTTCTCTGCGCCAAACTCCCCAATAACTTCCCATCTCACCCTGAGTAAAGCCAAAGTTTTTATGATGCCCTACAAAAGCGTCTTAAGGTCTGCCACTCCACCCCAACACCATCCCTGCCCTCACCCCTTGTGTCCTACTACTCCCTTCTTCCTGTCCCTTACCACTCTCTACTTCTGTCACACTGGCTTCTTTGCTATTCTCTAAAGATGCAAGGAACAGTTCCACCTCAGGGCCTTTGCACAAACTGGTTCCTTTTCCCAGAAAGCTCTTTGAGAAATCTTCATGGCTCCATGCTTCCTGCAGCTCTCTGATTAAATGTCTTCTCAGTAAGGTCTTCACTGATAATCCCTAATTTATTGTCTATCTCTCCAAACTGGAGTGTAAATGGGGGGGAGGGGGTGCATGAGGGAGGACTTTTTGTCTGTTTTGTTAGGTTCTCTGTCCTCAGTACCTGAAACAGAATCTGACATATAATAAGTACTTAGGAAACAGTTAGTGCATGTATGAATGAAAAATTGACCCTTAAAAATATGTCCATATTCTTAACTCTCCCTTCATTTCAAACGTATTTAGATTCAAACAAAAGCAAGCATCCTATAATAGCTCTGAGAAAATTAAAATAGCCATAGTTGAATATTAGCCATGGCAATTGGAGCAGAAAGTTCCATTGCAGAGAAAAGATATTTCTGCATCAAGTAAAGAAAAAGAAATCATTTACAGTATAATAACTGCCATGTGAAATTATATTAGGTGTCCTGGGGGGACTGTCGTCGACCCAGCACCAAAGCACATTTTGAGAGCGCAAATGGTTTTGGTCACTCCATCTTCTTCCTAAGGTAGAGAACGTAGCTAATTTTGGGGTTTTTTTAATTTGTTTTTATTTGTTTGTTTGTTTTGTCACTTAGTTGTAGAGTAAAAAGGTGAAAGAGCATTAATGTTGGAGTTTAGCAGACCCAGGTTTAAACTCTGGCAATACTATGTGTCCTTGGACAGAATGAGTAACCTCTCTGAGCCTCTGTTTAATTATGTATAAAATAGTTTTTAATAATGCCTTTCTCTGTTCTAGAGGTTAAATGAGAAAAGACACATGAATCTTCTAGGACATAACATGTGTTTAATAAATGTCATGTGAGCATTGCACCCTATAGAAATAGCTATATGTTTTGCTACTGAATTCCACCTTTTGGCTTAAATCAAAAGGGAGAAATAGCAGTTAGACTGATGTCTAGGAATAAGCTTTGGATCCTGGGCTTGGACCACAGGGAAGTCTGCTACACCACAGATCTCTCAGCTGTATCTGATGAAGCTGTAAGCACCTTTCTAGAACATGAGCCCTACCACCTACTTGAGTTTTGTGGAAGCCTACTCTTTTTATCTTCTGAACCAGTTCTTATTCTAGTCTCCATTTTCAATTCCCTTCGAGTTCCCTTATTTCCAAAATGTTATGCTAGCTGTGTGAAGTTGGAAATCCTATAGTGAAAATTATCCAGGAGATCAACAGAGGAAAAGTAAGATCAGGCATTTACTGTCCATAATAAAATAACGTGGAGACTCATTTTCACATTGATATGTGAGGAACACATGTATATCTATTAAGTTTGGGAATTATAACTTCCAGAGGGAGGAAAATATTTTGTTTAAACTGTATGTTTTTTTTTAACATGGCTTTTTTTCAATGGCATGAATTTTGCAATCTTCAGGAAGCCAAAGCTGTTGTTGAAGAAACCAGAGCCCTGCGAAGTCGGATTCACCTTGCCGAAGCTGCACAGCGACAGGCACACGGAATGGAAATGGACTATGAAGAAGTGATCCATCTGTTAGAGGCCGAGATCACAGATCTAAAGGCTCAGCTTGCTGATTATTCGGACCAAAATAAAGTAAGCAAAACCGTCCTCTCTTTTAGTTACCATGGTTTCCTTGCCGTTGTCATGTATCCTGTTTTCATTTTCTTTTCATCTGCACTTCTAAACTAGGTCAGTGTTTGTCTTCTATTATTCAATGATAGGATGATGTGTCGTGATGGGATGGGGGGGTAAGGTGAAGGTTGTGAGCCTCCCTTTATCCACATAGCTTGGGGATGAAAAAGCATGTGACCCAAATTTATTTGGGTCATTGGTCAACATTGTGCAGCTCAGGCAGTAAGTCCTAGAACTATTTAACATTTAATTGATTACATTGGTTTTCTCCATTTGTTCCTAAACTTACTAATTTGCCTTGTGGGGATGGGAGGAGGAGAGTCTAGGGATGGGTTTTGCTCTTTGATTAGAGCACTCAAGGAAGTGTGAATGTTAAATAATTTTTGCCCAGGGCCAAGATAATTAATAGGAAGAAACTGAGTTTGAATTTAATAGGCTCCAATTTCAATAGCAAAATGCTGAATGCTATTTATAAGGCAATGTGATCCTTTTTTTATGGGAATTTTTTAATATGATTTTTTAACATAATACATACTATATTCATTGAAAGGTCTTCAAAAACTATAGTAGACATACACATTTTTACTTCACTGAGGTAGAAAATTAAGTAAATTGAAATACATATTTAATGACTTCAACAAGTTCATTTAGGATAGGTGTTTACATCTCTAATACAGTCAACTTTCAAGAAAACATAAAGCAAATTCGAATAATTTATGTCTATCTATATAAACATAAAACTGTTAAATACCTTAAATATACCAAGTGGAAGTGAAACCAGTTTTAGAAAAGCAAAATGCAGAAGAAAATCTGAAATTTTCTTTGGCTAGCTCTTGAGAGGCACTAATACATTTCTCACATCTGCCCATTTAAACCGATTCCGAAAGAGCTGATGTTCCTACTTTGATAATACACAAGGCTAAGGGAAAGTTATATTACTTGAAAAGGCAACAATACTTAGAAATACTACATATATTTATTATTTTTGACCCAGTGTTTACATTTTGAAATCAGAGATCCATGCTTAGTTCATGTGAGTAACTTTAACATGATTCTGAAAATATTTGGGGAATTAATCAAAATGTCAAAAGTACAGTTTTATAAAACTCTGTTTACTTTTGGAGGGATAATCAACAGTCTTTAAAAATACATTCTAAGTAATATAATATTCAAAGAGTTCTCATGAATTGATTCAAAAAACTTTTTTAAGCATAGATTATTTGCAATTCTCTGTTCCAGCTCTTAGCTGAGAGACATTTTGGTCCTAAGTTGTCTGGCAATGTAATTAATTCAGTTTTTCTCTTTTTTAGCATAATGGGGTCTCCTGCCATTCCTCCTAACAGGATTCTAAGTTGGCCGTTAACGTGTCTCTGAAAAAAATAATCTTTTGTTTATTTTTCAAAGAAAAAATATTAGACAAGAGCATCTCAACATTTTCCAAACTCAATACCAGTGGAGAAAGAGAAGGAAAGTTTTTTCTTTTTAATTGTTTAAGATTGCTTCAAGAGACATTGACCAAGATGTTGCAGGACGTAGATTCAAATATTCTTTTTTAAGACGCAGGTTCATTTTGTAACTATGTTTTTTTCACTGTAAGTTTTTCCTTTAAAAAAAATTTTTTTAGGGGCACCTGGGTGGCTCAGTCAGTTAAGCGTCTGACTTCGGCTCAGGTAATGATCTCGTGGTCCATGAGTTTGAGCCCCGCATTGGGCTCTGTGCTGACAGCTCAGAACCTGGACCCTGTTTCAGATTCTGTGTCTCTGGCCCTCCCCCGTTCATGCTCTGTCTCTCTCTGTCTCAAAAATAAATAAACATTAAAAAAAATAAACATTAAAAAAATTTTTTTAATGTTTACCTTTTTTTGAGAGAGAGAGAGACACAGCATGATTAGGGTAGGGGCAGAGAGAGAGAGAGGGAGACACAGAATCTGAAGCGGGCTCCAGGCTCTGAGCTGTCAGCACAGAGCCCAACACAGGGCTTGAACTATAAACTGCAAGATCATGACCTGAGCTGAAGTCGGACACTTAACCAACTGAGCCACCCAGGTGCCTCAAGTTTTCCCTTTTATTATCTCTATACTTACTTACCTTTTTTATTTTTTATTTTTTCTGTTTACCCCCAGCTTAGGAAATAAAACATTACCAAAACCTTTGAAGATCCAGTGACCCTCCCTAGTTACAGTCTTCTCCCTTGCCCTCAGAAGTTACCACTTTCCTGGATTTAGTATTAACCATTTTCTTGATCATTTTACCACATATGTTTATATCTCTTACTGGTAAATGTTGTTGAGTCCTGCCTGTTTATCAACTTTATATAAATAGAATTGTCCTACATGTATTATTCTTGCTTTTTTCACTCAAACTTTTATTTTTGAAATTCATCTATTTGAAATTTATAGTTGGTTCATGTATTTTCATTGTTTTTTTTGTACTCCCTTGAATGGATATACTACAGTATATTTGTCCATTCTGTATTTGATGAACAGTCCAATTGTTTCTGTTTTCTTTATTATGAACAATGTTGATAAAAACACTTTTGTATATATCCTGCTCCACATGTATAACAGTTTCTCTTGGGTTCATATCTTAGAGTGGAATTGCTAGGTTGAATGATGATTGATCAACTTTACTAGGTCATGCCTAATTGTGTTTGAAAGCTTTTGAGCCAATTTTTACTCCCACCAGTAGTGAATGAGAGATACTATTTACCGCACATCCTTGCTGACACGTTTTCATTTACTTTTAATTTATATCAATCTGGTAGGTGTAATAAGTAAATCTCATTATGGTTTAATTTGGATTTCCCTGATTACTAATGACTTTGAGCCACGGGTGTGTTGGGACCAGTTAGCACCGGCTCAAAATAGGTGATTGTATGCATATCTTCTCAACTGCATATTCAGTGATATCAGGTTGTTTGGTAGCTTCATATCAGCTGTGGTGGAATTATTTATACCCCCAAATGCTATAAACCAGGGCTTTTTGCCCTGGCCCAGATAGCCAGTTGAGCATATATTTATGTACTTGTTAGGCATTTATGTTTTATGAAATGCCTTTTCATAACTTACAATTGTTTTTCCCATTAGGTTGTTCTTTGCACATTAATATGTAGTGATTGTTCACGTGTTCAAGTTACTAAACCTATATTAAATTATATGTTATTAAAAATCTTTTCTCTCAGATTCTTGGCTTACTTTTCACCCAGTGGCAAAAGACACACTGACTTTCATGTAGTCAAACTTATCAGTCTTTTCCCTTATGTGCCCTTTTACAAGTTCTTCTATTCCCAAAGATATTCTTTATATCTGCCTCTAAGTTTTGATCTTTCTGTCATTGGTTTCGTAGCATTGTATGGGGATGGAGATCCATTTTATTCTTTCTTTATACTAAATGAACGACCAACTATCCCAGCCCCATTTATTCAAAAGCCTCTTCTTTCCTAATTGATCTACAAAATCAGGTCTGTCATATATCAAGATTTCATGTGCATTTATCTTTCTGAGGGCCCGCTATTCTCCTTCACTGGTCTATTTGTACATTCTTGCACAAATAACATACTGTTTTGGTTACTCTATCTTTTATAGGGAATCTTGATATATGACCATCCTGCCTAGTTCTTTTTCTTTAAAAGTATGTTGGCTACGTGACCCTTTGTCCTTTTATGTGTATTTTATAAATTCAACCAAAAGAAAAAAAAACTACTGGAATTTTTGCTGAAAATAAGTTAAATATATAGATGAATTCGGGAAGAATTTACATGTTTATGATTGAGTCTTTATTTATAAACACCACTGAAGCAAAAGACTGGATAATTGCATTGTGGCCAGAGAATCTAGTCTATAGTATAATTGATTCCAAAATATGTTGGTGGTTGCTTTGTGGCTTATACTGTATAGCCAGTGTTCACACATGGTCAAAGTGAGCTTCAAAAGAATTCCTCATGGTTTTTTGATGTATCATTTTATATATTCCACTAGATCAGATTCATTAATTGTAAAGTCCAGCTTTTCTCTAGTCATCTTAATTTCTTTGTCAGAGAAATGCATTAAAATCTTCCTTGTTTTTTGGGGCGCCTGGGTGGCTCAGTGAGTTAAGCATCTAACTTCGGCTCAGGTCATGATCTCACAGCTCATGGGTTCAAGCCCCATGTCGGGCTCTGTGCTGAAGGCTTGGAGCCTGGAGTCTGCTTCTGCTTTGTAGTCTGTGTCTCCCGCTCCTCTGCCCCTCCCCTACTGGTGCTCTCTCACGCACGCGCATTCTGTCTCTCTCAAAAATAAATAAACGTTAAAAAAATAAGAAGAAGAAAAAAATCTCCCCTTTTTAAAAAAGTAATGTTTTTAGCCATATATAGGCTTGGAATTACATTATCATCCTTTATGGAATGTTGTGACTCTTCAATTTACCAATCTTATATTCCCCCTAATTTTATTTTTGATTAATACTAGAATAGTTACAACAGTTTTCTTTTGGTATTTATGGTGTATCTGTTTTCCTTCCTTTCGCTTTTAACTTTGCATTGTCCTCACATTTTAATTGTGTATGTGGTAAACAACATATAGCTGAATTGTTTCCTCATCTTACTAATTTTTGACCTTTAATTGGAAAGATCTTTCCATTTACCCTGTTTTATTTGATAATGCCGTTGGCTTCATTTCTACCCTCTTTATGCATTTTATTTGTGCTTTAGTTTTTGGTTGTGTTTTTTTTTCTTTCAACGTGTCATGTCTTGCCTGTTTGTTTGTTTTTTAATGTTTATTTTTTGTTTATATTTTGTGAGAAAGAGAGTGTGAGCCGGGAGGGGCAGAGAGAGGGGGAGAAAGAATCCCAATCAGGCTCCACGCTGTCAGTGCAGAGCCCGACATGGGCTTTATCTGGGGCTTGATCCCAGGAACTGTGAGATCATGACCTGAGCCAAAATCAAGGGTCAGATGCTTAACCAACTGAGCCACCCAGGTACTCCTTGTCTGTTTTGTTTTTTTTTTTTTAATTGGTTCAGATTTCTCCTGTGTTCCCCAATTCCCATTCCATGTATTTCCTTCTGCTGGTTTATAGAAGGTATGTACTCTGTTTCTAATTTTTAATGATTATCTTAGAAATTTTAACATTCTATTTTCACTCAAATTATAAAACTAATCACTAATTTTCCCCTGCTTCTAAATATTATAGTACTTTAAAACCTAAATCCAATCATTCTTTCCTACTTAATTTCTATTTTTGTCAGTATTTTAGTTCTTTCTTGACTTTTAACACCATAAGTTAGACACTATCACAATTTATTTTGTGGAGTCAACTTTTGTTTAAATAGATGCCTTCTTTTCCATTTTCTATGTCCAGCATTCTTTTTTGCATCTCAGGCCTTCTTGCTAAAATTATTTCCTTCCTGAAGTACAGCTTTTAGAAACGTGTTTAATGAGGATCTGTTGGTAACACATTCTCTTCATTTTCGTTTGTCTGAAAACATCTTTATTGAACTCTTGCTCTTGAAATACATGTCTGCTACATTGAAAGTAAGTTTGCACTTAATTTCTTTCATTGTCTTTATTCCATGATTGTGATATCAGCAGCCAATCTGTTATTTGTTTGCAATCCATTGTTACTTTCCTGATGATTTTAAGATCTCTTTATCATCTGTGTTCAGCAGTTTGTGATGAGTCACGTGTTGACTTATTTTTATTTATAGTGCTTGAGATTCACTGAGTTTCCTGATCTGAGAAACATTGTCTTTTGTTATATCTGAAAAACTCCAAATTGTTATCCTGAGCTATGTCTCTTTCATTCTTTCTGAACCCTCCTGTGTAATTCAGATTGAGTATATACTATATCTTCATCTAGTTATTTTCTCCTTACCTCTTCTCCTTTTTTTTATATCCTCCCATTTTGAAAACCTTCTTTACCTCTGCCTTCCAGTTTATCCATTTTCTTTTCAGCTATATCTAATTGGATTTTAAACCCATAAAATGACTTTCTGATTTCATTTTGATTATATTTTTATTTTTAAGATTGATTTTTTATGCCATCTGGATCTATTTTTATAGTTTATTTTCCCTTTATCATGTCTTAAATTCCTCCCTAATTTTTAAAACTCATTAAACACTACTTTGTAGTCTATATCTGATTACTCCAATATCTGCTGTCTTTATATAGTTTGTTTCCTTTATATAATTTGTTTCCTTCAGCTGACTTTTATTCATGGTAGCTTATTTCCTGAGGTCTTGTTCTTTTGACACATTATATGTAGAAATTCTTTGAGATCTGAGTTGAGAAAATATCCCTCCACTGAAGTTTTGTGTTTGCTTCTGCCAGTCTGGAACTTATTTAAACCAAAATTTCAGCTTATAAATTTACAAGACACACAGGCAATGTAAATTATGACCTCAAACCTTCATGAGTTTGGACCCATGAAGGTTTTTTTTTTAACCTACTCTCCAGAACCCAAATCAGAACCATCGATTTACTTCTGTAAGGTTTGTTTCTTTCGAATTCACCCATTAAAGTTCTCTCGTTTGCCATGTGTGCCCAAAGATATACCCTCAGAGCAAATTATGCTTCAGCATTCTCTTTTATAAGTAGGTTCACCCAGCATTGTTGTTGTTTGTCTTCATGAAATTCCTTTACTGTCAGTGGGATTCTTTTACTGTTCACAGGATTCCTTTACTTCTCTGCCAGCTCATCTTTACATTATATCATATTACATTAAATATATATGTGTATTCTCAGTAATTTTTGTTATGCCACACTGGTAGCGATTTCTGTCAGCAGCTGGTAAGCCGTGTTGTAAACAAAAACAAAACAATGATAAACTCAATTCAAATGTATTTTACTATAAGAATCAATAAAGCCATATGCAGCTTATCTTGTAAAATTTGCAGCATCCCTATACAGTCTAACTTTTAAATATGCATATACAGTTAATTAAGTGCCTCCCCAAATCAGAAGATAAGTACACTAAGAGAAAATAAATAATATGGTAATGTTGGATATTAGTTAGTAAAAACTGAACATAGGAGCCACTGATATAAAATCAAAGAAATGTTTAAGACCCTCCTTTTGATACCTCTATCCAGGAAAGTGTTCAGGAGTTAAGAAAGAGAATCACAGTGCTCGACTGCCAATTGCGAAAATCGGAAATGGCTCGAAAAACTTTTGAGGCATCCACTGAAAAGCTTCTTCATTTTGTAGAGGTAAATTTTCCCATTAACATTACCTTATGCCCATTTTTAAGAAATCTATATATGACTGACACTCAGATAAATGTCATGGTGTTTGGTGGCTCGTGAGACATTCTCTAGGCTCAAAACAGCAATCCTAACCAGCAGCCAATTTTAAAATTGCATAAATAATGAAAAGACGAGCTAACAAATAGATTCTATTGCTAACAAATAGAGCAATAATCCAGACAGGATAACATGGCCCCAAATATATACTATGTTTTTTGAACTCTTTTTCAAAACTGTTAATACTATACAAATATTATTTGATAAATATTTACCCTATAAAGAAATGTTTCCATAGCTATTATTACACATCTGAGTGGCGTTGCATGTCAATGTAATTGATTCTTTTTTCCCCACATAACAGAAACACCTTTTCCTCAATTGGGAGTGAAAGGAGGAGGGAGGTGATAAACATTAGTTAAGTAAGAAAAGATGTTTTAAAAATATCAAACTTACATATCTCCTTTACTATCTTATTTGTCTCTAGACTATTCAAGAATTACTTTCTGATAATTCTTATCCTTTATCAAATTTAAGGTAAGAACATTTAAGTGTTTACTGTAGAGTATGATTACGTTTTTCATTTGGTAATTGTGACTAAAATACTAGAAATCTCTTAAATAGCCTTAAGATGCTACATAACGATTTGATGCTGTTTTTAATGTCTTGTGGAAACAGATACAAGGACGTGTTGTTTTTGACCCCATTTCTGTAAAAGAAATTCCTGGAGGTATTTAGTCAGTCACTGTAACCTAGTACTCTATTGAGGTAGGAATCACCTATATTGTTTTTGTCAAGAATTCTGTAAAGAGGGGATTACCTTGAAGTTCTGTAAGCATCCTGTGTATAAATAAAAATCACTTTAAAGGTCAGTCTCAAGCCAGCAGATCAGTTGTTATGGCAAACAATTTTATAAAACATGTTCATACAATCGGTTTCTTTCATTTTCAACATTCAGTAGACATAAAAAATATATATATTTGGAGAATACACCTTGATTTTGTTACTGTTCACAGATTGTTTCCAATTCAAAGTTTCTTACTAAGAGCTAGAAACATACTAATACAATTTATGTATTTCAAACTGCAAGTCTTTGGTCATTGTGATACATAATGAGAGATACAGAAACGAAAGTTTCCTGTTTATACATTTTCAGAGCAGTTTTTTTCCCTCATCTTGTAAAAGCTGCCACTAGCAATGTACTTCTACTTCTAGCAATGCATACTTGCAGACAGGAGAACTCTGCCCTTCCCTATGAAAACAACAGTTTAATAAATGATGATTCATTGTATTCTTGTTCTATTTTAGGGTTCCACAAAGCATTTTTTTTTAACCTTAGAAGAATGTCTATGGTAGTACACTTAAAAAAAATTATTATTGAAATATAGTTGACCTACAACGTTATATTAGTCTCAGGTGTGCACCATAGTAATTTGATTACTCTGTACTTTACGTGATAATAGTATACTTTTGAACTCACTTTATTGTCATGCTGTATTCTAATGAAAGATCAGACATCGCTCTCCATGCTGCTTATGATGCAAGATAAAATGAAGATAACATGAATTTCATAATAATTATTTTCAATAACAATGTTAAAATACTCAGCAATCAGATTCCCTTGTATGGTTAGATGTATTTCCCGTCCCCACCCTCCAAGGTCTCATTGTGACCTTGAATAATAATTCAGAAGTTTTGGTATTAAAAATGAAGGTTGAAAATGACAATTCAAAAGCCAGAGCTTGCCCTCAAACTTAAACTGGTTCATGGAAAAAAAGGTAACTTTAAAAAACAATATTAAGCAACTTTTCACCATGTCTTAGAAACTGAAACTCTAGTACAGTATGGTTCAGTCTTTCTAATATCTATGTCTTCTGTAATAAATTTAGGCCTTGATCATTCAACACAGAATAAAGGCTCTGTATTTGAATTTGAGAATTGATGCTTTAGTGTCTGCTTGTGAATGAATATCATCATGCTTAAGAAGATGGACTATAAATAATAATAGTTTTGTTATCAGTTTAAAATTGTCCCTTTTCAAATAAAAGTTTTAATGTGATGGTTTTTTGCAGTAAAACCTAGCATTTTAAATTATAAAAGAGTGCGTTCATTTCAGGTGACATTTGCATCTCCAAAAAGTGTTATAAATGCTGTTTAGATTTAGGGACAACAAATGGAAGAGCTTAAGAGAAATTTCAGGAGCACATACACATTGAAATTATATTTAATATTATAAGAAGTAACAGTAAATGTCTGCTTAATAAATTTACGTCTGAGTGCTTCATTTGAATTTTTACAAAACTAAATGAAAGGCTACATCATGTTAGCATAACAAAAGCACTCACAAAATAAGCCCAACAAATGATTTATTTCTCCTTCTTATCAGGTCAGTCTAATTCTTTAAATATGTCTTTGTTACATAACGAAGAATAGAAAACAGAAATGTTTTGTGATTACTTCATTTTATGACTGTAAGAATTCAATATTCCCAGAAATACAAATATTTTTGTACATAAGAGTTCAGATTCAGCCAAGATGGATACTATTTATTGTGTAATAAGCTCATCTTTGCATTATTGCCATCACAGTGAAAGAAGAGCTTTGTTAGCTTCTCAGACTTCCCTCACACCCCTGGGAAGGAACGGACGTAACATCGCAGCAACACTGGCACTTGAATCTAAGGAACTTGTTAAATCTGTTCGGGCCATACTTGATATGGATTGTAAGTTTTCTGCATTTTTTCACTTTTTTTTCTCCCAGTAATTCATTTAACAAAACAAAAGGAGATTTCAAGCTTGACAGTTTAATTTTGTTAAATGCGTTGGTTTGCCTATAGTAAAACTGAGAGCTAATTGATAAAAATCTCGATACACTCCTTGTAGGGGGAGAATATTTACTTTATTTAAAGTGCCTGAAATGGCCTCCAACAGAAGATAGCTGATTAAGGCATGTTTTTGCCTCTACTTCCATCTAAAGTCTCTTTGAAATGGAAGAACAGATAGAAAAATAAATCCACAACAGCACTGGAAACCTGGAAGGTTAGAACCAACATTTAGGGATTTTGAATAATACCCAACAGATAGAATAAAATGGAAGGTACAGCCCAGCTGAGCAAAAGACCCCAAAACACAATAAAGATCAAAGACAAAAATGCTGAAACAGTAAGTTAACTAGAACCGTGAAAAAATGTCCAGGATCACAGGCAGGGAAGACTGGGAACAGACCCTGGGGCACTCAGCAGGGTAATTAATTAAAGGGCTATGGAATAGCTGAACCAGTTCCCCACTCATCAGAGCTGCTGGCTCAGGCATTTCCTCCTGAGCCAGGGCCAGGAGAATACCTCTCTTAAAGAACTGCATGATCTGTCCCTGGACACCCCCAGAGTCAGCACTGGGCTAGAAAGAGATGCAGGGGAACAGGCTTAGTAATGCCAGTGTCCCAGCAGACAGGGAGATCCTTGGGGAGAGCTTAAGTGATCAGTCATTTCCATCCTTCCCTCCTCCTGTCTCCCAGCACTTTTGCCTCTTCATGGATTTGGACTCCCTTTTAATTTGTTTGTTCTTCTGTCTCTTCTCTTGATGTCAGTCTGTCTGCTGGTTGTCTTTATGCTGGCCTCTAGCATTCCACTGTCTCTGTTTGCCACTCTTAATCTTTCCTATGCTGGGGACGAGATATCAAATATATATAAATATAAATGTAGAGAGGCACAGAAAAAACTCTTTGTTCACAAAGTATCCAAATAATAAGTTTTGAGTAAAGTCCTGTGTAGTAAATGGTTTGGCTTTGTAGAGGATATTCAAAGACCCTTTGGGGTAACTTTTAACTTCAAAACTATGTTATAGAAAGAATTGGAAACCATGCACAATTTGTGAAGTGAGGTTTTTTTTCTTAATTTTGTATAACCTATTACATTAAAAAAAATCAAATTATATTTCAAAAACCCTATAAGAACTCTCTATGTGAAGAAATTCTGTGGGTTTCAGGATAGATGAAAATAATCACTTCTAATGTATTATGTGTACACTCAGAACTTAAAATATCAGATATTTTTAAGTTAGGGCGGGACCAGTGGAGGGAAACACCTGCATACACACACATAGCCCAGTGGACACTGCCATCATTAATTTTAATTACCTTGCTAACATTAACCTTTACATTTGTCAAACATGATTATTCAAAGAAAATATTTGAAATTCAGCAGAACTCCTTTGGAAGAGAAGTGAAAAAGTCCATCGGCACTTTTTATGTCGTAAGAATGTACCTCATTTGCTGTTTAAACTAGCAAATAGTTTCTGCGTTGTCTTTTTTATTTATTTAGAGATATAATTGCTAACATTGGCATGTATTCCCAGTACTTTCATAATTTTTATGACCTATCTTTTTCAGTTTGATAATTCAGATAAACTCAGCTCATTTTCTTTCTCTTTACGCAGTCGCTTTTCTATATGTAATGGAAAGCAGAAAATTACTACCATGAGGTAGATAATTCAGCTGCAGCCTCTACCTCATTTCCTTTGGCGTGACTGGTTATTTCAAGTTACAATTCAGAATTTTCTCTTGGGTAATTGCGTTTACTTTCTTCTTAACATAAGTATAATCTAGGATGTTATACAATGGGATTTCCTCAGAAATGAGAATCAGATTTCTTGGGTGTTATAGCTTAAACCCAGTCTCTGATGGAATATCTAGAAGATAATTCTGAACCTTTTTTAGATGGTGGCCTCTACTGAAATCTGGAGAAAGCCCTGTTACCAGACATGTGCAATTATATACATTTGCATCCATCTTCAGAGTGTTTATAAACCCCAACTTAAGAACCTAGATGTAGGATCACAGAGGGCACGAGTGCTTTTTACAGCCTTGCAAACCTGGCCATCCAGCTCTCATCGGGATAGCTGTAGCAATGGAGAATTATGTGAATCATAGAGGCATCCTCGAGGAACAGTTTGAACCCATGTAAACAGTGTTCTGCAGAATTTCTGATGATCCTTGGAGGTGCCCCAGGGAATACCCCAATTAGCCATCCAACTTCATTGGGCAAATTAATTAACCTCTGGTCCTCTTTCCCCATATAAAAGGTGGAGTTCATAATATCTAAACTGGCAGGGTTGGAGGATTAAATGAGATACATGTAAAGTAGCTAACAGAGCACCTGGTAGTATAAGGTGTTCATTAATGGACATTGCTACTGCTGGTGCTGCTAATGCTGATACCACATTATTATCATCTAAAGCAGCTAATTTAAAACTACTTTTTCTCCATGCTAAGTATTAAGTAACTATCGTCTAAGTCTTTCAGTTTGGATCCATTTGAAAAATATGACAGATGAGAGCTTTCCTTAATGTATAACATATAATGTTATTTTCAATTTTGAGTTATAATGTAATCATCACAGGAAACCATGGCTAAATGTCTCAATCAGCATCTTATCTTTCAGTTGTTTTTTTGCTAACTATAACAAAATTTTGGTCTGTTCCACTGTACTGCCTCCACTGAAATAGCATGTAGACAAAATAGGCATTTTCAATCAGTATTGGAACCCCTACAAGGTGCCTCTATCGATCCATCTCCATCAGTATTTACATGGTCAATATCATAATGTTTTAGTGTAATCTTTATTTAAAATAACTACTTGTTTTGAACTTAAATCTTTGATTGACATCTAGTTTCACAAAATAATTCTGTTACAAAGGCAGGAAGAAGCAGTTCTACTTTTAAAACGCATAATAAAATAATAACTGGCCAGCTATTCCATAGGAGATCTTTAATAAGAACTTACTGACTTCCTCGTAGATGGGCAGCACAAACACAGGCATCCACCTTCCTTCACGATTCCCATGGAAATGATAGATGGAATATAAAAATAGAGTAAAAATCTTCAAAAGCACTTGTAGTTACAGGCAAATCCCAAAAACTTCGATAGGGCAGGTGAGGCCACATACAAGGAAAGCACAAATGCCCAACTTGTTACTCCCCCTGCCTAACAACAGTGGCAATTATGGGGTAATTGGAGGTGCTTCTGGCAGGAGGACAGTCCTTAATGCATTCTAATTTGAAGGGGTAATGAATAAAGCCAAAGACTCACTAGGGGGGCAGATGGACTCTTTTTCCTCTTTTATCTTGGTGAGTCAATGGCATTTTTGGAATCCTCAGAATTCACACAGATTCTGTGTCAAGCAGAAAGCTGACTGGGGCTTGGTCTCTTAGGCAGCAAAGACACCCAGTGACATGCGCACACGCATCGACATGCACTGGGGCACACAGGACACTTTAAATGCAAAGGGAGCCTTTGCACCAAATGCTTCTGCACCAAATGCCATCCCACCCTTCACAGCCACCTCTGGTCTTGGCTCACCTCTCACTCCCCTCAGACTACTGCATCATCCTTATACTCACAACACAAGTATACACTGGCCAGCCCCAGCCAGAGCTTTGAGAGGGTAACTCCCCAACAATAACGTGGTTAAATGTCAGTGCAACCAGAGGGTCCACACATTGTTTCAAAGGTCAAAAACCAATTCTGAGTAGAGTTCTCTACATCAAGTTTCTATAAAGAGAAATACATAACGTGTGTGTGTGTGTGTGTGTGTGTGTGTAGACATACACACACACACATTTCATTCAAGATCTTTTAAACAAATATGTACATAAGCATACCAATATATGATCATGATAAAGTCCATGGTGTTAAAGCAAGAAAATAGAGCTGTCAAGATTTAGAATAGACTACCTTCTACCAAGATGGTAGAGTGATCTCATGCCAAAACCTCCCCATTCTGCTCCTACACTTAGAAATGACATTTAAAATTATGTTTGTGTATTTAAAAGATGAAAACCAAAAAATTCACGTCTCCCTGCACCAAGAACAGAGGGTAAAACTGTAATGATAAGTGAGCTCTTAAGCTTCAGAGATTCGTGGGGTTGGGATGAGCACCTGGAGCCAAGGTTTCTACACCCACGAGGACCCAAATGATGCCTGAGCAAAGGAAGCAAGGAGCAGGAATCTTCCTGTGGAGAATACACTTTCTTTTCTTAAGTTACTCATATATTAGGCATTAAAAAAAAAAAAAATCCATCCAATTTAGGAGCCATCTGGGCCTGCCAGTAATTAATGTTGAAAGTAAATATTCTCATCCACTACAGGTGGGAATATAATTTGGCACAACATTTCTGGGAATCAGTTTTGCAGTATATATCAAGAGCTTTTAAGATATCTATTTGAAAACTGTTTTTGAAAGTCAAAAATAATATTTTGTTGGTCATTTATTTTAACCCTACAATCCTACCTGTTGGTATTTTGCAAAGAAAATAATGAGAGATGTGCTTAAAAATGCATATATAAGTATTTGGATCACAGCATTTCTTATAATAGCAGAATTATGGATATTCAACTGTTATAGAGTGGTTGAATAATTATAATTTTTTACTCAACCAACTGAAAATGAAGGTGAACTTTACCCCCACCAAGCAATGACTGTCTGATTACATATATTTGTCTGTGGGAGCTTCCTGCATCAATTCAGGTGTTCCTTACTGTCTGAAACTAGCAGTATTTTAACTTTTAAAATTAGAATGTCAGTAATAAATGCTTTTTGTCTTTATATTCTGAAGCTAATTAGAAGTTATTTAGGCAGATGGGAAAAGGTTTTATGAGAAAAAGGGGAAATGTCGTACTGCAACATTTGTAGGACTTTATGATTTTTTTTCTTTTAGATCCAGAACTCAGACTTGATATAGCATCTTCTCATTGTACTTAGTCTGATTCTCAAACTGTTATCACTGCTTTTTTTTGTTTCTCCCAGCACACATTTTTATAAGATAACATGAGTTTATCAAAAGAGAAGTCATATATTTTTGGTGAAAGTCAGCTATACTATGTAGAATGGGCATGATGGTATTTGCTTCTCCATAAAGTTATCATGGCTATATATATATATATATATATATATATATATGTGTGTGTGTGTATATATATATATATACACACACACACATATATTTCTTCTCCTAGAGTTGAAGAAGGTGTTCCAGGCATAAGGGGATAGTTTACATGTCTCGGATGCCATTTGGAGGCAATTTTACCTGTTTTTGTAGTAAAGTAGATCTGTTCTCTAGTGACTTGATCATTTAGCGCTAGATAATACCCATTGTAAATATTGGTGTTGTCTTACCATTCAAGGAAAATGGTGAACTCATATATTCTCTTGTATTGTTGCAAATTGAAAGTAGGTCACTGCTGTGATGTTCTGTTAAGAAAATATATCAAATCTTGGGTGATCTCTGGGAAAGAAACTCTGCTTGGGTTATTTAATTTTGCTTTAAATGAGTGAATTATTGTTAGCTTCAAGGAAATAAGTAATTTCTTTCCTAGTACAGTTTTATTTCCAGAAAAAAAAAAAAGTGAGAGAAAAATACGTAACTTAAGAAAAGGTAACCATTGGGGCACCTGGGTGGCTCAGTTGGTTAAGCATCTGCCTGACGTTCAGGTCATGATCTCACAGTTCATGGGTTCGAGCCCTGCATAGAGCTCTCTGCTGTCCATGTGGAGCCCACTTCAGATTCTCTGTACCTACCTCTCTCTGCTCCTCACCGTCTCTGAAAAATAAATAAATACAAATTTAAGAAATAAAGAAAAGGTAACCATTGGGACACCTGAGTGGCTCAGTCAGATGAGCATCTGGCTCTTGGTTTCAGCTTGGGTCATGATCCAAGTCATGGGATCGAGCCCCACGTTGGGCTCTGTACTGAGCATGGAGTCTGCTTGAGATTCGGTCTCTCTCTTCCTCTGCCCCTCTCTCCTGCTTGCACTTTGTCTCTTTAAAATATTTTTTTTGAAGTAACCATTTAGATTTATTACTTCATTATTCACGATCTATTTATTGAGTATCTGCAATGAGTCAGACCATGACCTAAGCAGTGGGATAATAGCATACAAAGTCCCTACTGTCAAGCTGCTTCAGTAAATTGTAAGGGTAAAAATGGACAATCAAATTAGCAAAGTGAACAATCCCAGACAGTGATGACTGTTGTACATACAATAAAACCAGGTGATGTATAAGTGAGAATGCTACACCTCTTTGAAGAGATGACTTTTGAGCCAGGATTCAGCCAGGAGAAAATCTATGGGATGAGTTTTTCTGACCAAGTATGAAGACCTTGAGATAGGCACAATCTTTTTTTTTTTTTTATGAAATTTATTGTCAAATTGATTTCTATACAACACCCAGTGCTCATCCCAACAGGTGCCCTCAATACCCATCACCCACCCACCCCTCCCTCCCACCCCCCATAAACCCTCAGTTTGTTCTCAGTTTTTAGGAGTCTCTTATGTTTTGGCTCCCTGCCTCTCTAACCATTTTTTTTCCTTCCCCTCCCCCATGGTCTTCTGTTAAGTTTCTCGTGATCCACATAGGAGTGAAAACATATGGAATCTGTCCTTCTCTGTATGACTTATTTCACTTAGCATCACACTCTCCAGTTCCATCCATGTTGCTACAAAAGGCCATATTTCATTCTTTCTCATTGCCACGTAGTATTCCATTGTGTATATAAACCACAATTTCTTTATCCATTCATCAGTTGATGGACATTTAGGCTCTTTCCATAATTTAGCTATTGTTGAGAATGCTGCTATAAACATTGGGGTACAAGTGCCCCTATGCATCAGTACTCCTGTATCCCTTGGGTAAATTCCTAGCAGTGCTACTGCTGGGTCATAGGGTAGATCTATTTTTAATTTTTTGAGGAACCTCCACACTGTTTTCCAGAGCAGCTGCACCAGTTTGCATTCCCACCAACAGTGCAAGAGGGTTCCCGTTTCTCCACATCCTCTCCAGTATCTATAGTCAGATAGGAGCAATCTTGACATATTGGAGGGACTTAGGAGAAATTCTGAGTTCCTGATACATATGAGCAAACAGAGGAGTTAACATGAGCTAAGGGTAGAGATGCAGAAAGAAGCTGGACCATACAGGGCTCTGAACACCATTCTAAGGAGTTTGGATGTTATTTTGAGTGTCATAGGAGCCGTCGGTGGTTTTAAGCAGGAGAAGAAACCTGATCTGATCTACATTTTTAAAAGCTCATTCTTGCTTTTGTTTAAAACTGGGCTGTAAGAGTAGCAGAGTAAAAAAAAGCAGAAAGACTACATGGTTTTGCAGTGATTGACTTGGGACAAGATAGTAGCTTGGGCTAGGTTTGAATAGCAAGGAACAAATATTCATTTTTAAAAAGAGATTTAGTATTTCATCAGTGTATATAACATTTTGAAACACCTGAAATTCAGTATTCATGTTTAAACTTAATATTCACACACATACGAGGTCAGTGAGTAACCAGAAGTCCAGAAGCACAAAGCAATTATCTGTTGTCATCTTCAATCTTCAACTGTCTCATATTTTCCTGTTGTTCCTTCTGCACGTTAATTAACTCTTGGGTGTTTGCCTTTTTCATTAAACACATTCCTGAGAATTGAAGTGCTGAAGTTATTTAATAATGCCAAATCTATAGTAACTATCTACTGTTTTCTATCGGTACATAGGAAGCAAACATAATAGTTTGTCAGTCATAAAAATCAGAAAGCCACCATATTTCCAGTATTTACCATACCCAAAAACTGTCTAGTATGAATCAATCCCAGAGCTACCACATGATAGGCATTTTCATAGAAGATCATTTCCAAGGAAGTGTTTCATATATATATTTTAATCACATATACTGCCAGCATCCGTGAGCTATGAAGGGCATGACCAAATGAATGAGACTTAATTCTTCCCACCAGGCAGGAATATAGTTGTCAAGGGGCTTGCAGGATGTGCAACATCTAGGATTTATTCAGGTAAAAGCCTATATATCTTAGTACTAACATGGGTGAACACACTGTAACACAGAATGATTTCCAACACAAAGGCAAAAAAAAAAAAATACAAAGACTGCTTCAAAAATTAAAGAAGGCATTGATGTTTAAGTATAGTACATTATTGGGGCACCTGAGTGGCTCAGTCAGTTAAACGTCCAACTTTGGCTCAGGTCATGATCTCACAGTTTGTGGGTTTGAGCCCTGCGTCTAGCTCTGTGCTGACAGCTCAGAGCCTGGAGCTTGCTTCAGATTCTGTGTCTCCCTCTCTCTCTGCCCCTTCCCTGCTTGCACTCTGCCTCTCGCTGTCTCTCTCTCAAAAATAAATAAACATTAAAAAATTTAAAAAAATAGTATAGTACATTATCTCTCTTTCAAAAAATGGAATTCCAATTCCTTTCACAATTAGAACTGACTGCAATAATAGAGCGTCTACAGTGGGGTTCATGTTTTGCTCCTGTAGGATTATCCAGTTATAACTGGACAAGCAAAATGTGAATGGTGCCAGAAAGGAATATTTTCCCTCGAGGCCTGAAAATGTCCTCATCCAAATGGAATACATGCTTTTGGGTTAATGAAATAGGTGTTCTCTGGAGTTCATCTGAGGACAGAGTATTAACAGCTCATCTCAGGGGAGACAGTGGCAGTAGCAGTCATGTGCAGTAATGACTTTAATAATTATTTAATATGATACAACACTTGGGTGAAGATCCAGAAGTTCCTGCCTTCAAAACAGAGTATTAATATTACCACTACAGATACATATATTTAAAGATAATAATGCCATAGATATAGGAGATTTTAAAATTTTTATCAGTTTTACACTTTGAAAGTACCATTTTACATCCATATGTCCTCGCACCAAGCCTGTGAGATAGACATTATTGTTTTTAACTTAAAAGATACGAAGCAGAACCTGGGTGGCTCAGTTGGTTAAGCATGTGACTTCTGATCTTAGCTCCAGTCTTGATCTCAGGGTCGTGAGCTCAAGCCCCGTGTTGGGCTCCACACTGGGTGGGAAGCCTACTTAAAAATATATATATGGTATGTTAATAAAACAGTCATATATTTCGGGGCACCTGGGTGGCTCAGTCGGTTGAGCATCCCACTCTTGATTTTGGCTCAGGTCATGATCCCAGGGTTATGGAATCAGGCTCTGCACTGGGCACGGAGCCTGCTTAATATTCTCTCTCTCTCTCTCTCTCTCTCTCTCTCTCTCTCTCTCTCTCTCCCCCCCCCCTTCCTCTCCCTCTCCCTCTCCCTCTTCCTCTCCCTCTCTCCCTCTGTCTCTCTCCCCCACTCGTGTGCTCATTCCCTCTCTCAAAAAAAAAAAAAAAAAAAAACAAAGATCAAGGCTTAGATAACTTGAATAATTTACTTCAGTCACATGCTTGGAAAGGGCAATGCCAGACCCCTAACTCAGATCTTCTAATATTAAGTCCTACGAATCTCACAGGTGTACAGTTAAGTCATTATGTCACAATTGAATTGGATTTTTTCCCTTTTTTTTGAGCATATAAAATGGCAAGATGTGGTATTCTCAGTGGTATCTTAGATTTGATAAGCTATGATGACCTCTTGGAGTCTTGGCCTCCTGTCTGTAAAGTTGGGATACAGTCTTCCTAAGTCTCAAGGATTGAGGGAACTAGTATAAAAGTGCTATGTAAATGTAAAGCACTATATAAATATAAGATTGTGTTTTAGAGTTCTTTTTTTTTTATTTTTTTTTTTTTTTTGAGACAGAGGGAGACAGAGCACGAGTGGGGAGGGTCAGAGAGAGAGGGAGACACAGAATCCGAAACAGGCTCCAGGCTCTGAGCTGTCAGCACAGAGCCCCACGCGGGGCTCGAACCCACGAACCGTGAGATCATGACCTGAGCCGAAGTCGGATGCTTAACTGACTGAGCCACCCAGGCGCCCCTAGAGTTCGTTTTTTATTTCAGTTAGAATTGGCCAAAATTTACCTCATCTTAAATTTGCATGATTTACAAATATTCAGAATAAAGCAGTAAGGCTTAAGGAGCTTTAATAACTTCCAGTCAGGTAGAGAGGGATACCTAACTCATTGGTAGCAGTGGCTTTCTCAGGTCGGATTGGGAGAATATGTTTTTGTTTTTGTATTTGTTTTTTTAGAAACCTTTATATTTGATTTTTTTTCTTTTTTTAGAGTGAGCATTTGTTGATTCTAAAATTTAAAGCATCCCTTTTAAAAGTAAGTTTTAAGCATCATGGAAACCTCACAGTAAAAAATTTCTTTTTGGAAGCATTTACAAAACAATGCATACAAAAGGAATAATAAATGTGCCCTGATAAAAATCTTGAAATGGAAGATATAGAGTCAAAAACTGAATCTTTAATAATATTTTTCAAACATGTGCGACTTTATGAACTTATGTAACCAACGTTACCAGTTAGACTAAAAATGATTAGGTCTTGGGACTATACGATGCTGCTTGTGTTTTTTGTTCCTTTGGGGTTTTTAATTTTTTTTTTTAATGTTTATTTATTTTTGAGAGAGAGAGACACAGAGAGAGACAGAGTATGAGTGGTGGAGGGGCAGAGAGAGGGAGATACAGACTCCGAAACAGGCTTCAGGCTCTGAGCTGTCAGCACAGAGCCCTACGTGGGGCTCGAACTCACAAACTGTGAGATCATGACCTGAGCCAAAGTCGAATGCTTAACTGATGGAACCACCCAGGTGCCCCTCTTGTTCCTTTAAAATAACCACCAAATGCTAATGAAAGTAAAAGTCCAAGTGGGACAGAGAAGGAGCATTGGAAGTGAGAAAAACCTGCTTCTTGAACAAGATTTTTTAAACCTTAGGTAAATTCCTCAACCTCAGTTTTGTTCCATTTATGAAATGGAAAGTAGGAGCATTAAGGCTCATTACATCACAGGATAAGATGAAGTATCATTTGTGAAATTGCCTTTAGTTTTTATATAAAAAAATAGTTGTTTGTACCCTAAATCATATCTTTGTCGAAAAGATAGATTCATTTTTACTTGTACAGAAGCAGAATAGTATAGTAAAAAGACTATACTTTGAACCTTGTAAGGTTCAAAATCTAGGCCTGCCACCTAATAGATTTATGCTTCAGGGGTTCTGTAGTCTCCCTGAGTCTCATTTTCTTCATCTGTGAAATTGGAGATATCACCAACTCATAAGATTGTTTAGAGGATTAAAATAATGTATCTGAAGCTGCTAGCTGATTAAAGATAATGTTTAAAGTGGCTCCCACCTGGTAGGACTCAATATATATCATCATTATCTTCATCGTTATAATCTTCATCATTCATTGTCATTATGTAAAAAGAGTATTTTGTTCTTGCAACCTAATCTGATATAAACTATTCTCTCCCCACCCCCCCTTTTTCTTTTCTTTTTTCTTTTTTCTTTTGAAAGCAAGAAACCTTAGAAGGTGGTGAAAGATCTCTACTAATGTCGATTTATGTAATCTATCGTTATTAAATTACTCCACTGAGAACGTGTAAGAAACCAAGTGCTAAAATGCCTAAAAACAGTTGCCAAGTAACATTTCATTCTTTAAAAGAGCAATAAAGAAACCCAGCTTCAGCTCAAATTTATTTCATGGCAATGAAGTTTGAAACAATAAAGTTTATGTCTAACTAGCAACCTCAAGGGCTCTCCAAATGTCATAGTCTTGTATAAGGAGAGGGAAAACTTGCTGAGTTTGTATAGAAGATAGCAGTAGTAAAACTTCCCGGGAATGGGTACAGCTAGCCACCAGCTCACTGTGAACCCTTACACTAGACTTCCACAGGCATTTCACTCATATGAGAAAGGAGTAAACCTTATAGATACCTGGTGGAAGAATGCGCCAAATAGTAATGCTGATAGATGCTCCTGGTATGCTTGAGAAAAACAGGACAGTATGGATAGAGAAGGCCAGTTCGTGGTATCACTCAATCCTCAACCTGTTTGCTTTCATAACAATCTATTCTTTTAAATTTTATTTATTTAAGTAATCCCTACCCCTAACATGGGGCTTGAACTCACAACCGCAAGGTCGAGTTACAAGCTCTTCTGACTAAGCCAGCCAGGCACCCCAATAATCTGTTTAATGTTGGCCTCCTCTCTACCTCCAGCTCTCTCTTTCACTCCCGTATTTTATTCTCTTCATAGGACTTCACACTATTTTTTTTTTCATGGTTTACTTGTTTATTGTCTGTCTCCTCAATTAAAGTATGAGCCCCTTGAGAACAAGGATCTTGCATATCTTGATCTTTACAATTTAGTAACATCTAGTTACTAGTCCTAGTTTCATTCCTAGGATTTTTAAAAATAGAAATAAATACCCATCATATGAATGAATGTAATATATAGCAAATCCACACAAATAGACGTCAGCCAGTTCTTTCCATAAATATTTGTTGAGTACCTACATATCAGACACTAAGATCAGACTCTGCTCATGTTGAGGATGCCCCTGTAGTAGAAAGCAAGCAAGCAAGCAGTCATGAGGTGGGAGAGACTTGTGGAAGAATGGAATTAACTCTTCCCTCTCATACATACTAACCCTAGGTGGGTGCCACACACCATCGATGGGGGCTTTGAGACCAAAATATTTCCATGAATGACCACACCTTTTTTCCAGATCTGATAGAAGGGGAGTGAGACTATAGGCAGTTTCCTATAAGAAATCCATGAATGTCAGGGAGGGTGATGCTTCAAAAAGAGCTGAAAAAAAGAAAGAAACCAAAGTAAATCTGTAAAAGTGGACCTTGAATAGCCCAGGCAGAAAAAGAATATGAGTGATGTTTTCATTAAAGTGGATCATAGGCTGGTGTGTATCAAACTGTTATAATAGGGAAGCACTTCAACTATTGTAAAACCTGCTGGGATTGTAGTTCTACCAAAAGAATCTAAAGAGGATGCAGTTGTTTAATTATATATATATTTGGGCATATACCACAGGTTCCAGGAATTGTGTATTTATCTAGACATATACCACAGATTCCAGAGTCCAGTTTTGTTTTATTTTAAACTTGGGTTAAATGGGTTTGTTCTCATGTTTAGAGAGTATGGATGGGAATGTGGCTTATGTAGTAATAATTCCTAAAAGATGAAGTCTACTGCAGAACTTCCCTTACAGTGTCAACAAGAAGGAAAGGGCAGAGGTGTACATATAATCAAGGGGAATTTCAGAGTTCTTTGATGAGCTTAGATGTTCAAACAAATATACAAACGTTGGAGAAAGAGACAACCTAGAACTAACAAGAACGCTTAAGAATAGTGGCAGGAATGTTAAAGCCAGGATCAACCTACGCTTTTGAAAAAAACTTTTAAAGATGAGAAAAGCTATATTTGAAGATAAACAGAAAGTAGATTTGGTATGTTAAATTAACATAGAGGGGGAAAAGTCTAGGTAATGTAGTAGACTCTCTTTGAGTAAGGGTTCCCATGATCTCTCCTTCCCAGTGTTCATACTTTCTGTGATCCTGTCCTCTGGAGTATGTGCAGGACCTGTGATTTACTTCTAACCAACAGAACACAGCAAAAACAGGATGTACATGATAATATTGCATAAGATTTTAGTGCCCATTTGCTGGAGCCTCCTACTCCTTCTTGGCTTCAAAGAAGTGAGCTCTTACGTTGGGAGACCCACATGGCAAGAAGCCAAAGGCAGCTTCAGGTGGGTAGCCAGGGAAAATGAAGCCTTTAGTTCTAAAACCGCAAGGAATTGAATTCTGTTGACAGTAACAACCTTCCCCAGTCAAGCCTCAGATGAGACTGCAGCCTTGTGAGACCCTAAGCAGAGTACTTGGCTATGCCTCGCCCAGACTCCTGACTCACAGAAGCTGTAAGATAATAAATACATGTGTATTAGTCTAAGCTAGTCAAATGTGTGGTAGTTTCCTACACGGTGATAGAAAATATCATCAACCAGTTACACAGTAATAGAAAATATCAACTACTGCCATTTGCTTCTGTCTTCCCAGTTGAGAAAACAACCTTCAGAATGGCATGGCTAGAATTTTCCCTGGAATAGAACATTCCTATCTATTAGAATAAAAGATACAAATTACATTTAGAGCTTTGAGTCAACCTTCATACTCCCCATGAGATGACTCTTTTCTACCTCCTTCACCTCTTTGACTCTTTTCTATCCAAAGGAAATATTGGCGGGGGGCGGGGGGGGGGGAGAGGGATGGAAAGGATACTTTTTTACAAGCTTAATTAAGGCATCAGCCTCTAGAAACGGCTGCCATTATGTTAGAAATGCTGTCATGAATCTTCCTAAGAGAGCTGCTTTCCCTCCTCACCATGTGATGTCTCTTTCAGCTTAGCATTCTCACTACCTATTACAGTGCTTGACACATGATTGATTCTCCAAGACCATTTGATGAATGAATTCCTTGTTAAGTTACCTAACCCATAAACCTAATAAGAAAGAAAGTCATCCTTCCCTACTGTGGTGTTCTTCCCCTCTTAGACTTTTGGGAATGAAAAGGCAAGCATGACATTTATTTATGTACAGGGAAGCAAATGAATAAACCCAGAGAATACAGAAATGAATGAATTGCTTTTTGTAAATAAAAGGAACCTTAAAAACCTAATATGAATACTGATTATTTCATAATTGTCTTTTTTTTCTCTTCAGTCTACCAAGTTGTGCTCAGTTTTATATGAGACATATTCAGTGTTGGTAGATGCCAGAAGCTTAATTGTCTGACTCCAAATGATACTGACATAATGGACTCATTTGCTATGCCTCCATTCTCTATCTTCACATCACATAAAAGTACAAACCTTTTATAACCTGACAATAATTGAAATGCCTTTATCTTTTATTCATTTTATTTTCAGCTTCCTTCTTTGTAGACCCCTAGTGGAAACATAATTTTAGCATTATTCATTCCTGTTTGGTACACTGAATGCCTGGTCCGTTGTACCTCATTTCTAGCAATCTGTGAAGTTTTTATAAATACTTTGTTAATTTAATTTGCTGTTGGACATTACTGGTGACAAAATGCCCAAAAGATTTGGTTTAATTTACATAACATATAAGTAGAAAATGATCAAAAATAGATGCTCCATTGCTTACTGTCCATTTCAGAAACGTGATATTGTTTTCATCTAAACTAAGGAACTAAAGTATTTAAAGTCATAATGTCCTTATTTATGAGTTAGGAGATCACATATTTGTTGAATTGAAACTTTCATTTATATAAAGGGGCTCAATGATTATGGGTATTGCCTGAGAATGTGGATATTTAAAAACAAATAGCAATTACTTCCTATTACTTCTCCCCTACAGTCTATCCTCTAGTGGTCTTTAATGCATAAACCAGACCCTGTCATCCACATGATATCTTGGACCAGTCACATTGGTCTATTTATAGTTCTTCAAACATACCAAATTCATTTCCACCCCAGTACCTTTGTACTTGCGGTTCCACCTCCCTGGATTGGTCTTACTTCAGATCTTCACAAGGCTCACTTTCACACCCCTGTCTGTATTCTAATATCATCTTCTGAAGAGGCTTTTCCTAGCCAATCTATCTAACATAGTAAGTAGCCCCTGTTACCACTACCGATCACTCATGATTCCTCTACTGTTATTTGTTTTTTTAAAAGCACTAATTGCTCCCTGAAATTGTGTCTGCCCTACTAGAATATAAACTCCAGGAAGGCAGAGTCCTTACTCACCTTCTTCACCACCACAGCCCCAGAATCCATCACTACAGCAGTCCATCCTCCATATGTAGGAATTGAATAACTAAGTGAATAAGATCATAGAGGTAGGTCACATAGGATAAAGAGAGAAACAAGGAAGAGAAATCAAAATGGCACTGAATTTTTGAGCCTGGATTATTGGCAGGTGGTAGAACCATGAAAATTCACAAGTAACCCAGAAGAAGGACAAGTTCTGTATTACACACTAGCACTAGGAATACTGACATCTAGAGGGAGATAGGGAGGGACCACAGGGTTGGAAATGTTGCTGCAGGGATTATTCTTATGGTTCTGATAATTCAAGCCCTAATATTGCAGAGAAAAGGTGTAACAGAGGAAGAAAGAAAAGTCAGGGACAACTTAGAGGAGGAAGGGGAGCCAGATGGGGAACAGAAAGGATGATAGAAGTAGAAACTAAGAATATTGCTGGGAGGTTTAAAAAAAAGCAGAAACAAAACAGGAAAAGAGAATTTCAAGGAGAGATTGGAAAGTGGTACTAAATGCTGGTAACAAGAGGACAATATGTGGGAAATGGGCCAGCTTTGACTGTAAGCATTTGTGACCTTTACGAGAGAATCTTCGGTAGATTGGTGAGGGCAGATATGCATCTTACACCAACACTGTCTCGAATGTCAGTTGAATCTTCTGTGATTCATGGGGCATTTCAATATCTCTTAAGACCTCCTGTTCATATTGTAAATATCAGTTATGTAACTCTAGTTTAAAAGGTGTAGGGTTGGGTGGCCTGAGTGGCTCAGTTGGTTGAGCGTCTGACTTGAACTCAGGTCATGATCTCGCAGTTTGTAAGTTCGAGCCCCAAGTCGGGTTCTGTGCTGACAGCTCAGGGCCTGGAGTCTGCTTCAAATTATGTGTCTCCTTCTCTCTCTGCCCCTCCCTGACTCATACTCTGTGTGTGTGTGTGTGTGGTGTGTGTGTGTGTGTGTGTGTGTGTGTGTGTGTGTGTGAAAAATAAATATTAAAAAAAATATTTTAAAATTAAAAAAAAAAAACAAGGTTAGGGTTAAGGGAAGAAAGGTATGGGAAATGGAGCTGAATCTAAACTGATCCTACAGCATATGTTGGAAGTTACTTAATCTGAACATGTTCTTGCCTGGGCCCAGGTTTCTGTGATTTTCTAGAGAGGGATGCCATGTGCTCCGATAGCTGTCAACGTGTCATTTAAATGTGTGCCTAGTTTTTCTAAATCGAGAAGTGCTAAGATAAGAGGGAAAATGTTAGTTAGGCCAGCAATATTTTTATTTTATTGTCTGCTGACATAAAAAATGTGTTAAACTTTATTTTCATTATTTTGCAAAGATCTGAAAAGAATGAGCAAGCAGGAAAACTTGCTCATAATCCAGTACCAAGAGGCAACCATTAGTTACATTTTGGCCTCGTTAACTTTCAGTTCCTTTTTTTCCCCAACTTTTTAAAACTTCTAACATTTTTATGTTGTTTTTTTTATATAATGGGAAAAGGAGCACAGTGGCTAACAGTGTGGACTCAAGAACCAAGTCTCCTGGATTCAAATCCCATATCTTCCTCTTATGAGCAACATGACCTTGATGAGGTTCATAACCTGTCTGGGCCTCAGTCTCCCCACCTGTAAAATGTAGGAACAACCAATTGTTTTATAAGCTCACTTGGTCTGATATCTGGGATACAAAAGAGTTGACCCCATACCCTTTCCACCTTTCCAAGCTTACTTATTCCATATTCCCCTCCCCTGGCAGTCTTTTGGAAAGCTTCTCATCCCATTTGTCATTTTGTCTATCGTTCTCCTGATGTTTTGTACTTTTGTCATTTGTCTTGATGTGCAAATCATTGTTTACGAATAAGATCTAGAGTAGGAGCCACCTCTACTCCTGGAGACTTAACTAAAATGAGAAACTGAGGAACCTAGTTGAGGATTATGCTTGTCGATAATGGCCTTAAAGTTGTACCACACTGTACCCTCACATTAAAGTCAAATATGGCCTGGATCTGTTCTGCAATAAAAAAGGGTAATAAACTAATTAAAGCATTTGATTGTCTGTATCAGAGTTATTATCCTAAAAAGCCATTAACCATACAATGATAATCAAATGACTGGATGGGCCGTTAACGGTAATATGTCCCTTAGGGCAGCACATCACAACTGTGTGCGCTGTGTGCAGACTTTGTGACAGAAATGTCTCTAAGACTAGGCTAACTGTGAACTATTTAAGTAAGAGAGAACCCAAGGGAAAACAGTTTCTTCTTCTTCTTCTTCTTCTTCTTCTTCTTCTTCTTCTTCTTCTTCTTTTTTTTTTTTCTTTCAGGAAAGGATAATTGGTCAAATTACCCTTTATCCTGTTTACTTCAGGAAAATAATTGGTCAAATAGCATCAAGGCAGAACATGGCCATAAAAGATGCAACACCTCTCTGGTGGTTTCATGATTGAAAAAAAAACCCCGCCCCGAGTCCACCCCATCAAACTCAATGGATCCTTTGGGCATGACAATCATGGATCTATTTTCCAGAGCCAACCTTGATTTTGAGTGTTTTGGCACCCTTTTAATTACTGTCCTGATTTGGGGATCCAGAAAATAAGAGTTGAAGTATCTATAATATCCTTTCTTTGTGAGCAAGGTTTTTTGGCCAACTTTAGCCTTTCTTGAACACATCCTTGCTCTGTCCTCCTCCTACAATATAGGCTGTAATCCAAAGGTGGATCTGTCTTTATCGATAAGGTACTGACAAAGTTCTGTCAAGTGCATTGCTGTGCTTTGGGTTGGAGGGTTTGTATGAACAGCAAAATGCTACTTTATTGCTTGAGAAGATGGTGAATTGACATTAACTTAAGGAAACAGACTGCTGCAGGTTTTTCTGAGTATCTTGCAGTAAATCAACCTTCAAAGACTTCCTTAGGAAACACATTGGCTCTTTTTAAAAATATAAATACATTAAACAAAGTTCTTAAATCATCTAGCTCTTTTTTCTAATCTGAAGTTAAGGAAAATATATCAGTATGTAATATGACTTCCTAGGGAGTTGAACAACAGAAGACTTGGATGTGCTGAATCCAGCCAACAGCTATCAACCTCATTCTCTGTGTGTTTTCATTCGTTAAGAGTGGGCTAGGAGGAAGATCACATTAATGCGGCCATTTGTGTTTGCCTCAGCCCATCACCTTGAACTTTTCTCCCAAAGAGTGACAAATTACGTTCTTCTTCCCAAATAGAAGAGCAAATTTTGTTCATGCATTTCCTGAATTTTTAACTACACCCTCTTTTTGTTGTTGTTCTGTGAAGTAGAAACCACTGTTTGTTTTCTCTGTAATGAAGTACAAGGATGCAATTATTTTTAAATAAGATGTTTACTCGCATATTTGTGACTGTTACCAGGTCACAATTTATAATAGTAATTCCTCAGCAGGGTTCTGACAGTAATGAACCTGAAGCTCAGAGTTGTAAAGAAATTGCAAAGGGAAGCACACCTAAGTAATGACATTTGTTAGGAGATAGAGACGTCATCTCCCAGCACCTAGGATTATTTTTTATATTTACAGCTCAGGAGTCAAATCTGAACTCAAGTTGACTGATCAGAAATAATTCATGCGCTGGGTTTACCAACAGTGAGAAATAACAGAGGAAGACTTCTTCAATTCTCTTTCTGAATTGTTAGGGACAGACATGATACAGCTTAGGCCTCTTGCCTTATAGCATTAGTGGTTCAATACAGGAACAAAGACAAACGCCAGAAAATAATGACTTGTTTGATTGTTTATATTTAAACTAAAACATCTAAGCTATTTATTTTCTCATGTCTCAGGGACTAAAAAGTTTCATGAGAAATACACATTTGTAACTTAAAAAAAAAAGGAATACACACTTGTAATGTATTTTTTTTTTTTAATGCTCAAAGGAGATAGTACCATTTCCTGAAGACCTGATCAGTGCATTCAAAACATTGCTGTGGAGCATATTCTCATTTGAGAATATAGCTTAGACACTTTGTTATCTAAATACTTTGTGGTACTTGTGTTGTTTCCAAAAGCCATCAAGCACCTAAATCACAACACACAGATGTGTGTTCACTGTGATATCACATTCAGAAAGCCATGGAAGCAAAGGAAATCTGTTGGAATGCACAGGGCAGCAAGCAGGCTTTCTTTTCTATTTGGTTGTTGGCTTGCCATGCAACATGCCAAGTTTCCCTGTCTTCACTCTACTGCCTAATGACGCTACAGAAACTTAATTGGTATTTCCAGATAAAGGATTTCACAGAAACTTAATTGGTATTTCCAGATAAAAGATTTCACAGAAGCACAAATTTTATTATCTGGCTTTCTGTCTAGTGGTTGCTCTTAGTACACACTGAATATAACCTCTTAAATATGAAGGTAACATGTTAAGACTATGAGGTCAAAAAGGATAATTATGGTTATAACTAATTATCATGTAAGTTAACCAAATGTAATTACAAAGCATTTAATTGTTAACTTTTGTTTAAACATGATTTTCTTATTTGAGTGGAAGGCAAAAAAAAACACATTGGCCCTTTGTTGTTCTTTTATAGCAATGCTCAGTTATGTGACCTAGATTTCAATTCTCTGTAGTATTTCCTGTACAAAACCAGTGTATTCCCTTTCTGCACACCTACCACTAATAATAAAATATGAGTCAGCTACATAGAGCTACTATCTGTGTAAAGTTTTTAATCAAAACCTTTTGTTAATGAAAAACAAGTGCATAGTGCTATTATAATGCAGATGAGCTAATAAACAAAGTATAATTAAGAATCTTTCTAGAGAGAAATTTCTCAGGAGGTAAATATTTAAAGATTCACTGTTAGGTTTTTTTAAAAAAATAATGTACTTTTTGTCTGCTTAAAGAAATTTCTTTTTCTTTGTCTGATGTCATCTTGGAATTCTTGGTAGGCTGTGACTCTTTAATTTGATATTGTACTAAACAAATATTTTTTGAGCTATTCTCTTCAAAGAATCTTTCTTGTTATTACAATCTACTGTTATAATCTCTCTCTCTTTTTTTTAATGAGTATGCACACTGGAAAGTGAAGCACTCTCCAGTTCTATAGTATGTCAAGTAATATGGCAGATTTTATATTTTTAAATATAAAAAATATACTTACACTGGGTTTGTGAAATTTTGCCTTTGTAATCCATTCATATTTTGATGATAACCAAAGTTCTTAGGCAACCATTATGCTATAACATTACTGTCAGGAAATTGGAACAAATTCCAGGTTATTTCACTGAACATGCATCACATGGTCAAGGCTTCCTAACACTCTGGTCTTGACTAAATAGCACAGCACTCGTTTAAGAAGTATGTATCTTAAAGAAACACAGATCTGTTCAAATTGGCAGCACTAATAGAAAATAAAATGATAGTTTCAGCTGTATCTATATAACATCAAACATCTGTGTTATGAGCAAATGCTGACTCCTCTAGCTGTTTCCAAAGGTACAGATGTTTACATTATATGAGCAAAACAACTGAATGATGGATTGAGTGGTTTTAGCTTGTATTTGTATTTGAATTGTTACCATAGTCTCTGAATACTGCTGTAAAAGCATTCTTCTTTAGGGTCTATTCCCTCCCTCGATCATCTCATCACTTTTATTCCTTCCTTCCCTCTCATCCTTTCTTCAACAAATATTGATCGAGTACCTGCTATGTGTCAGACACTGTGTGTTGAGTGAGAGAATAAAATAGACATGGCCTCCCCAGAGCATACATTTGATGGAGAGTAATTGTACATCCTTTAAAAGTTTAATTATATACTTACAAATTGTGGTAAGTGTTCTAAGGAACAAGAATAAGGTGCTATGTATTTATCCAACAAATATTTTCAAGGACCTACTATGTGTCAGGCGAGGTTCATTGTAAACAGGGATGAATGAAACATGATCCCTATCCTTGCTGAGCTTATGTACAGTTAGGGAAAACAAACAATAAACAGGAAGACCAATAAATATGTCATTTCTGTTGAGGAAGTTCAATGACTGTAGTGTACGTGTTGCTCTGATAGAAATGGAGGGAGGGCAGGGACCATCTGTCCATATGACAAGCTTTCAAGTGGAGACTGGAAAGATGACTAGGAGCCAACCATCTAGAAAGCTAAGTAGGGATCAACCCAGGCTGAGGCAAAGAGCTGCCTACTCCAAGAATTGAAAGAAGGCTAGAATAGATTCATTTAGCAAGATGGGGAAGATTTCGGGGAGGATACGCTTTTGAGACATAAAACTTAATTTTGGAAAAATCAGGTCTAATTTGCCTAAGAGACATCTAAGTGGAGATGTTATTGTGGAGTTGCTTATACTAGTCTGGAATCAGAAGGAAGGGTTGAGTTGGCCAAATGTGATAGTCATCAGCACATGTAGGTTTTTTAACATTATGGAAACTGTGAGATCACCTAGGATATGAATGTAAGTCAAGAAAAGAAGGGGATCCTAGACTGAATCTTAAGGACAAAATTTAGAGGTCTAGAGAAAGAAGAAGCTAGACTGAGAAGGAGTGGTCAGAAAGACAGATGGATAATAAGGCAAGTATAGCGATGTGGAAACCAAGAAAAACCAAGTAGTTTTAAAAGCATATGCTTTTGAGTAGTTAAGTAATTGTCCTGCTAGATAGTAAATTTTTAAAAATTATTCTCAGTAAATTATAAAATACTCCATACTTATTAATATTGTGCACATGTATATACGTATATTTTTAGAACGACTTTCTCTGAAAAAGTAGAAACTGTCTTGGGGCACCTGGGTGGCTCAGTCAGTTAAGCTTCTGACTTCAGCTCAGGTCATGATCTCATGGCCCGTGAGTTCAGGCCCTGCATGTGCTGACAGTTTAGGCTGACAGCCCGCTGACAGGCTGTGTGCTTTGGATTCTGTGTCCCTGCCTCTCTCTGCCCCTCCCCCACTCATGCTCTGTCTCTCTCTGTCAAAAATAAATGTCAATAAAAAAAATTTCACAAAAAAAGTAGAAACTGTCTTAACCAGTTTAATCAGCCTACTCCATTCTCTCCATGAAGCATACGGATGGATGCCCATGGGTGATGTCTACTCCTGTCTGATAGGCTTCCCTCCAGTGCTACCCTGAACATAAGCTGCTACCAGTTAAAATGTTTATCAGAGTTGGTTGTGTTTTTTTCCAAAACGATTAATGCCAGGTGTACTTGGTACTATAAATTAATTGTGTAATTTGTAACTTAATGAACCATGAATGTGGAAAGAAAAAGTTATTTTTATAAAAATTAAGTTGAATGCTTTAGAAAGATTTGATAAAGGTGAGCTTACAATGCTATTGATTAGATGTGAGGGAGTCATCTGTAAAAGATCGGGGGCAGGGTGGACTGTAAAAGTCTAGAAGAATTCTGCTCTTGGATTGTTTCATAACTGTTCTTAGTTCTCAATGCACTTTTAAAGAAACCGAAACTGGAAATGATAGCTGATGTATTTTGAGTGTGGTTTCTGCAAAAAGAACAATATAGAACCCTAATCAGAGGACTAAGCACCAAAAAAAACAAAAACAAAAAACAAAACAAAACAAAAACCAACCTTTGGCCTAACAAAAATTGGCAAATGAATGTTTGGATTTAAAATAAAATATATAAATATAGGTATATAAAATAAAAATATATCCGCATATATGTGATGCTTTAACTGATGGTTAATCTTCTACTATAGCCAAGTATCTTTGTATCTAGTTCTATCATATATCAGATGATACAAAGACAAAGTTTACCCAGCCCATGTTCATTACCAAAATGTATGAATAAATTATCATTGAATAAATGGAATCCTGCAATAGAAGATCATTCCTTTTCTTTCATGGTTTTGATATTTAAGTACCTCAAACAAGGAAAATTCATCTTTGGATATACATACGCATGTTGTGTTTCTGCCCCTAGCCTTTGTACTTCTTTGCTTTAATCCTACTGATAACTTTTAAGAATGTATTTGATTACTCATCAAATCAAACCAACATTATAGTCTCACTTTTATTCTTAACACATAACCACAGTTAAGGTTACCAAAGCATACCTCTCAAGTAGAAAATATTATACATTAAAAGGATTCCCCCACCACCACTTACTTTCTGAAATTCTCTTTTCAATTAATTTCAGACTCTTACCAAGATACTTAGAGGACATGAGAAAGAATAATTTTTAATACTGCTACATCTTAAATATCAGTTCTTACTATTCTATAAATTTACCCGCAAGCATTTAATTTTTTATCAGTGGTAATGTTTTCGAATTAAAATTCCATACTTAATTGTTAGACGGTCAGTGATCAATGTAGGATGGCAAGTGATTAAAGGAGGTGGGTCATAAAAATTTTGAGTAAAACAAAAGACCGTGATCTAGTGGGGAAACAGCAGTGAAGTGTAAGATTCCCAGGGAATCTAAATTAGATTCCTAAAGTAGACTGGATTTATTGGGTTTTATTTTTTTTTAATGTTATTCTAAATTTTTTAAAATGTTTATTTATTTTTGAGAGAGAGAGAGAGAGACAGAATGTGAGCAGGGGAGGGGCAGAGAGAGAAGGAGACAGAATCTGAAGCAGGCTCCAGGCTCTGAGCAGTCAACACAGAGCCCGACACAGGGCTCAAACCCATGAACTGCAAGATCATAACCTGAGCCGAAGTCGGACACTTAACCAACTGAGCCACCCAGGTGCACCATTTTAAATGTAGGTGTTTACACGTACACATACATGTCTGATAATGAAGTACAATGTTTGTGGTTTTTTCCTATAAATAGTTGCATGCTATTGTGTGTTGCTGAGGAGATAGCTTCAATGCCAATGCAGTGCTTTGAGACATGATTATTATATATAACATCAGAAGTTAAGTCTCTGGGCCATCAGGTAGAAACAACAGAAGGACAAATTTTGGTTCCATTCTGAGCAAGAATTATGAGCAAGAACCTTTGAGAATTAGAGCTATCTAAAAATGTGAAGCTCTGTGTTTCCCATCACTACAGAGCCTGGAGAAATCCCCAAAGACTTGTAAATATATTGCATGGAAATGAGTCTTTTCCTCTGAAATCCGTTCTGTGTGGCTGCTGCAGAGCACTGAGCCTTTTGTGCAGTAAGCCAAGGGCAAGTGAGTATGTGGGGGCTGAAATACAAGCGACTGGATGCCCTGGGACAGGCCCTCGTTTTCTAGAGGAAGGAGCACCTTTTTATAATTTTCACAGGAAGACGAGTGCCCTTGCAAGCTCTGTGCCCTCAGAATTGCATCAGCTCAGAGGAGGCACTATTTTGTAGCCCTGGCACATACCAGGAGAGCCATTTTCCACACAGAATGGAAAAGTTTTATCCACACCACAGGCTGGCAGTGGCCCTGTTTTCATACATGTTGGTCTTCCCTTCCATTTCCTTCCTTCCAACACTAAGAGTCTCCATAAACAAATAGGGGCACCTGGGTGGCTCAGTCGGTTAAGCGTCCGACTTGGGCTCCAGTCATGATCTCACAGTTTGTGAGTTCGAGCCCTGTGTTGGGCTCTGAGCTGACAGCTGTCAGATTCTGTGTCTCCCTCTCTTTGCCTCTCCCTCACTTGCACTTTCTCTCTCTCTCTCTCATTCAAAAATAAATAAACATTAAAAAAAAAAGTTTCCATAAGCAAATAAAAGGAAATGAATTAAATATTCAATTCACAAAATAATACTTTTGGAACCAAGTAGGTCTGAGGAAAACTCAGTACCCTCAAGGAGTTAGCAGTCTATGGGAGGAGGGGAATAAAATATTTGTGCAAATTTTCATAATGCAAATTTGGAGATACTAAGTATTTTGTGAATGATACAAAGTGCTAATAGCTTAGAAGAATAAGGAGGGAAATTGTTTTAAAATCAGGAAAATGTTTATGGAGAATGCAACATTTAAGATTTGGCTCAGAGAAAATTTGAATGGGGGTGATGGAACCAGAAGGAAGTTGAGGTAAATAGGAGACAGAGGAAAACTATTGTAATTTTTTTTTATAAATACATTTTGATTTTCTTATGTTTATTTGTTTTTGAGAGAGAGAGTGTGTGTGTGAATGGGAGAGGGGCAGAGAGAGAAGGAGACACAGAATCCGAAGCAGGCTCCAGGCTCTGAGCTGTCAGCACAGAGCCTGACGTGGGGCTTGAACCCATGAACTGGGAGATCACGTCCTGAGCTAAAGTCGGACACTTAATCGACTGAGCCACCCAGGCTCCCCAAAACTGTTGTAATTTAAAAGCACCGGAAGAATCATGAAATACAAGATTGAAACCGATATCTCATTATTTATGCCATTATAAGCAACCACAGTTGAGAAGATATCTTAACACGAATAATTAACTATATACTCATTTGCACCAATACCTTACAGTCCTCCAAAGTCTCAGGCGTTCTCATTCTGACAAACCTGGTATGTTAATATCTTGACCCTAAACCACTCTCCTGTTTTCATTTTGTCTTTGTCACCTACGGCCAACTCAGTGTTTGCCCAACTAGGTCTATCGCATCAGAAACTATAAAATCAGATACTTGCTTTCTCAACCTCCTACATCTGGGGTAGCCCTCAATTCTGGCCAATGAGATATCGAGGAGAGTCTGCTTAGGAATTTTTGGGGAAGCTTTCAATTAGCCGGCTCTTTTTCCTTTCTTTCTGTCTTCAATGTGGATGTGATGCTTGTAGCTTTGCAGGCCCTCTTGCAACCACAGAATGAAAATTGTGAGGGTGAAATGTCTATACACCAAGAATGCTAGAGTAAAAACATAGAAAAAACCTGGAATCTTAATGTTCTTGCTGAGAAACCTCCCAGCTCCTTAAAAGTAAATGCCTATTTGTTTGCCCAGCTAATCGGGTAGCATGTTGCTGTCACCTGTAAGCATTCCTAACTAAAATGCCACATTTTTTTTCTAAATCTTTCCAGGCAATATTGCCTTTTTTTTTTTTTTAATCTAAGGATAAGTCTTAGTTCTTGGGGTGTGAGAACACAGCAAACTATTGTTGAACATTTACTGTGCACCAAAGACTCCACTGTATACCAGAAAGTGATACAAAAACCAATAAAACATGGTCCTTGCCCTCAAGGAACTCATGTTTCACATGAGAGAGCAGTAAGTGCTGTGAACCTGGTACAAACCACGCAAGTGCCACAAAGCAGGGGAGGATGAACTCTGCCAAGGAACCTGGGGGAGGATGCACACAGAAAGTGCCATTTAAGCTGGTTCTGGACTGATGAGCAGATGTTTATAAGGCAGAGAAGAAAAGAGTGAGCTAGTGACTCCAGCAAAGTTAGTAGCCTGTACAAAGGCAGACATGAGTGACAGATCGTGGGTTCTGTTGGCAAAAGCAAAAGTTGAGAATCATTGGAACATTTTTACTCTTTTTTTTTTTTTCGGGTATGACCATATTTATAAATGAAGATAGGTTTTTATTCCCTGCAGCGATTTGTATCATTCATAGAATGCAGTTAATTTAAACTGCATCTAATTTGAGTTTACAAATGTCCTAACAACACCTGACCAGAAGTTTCTGCCTAGATTGTAAACTTTCATATTTAGGTATGTGTGTTTATGTTTGATTTCTTAAGCACGTGAAAATATTAAAACCAAAATGAGATTGCTTAAAGTAAAAGAAGAAACTTTTAAGAACTTTTGAAGCACTACTTTAACAACAAATGCTTTAGGTTTTTATCTATAGGTTTTTATCCAATCGTTACAATATATCTTTAAATAAGGATCATTATCTCAAATCGAGGTGTACTTGAAAGTAGGAGACTACATATTTTAAACTAATTTTAAACTAATCAGATTTCACTAATTCTTCCTTTGTTTTATTCAAATGTATGTGACTTTATATTTCTTGTATTTGTTACCCTTCTTTTTATTATTAATTAAAATAGATGCTCAATATTGAAAAGGAAGGTTTGCTCAAACTTCCAACCCCAAAACTTGGGTTGTCCAGAGAGAAGACAAAGTAGTTGGATAATCTCCTGTCAAAGTACTTTTGTTATCAGAATCCCCAAATATAACAGCTTTTCTTTTTGTTCAGTAATTTATTAAGCTAATTCAGTGAAGGGGAAAAGAAATGTTTTGGGGTCCTACCAAAGCTGAATACAACAGTATGAAGTTAAGAGGGGAGTTGGAGGAGTTGGCACCCCACTTACCTGGAATGTTTCTCTACATCAATCAAACCAAGTCAATGTATAGAAATAAAAATCGACTATAATTGCATGTGCTTTCATCCTGAATTATCAGAAATTATAATCATCACCGAGCAAATGAGAGATAACTGTCATATTTCTTAGCTCCTTATGATATGGGTGGCTTTTATTAAGTGCTGCCAGATGGAGAGGTGGGACAAAAGAGAGCTGGAGTAAGGAATGAAATATTGTGACCTAACGTAACCATCACAGACCACCTGATTACAACAGCAAGTGGCAATGAACAAAAAAAAAAAAGACAGAAGAGATAACAGAATAATGTAAAAAGAGGAATATGACTTGAAATCCTAGTAGATAATGCACTCTTGACTATACTTACTGCTTCCTAATTTATATATACTAAAATACCTATTATTTGATAATGATTGGTTACTGCTCCAAGCCAAGGCTGTGCTGGGTTGGGTTGACCTAAAGATATGACAAGATGCCAAGCCAGGTCACCATGGACCTATATTATCAAGAATGTTTGGGTAGGATCACCCGGGTGGCTCAGTCATTTGAGCGTCCAACTCTCAGTTTTGGCTCAGGTCATCATCTCACGGTTTCATGGGTTTGAGCCCCACATTGGGCTTCACACTGTATGGGGTTCTCTCCTTCTCTCTCTGCCCTTCCCTCACTTGCGCTGTCTCTGTCTCTCTCAAAATAAATACATGAAGTTAAAAAAAAAAAAAGAATGGGTAAAAAGGGAGGTGAGGCCCCTATGATGCCACGAGAGGAGATGAAGTAACAGCTTTCTGTGGAGAATCTGAGGGGTGGGGTGGAGGTCCAAATGATAGGGCAGGCTGTGAGGCCAGGAGGTGTGGAGATCAAGGGGGGAGGAGCAGAGGTTCATAATGGATCAGAAAACTGAGTCTGCAAATAGGTGAGTGTGTTTGGGCCTGAACTTCATTTATATGGTGTCTGCTTACATGCCATCGGGGAAGGCATGACTGTTTAAGGCATTTGCAGAATGGACTCATAGACTCTGATTTTTATTAATAGTTTTACATAAGCATGTAAAAAATAAGGTAAGAAAAAGAATAGGATGAAATTGTTTTAGAAACACTATTTGCCCTGCAGCCTCACAAAAGACTTACCGAACGTTCTGGATTTAGCCCTCAAAACAACTTTATTTTTATGGTACTGGTTGGCAGATTTTATATTTCTGAGTTCAAACTCTTTTAAAGAGTATGAATTTACCTTTGTGTAGTTGAACTGAGGTAATTCTGTCAAATAAGCTGATTTACCAGTGTGCAAATTTGGATCCATTTTTATAGCTGTGTTACTTAGCTCAAGCTCCAATAACAAAATACTGTAGACTGGGTGATTTAAACAACAGAAATTCACTTCTCATAGTTCTGGAGGCTAGGAACTAGCCAAGTGGGTTTCATTCTGAGACCTCTTCTGTTGGCATTTGCATAACCACCATCTGTCTGTGTGCCCACATGACCTCTCCTCTGTGCACACTTGGGGAAGGTAAGGGGGAGGGGTGCTCTCTGGTGTCTCTTATAAGGATAATAATCCTGTTGGATCAGAGCCCTCACCTTCATGACTTCATTTAACTTTAATTACTTCCTTAAGTGCCCCTGTCTACAAATACAAGGACGCTGGGGGCTCAGGTTTCAATATATGAATTTTGTGGGGACACATTCAGCCCATACCAATAGCAAACACCTACAGGAGGTAACAGTTGAGAGCTAATACACTATTTACATTTGAGAGAGAGATCTGAGTGCATTTTACACTCTGCACAGAATTTGTTCTTACAGCGTTATTGCAGAACGGCATTGTGGATGATCGCTAAATCAGAAGTTACATTTCTGTTTTTCCCTGTAATTGACTCTGTGACAAAGCTCTTTAACCTGTTTTGGTGTCAGGCTCCAATTTGTGACATGAGATAGTTGGATAGAGGATTCCTAAGATCTCTTTCTATTCAAAAATTCCATTAGTTCTGCTTCCAGTATGGCTGAGTAGGCTCCTGGCAGACTAACCATCCTGCAGAACCCAATTATACACCCTGTACAAAATACAAAAAACAACTACCTGTGAAGCCTCTGGAGAGTGAATAAAAACAGGCAGATTCCAGAGATTAGTCAAAACTTGCACAAAGAAACCAACATGAGGTAAGTTTCTTGTTTGTTCCACTTTTAGGGTGAAGCCAAGGACTCAGGGCTGGGATTAGGGTAAGGCAAGCAAGGCAACCTAGGTGCCCCCCTCATCCCCCCATCCCCACCCAGGTCTTGGGTGCTGACTCAGCATTTGTACAAGCCTAGGAATTAAAGCCTCCTGAAATTTTGCGCCCTGGACACCTCCCTTGCCTCACCTACTCCAAGCCTTAGCAGATCCTACAGGGCAGTAAAATTCTGATAACCTACAGTCTTAATGACCAATGGGACTAGAGGATGAAGTTTGGGGCAACTACTACTGTTGGAAAGTGAAGGGAGAAAGAAAGTGAAGGGAGAAAGCTCAGAGAGGAAACAGCCAGATATAGGGAATTTCAAATTCCATGTATAACCTTGGCCCAAGTCTCTGGCTAAACCCAGACTATACAAGTGCAGGGAAGATTGCAACAGCCCAGCCAAGGGTGAAAAAAAAAAAATTGAACTGAGATTTGATCCACTGCCCAAGAAGTAGATGGTATAGCTTGAGTCCAACCAGTCCTCTTCAGAGTAATATAACAGAATTTATAGTTTCCACAAATTAACTTTCATAATTTCCAGGATGTACACTAAAATTACCCAGTGCAAAAACAAACAGGAATTTAAATGTTTGGGTTTTTTTCTTTGTTTGTTTTTCAAAAGAAAAGACAAAGAACAGAGGTCAAATCCCAGAAGACCCAGATGTTGGTACGAGGACTTTAATGTCTGTTATAACTATGTGCAGGAAAATACACTCACAATCAATGCAAAGACTGGCTTTCTAAGCAAAGAAATATAAATCATTTTTTAAAACTATGGAAATTCAAAAATTAAAAATTATATCTTTTCACGGGGCACCTGGGTGGCTCACTTGGTTAAGTGTCCGACCTCGGCTCAGGTCATGATCTCATGGTTCCTGAGTTCGAGCCCCGCATCAGGCTCTGTGCTGACAGCTCAGAGCCTGGAGCTGCTTCAGATTCTGTGCCTCCCTCTCTCTCTTTGCCCCTCCCCCACTCATTCTCTCCCTCTCTCTCTCTCTCTCTCTCTCTCTCTCTCTCTCCCCCCCCCTCAAAAATAAATAAACATTAAAAAATTTTTTTTAAAACTGAAACAGTCGGGTTACCTGGATGGCTCAGTCAGTTAAGTGGCCAACTTCAGCTCAGGTCATGATCTCACAGTTCGTGGGTTTAAGCCCTACATCAGGCTCTGTGCTGACAGCTCAGAGCCTAGAGCCTGCTTCAGATTCTGTGTCTCCCTCTCTCTCTGCCCCTTCCCCACTCATGCTTGAACTCTCTCAAAAATGAGTAAATGTTAAAAAAATTTATTTTTGTTAACCGAAACAGAATTAGCCTCTGGGAGTATGGTGGTAGGGATTCACTGGAAAGGGTCCTTTCTGGGGTGATGGTAATGTTCTATATCTTGAAAGGGTTTGAGGTTACACAGCTGTTGGCATTAGTCAAAATTCAGTAAATGTGCACTTAAGATTTGTGCATTCCATTGTATGTAAGTTTTCCATCAAATGAAAAAATTCTTGATAGACTTCCCAAATGAAAAATTCCTAAATCAGAGACCTGCCTATAGCTGGACAAAGAGACTCTGGTACATGACTATGGTCTTTAAAATTCATTCAAAAGTGGTTACTGAGTGACTGTATTCCATATTAATGAGCATTCCAGGTAGAAAGAACAGTTATCTGGAAAAGCATAGAGGGAAAGATGGACATAATGTTCCAAGAAATAGCTCTGAGCCTAGACAGTAGATCGGATTGATAGGACGTGAAGATGGAAACAAAGATTGGAGCCATATTTTTAAAGTGTCTTTTTTTTAATGGGGTTGTTCATGCTACTGCTTTGAGATTCCCTCCGCTCCTTTAAACTAAGGGGTGTAATTTATATACAATAAAATGTAAGTGTACAAGTCATTGTGTTCTGACAATGTATATAGTTACATAACACCCCCGTGACTCCAGGACTTTCTCATGTGCTCCTGTGTAATCAGTCTCCTCCATTACTTCCCAGGAAGCCCCTCATCTGCTTTTTGTCACTATAATTTTACCTTTTATAAAGTTTCATATTAGACTATAAGCATGTAGCATCTTCTACTTAGTATAGTGCTTTTGAGATTAATCCATGGTGTTGTTTGTGTCAGTTATCAATATTGCTGAGTGATATTTCATGGGACTGATAATCTACAACTTACTTATCTCATCGCTTAATTGATGGACATCTGAATTGGGGCTACTATGAAAACTCATATGAACATTCAAGTATGTGTCCTTTCATGGATATGTGTTTTGAAAGGGTCTTGAATGCTATACTATGGGTTGGAAAAAAAAATTTTTTTAATGGTAATTATGCTGTGAGAACTTACCTTCTTTGCAGAGGAGAAAAGGCAAAGTTCAAACCACTTTTATTTGAGTTTGTAACTCAGCTTCATAAGTTCATTCATAATGAGTTTATCTGACTGCAAGGAAGTTATTATTTGAAAATTCCCCTGCTCTACAAAGGTGTTTTTACTGCTTTTCTTTAAATCTGTTTTTTAAAAAATATGTTTAATAAAAAGTCAAATCTTGGAGGCAAATATCTAAAAGTTTTGTTTTTACAATTTATTCAAATTTTACCTGAGATCCTTAACAGATTTCCAGGTAAACTTCTTTTTTTTTAATTTAAAGGCGAGGATGTTAACAGCAAAATGCTACATACTTAAGAATTAGTGATGCTTAGAGGTACATTATTTATCCTCAGCGTGGGAAACATCAATGGCCTTGATTTAATTTCATCTGATCTATGACAGTGTTTGCAAAATTGCCTATCTGATGGTCCTCCACTACCCCATTGTCAAAACCTACAAATAACAGTTGTGCAAATATTTGTGATAAAGTTCCCCTGATGAGTACAAAGACCTTAGAACAACAGTAGAATTTCAAATATGTGCGGGATTCACTGAACCATCAGCCTTCATTGGAGGCAAATTTCTATAGTGAGTCAACAAGTACTTCTTAAGTGCCCAGTGTATGTGTGTGTGAGGCACTGCTCTGAATCTGGTCACCATTCTCCCAAGCCTTGGATAGTAAGCACTCAGTAAATGTGAGTAGAAAAAATGTTGAGCTTAAGTTTCTGACAGATCCAGGGTTTAGGCATTTAAGGAGCCAGCAACACTGCTGAGACTGTTGGGAGGTTACCATGCTGGACAAGTGGTGAGGGAGATTTTGACTGGCCGGACCAGCTTGGGTGAGATTCCAAATCAAGTTGAGAGATGGGATCTGGAGATTCGAGACCACCATGTCCAAACCCATTTACCTGCCAAACTTAACTGTGCTTAAATGTAACCTGTCCTAATCCCTTTTATCTATCTCTTACACTTTTCAAAAATATGGTCTATAATTATACATACACTTATAAAGGTTTCATAGCCAATTTTGTTAGGAGCAGTAAGCATTTTTTTTTGTTTTTCATCTCTTCATCATCTTTTCCTACCCTCTGGTCTCTCTCTTGCTTACTTCTCTTTTTCTTCCCCTTTCTTTTCTTCTAATTCTTGCTTTCCCTGACTACAGAATAAAAGACAAAATTATTTTTTTTAGTTTTCTAAACTTATTGGGAAGAAAAGTTTATAATCCCATGACTAATTTAAATTATAGATTATTGATATTTTATACATCTCCTTTGAAAATGAAACTGAAATTAGTTGTGAAGTTTTTTAAAATTTATTGCCTTTGATATGTTTTTATCAGTGACATTTCCCTTCCTGGGGACAAAAGAGTGTCACACCTCTGATTTAGACATTATATGAAATAAATAATATGAGCGTTGTGATAGACAGAATTCTAAGATGTTCCCCCAAATTCCTGGCCACTGGTATATACACACTTTCTACCAGTTATTCAACCAAATACTAATCTAGGTGCTGCCGTGAAGAGATTTTGCATATATAATTAGTTGACCTTAAAACAGATTATTCAGGGAGACCTAATCACACAAGCCCTTTAAATCTGAGTCTAGAGGGGCACCTGGGTGGCTCAGTCGGTTGAACATCCGACTTCAGCTCAGGTCATGATTTCTGGGTCTGTGAGTTCGAGCCCTGCGTCGGGCTCTGTGCTGACAGCTCAGAACCTGGAGCCTGCTTCGGATTCTATGTCTCCCTCTCTCTCTGCCCCTCCCCCACTCATGCTCGCTCGCTCTCTCTCTGTCAAAAATAAACATTAAAAAAAACTTTTTTTTAATAAAAAAATCTGAGTCTAGAAATCAAATAGAAGTCAGATTGAAAGCATGAAAAAGATGCTGCTTGCTGTTGCTAGCTTGAAGATGGAGGGAGTCACATGGCAAGGAATGCCATCTACATCTGAGCTCTCTGAGAATGATCCCCAAGTGACATCCCACAAGAAAATGGGGACCTGAGTCCTACAGCTGCAAGGAACTGAATTTTGCCAACAAAAAAAATGAATTTGGAAGCAAATTTTCCCCCAGAATCTCACGATGAAAACAATATCAGCTAACACCCTGATTTCAGGTTTTTGTTTTTTTTTTATGTTTATTCATTTTTGAGAGAGAGAGACAGAGACAGAGTACACGCAGGGGAGAGGCAGAGGGAAAGGAAGACACAAAATCCGAAGCAGGCTCCAGGCTCTGAGCTGTCAGCATAGAGCCCAAGGCGGGACTCAAACCCACGAACCGTGAGATCATGACCTGAGCCAAAGTCGGACACTTAACTGAGCCACCCAGGCATCCCACCCAGATTTCAGTTTTAATGCCCTGAGCAGAGAACCCAGTCATGCCGTGCCAGACTTCCAACCTGAAGGACTGTCAGCTAATAACTGGATATTTCCTTAGGCTGCTAAGTTTATAAGAAAACTTAAACAACCATGAACAGTAAGTATGTTTTCTCAAAAGCTCACTTCCAAAATACATAATTTCTAGAATTCCAGTATTCTCATATGGGATACTTTTATACATATGTTGTGGTAGTAAGATGCTGAAGACATTCCATTGTACTCATTAAATCACTTTAAGAAGTATACTTATTTCTTTGTCAGTTTGCATCTAGCATTTTGACGTAAACTGCTGTTCCTGTTTTCTTAGATAAAGTCTGTTTGCCTTTTACTCTCAGGCAACCTGTTAGTTGCAGGAAAATAGTGGTATCTATTTTGGACGACCCAACATTCTGTTGTTATTCTTAACTAGTGACTATCAAGCTTACTTGACAGCAGCTTTACCCCTCTATTCACGAAACCAGTTTTCCTGAATGGAGTAGAAAAAAGAAGGTGCAGTTCATTTTTTTCCCCTTCTAGTAGGTCCCTTAATTCATGTTCAGCAGCCACTAACCTCTTAATCTGTTGACTACTCTAATAACAGCCTTGCTTTAAAGAAATCCTGTTTACCTTCATACACTAAAAGGAATTAGGAAACTCCCCTCCCCAGACCCCACATCATCTGTTTAGACTGATAATGCAGAGAAAGACCTCACAGTATAGTGAGGATAGCCTCAGAAAGTTTTACGCTAAGTTATATTGGTGCCTGTAATGAAGTCCATTGTATGTCATTGATTTTAAGCAATACAAACCTAAATCAGACCATTCCCCCCAATATTGTATAAATGCCCAGAGATATTTGCCAGTAGAATCCTGTGTTCTTATCTTGAGTCTCAGTCATGAGATGAGAGATAGCAGTGTAAGAACGAACTTTTAAGCTGGCTTCTTAAAATTTCTGGACCCCATGGTTTTAACTGGAGGTAAAAGACTTCCAAATGTAAAAATATACTGAGTTTTGTATCTGTTGAGAAGAGATATGTGGAGAATGAATGTTCTCTTTTTCCATCCTATTAAATGGATGTTAGGGTAGTATTTATTTGCCCAGAAATGGAGACAACAAGATAAAGAGGACTGGGAACCACTAACTAACCTCTGGGAATACTTTTACCATGATGATATTACGGCCTTTTAACTTGCTTAGTGAGTGACTTCTATCTAGAAATAGCTTATATCTAATAATGTTAGCATTTCTTTTTTTTAATTTTTTAAAATTTTATTTAAATCCAAACTAGTGAGGGGCACCTGGGTGGCTCAGTTGGTTGACAGTCTGACTTCTGCTCAGGTCCGTGAGTTTGAGCCCCGCGTCGGGCTGTGTGCTGACAGCTCAGAGCCTGGAGCCTGTTTCAGATTCTGTGTCTCCCTCTCTCTCTGACCCTCCCCTGTTCATGCTCTGTCTCTCTCTGTCTCAAAAATAAATACAAATGTTAAAAAAAAATTAAATCCAAACTAGTGAACATATAGTATAGTATTGGTTTTAGGAATAGAGCCCAGTGATTCATTACTTACTTACAACACCCAGTGCTCATCCCAACAAGTGCCCTCCTCAATGCCCATCTCCCACCAACACCCCTCCAGCAACCCTGAGTTTGTTCTCTGTATTTAAGAGTCTCTTATAGTTTGCCTCCCTTTTTGTTTTTATCTTATTTTTCCTTCCCTTCCCCTATGTTCCATCTGTTTTGTTTTTTAAATTCCACACATGAGTAAAATCATATAATATTTATCTTTCTCTGACTTATTTTGCTTAGCATAATATACTCTAGTTCCATCCACATTGTTGCAAATGGCAAGATTTCATTCTTTTTGATCACAGAGTAATATTCTAGTGTGTGTGTGTGTGTGTGTGTGTGTGTGTGTGTGTGTGTGTGTGTTCGCGTATGTGTGTGTATACATGTGTTGTATGTATATATACAGATGCCACATTTTCTTTATCCATTCATCAGTTGATAGACATTTGGGCTCTTTCCATAATTTGGCTATTGTTGATGGTGCTGCTACAAACATTGGGGTGCATGTACCCCTTCAAATCAGCATTTTTGTATCCTTTGGATAAATACCTAATCGTGCAATTGCTGGGTCATAGGGTAGCTCTATTTTTAACTTTTTTAAGGAACCTCCATACCGTTCTCCAGAGTGGCTATACCAGTTTGCATTCCCATAATTATGTTAGCATTTCAACTTCTGAATTTGAGACATGCAAATATAGAAAGCTATAAAATCTTTCTACCTTAGACATGTCATTTGCTTTTATTTTTATTTTTATTTTTTGCTTGTTTAAATGACATATGTAACCGTGTGGTAAAAACTCAAGCCATGGGTCCAAAATTATGTCTGTTTACAGTGTTTATGCAACTCTGATTTCAATGAGTGTTTAAAGCGCATAGTTCAAGAAATTAATATAGTTTTTTAAAAAATTGTTTCCTTAGAAATTACTTTTAAATTTAAAATATTGCATTATTTGGTTATTTTTAGATTACAATCATCTCTCAGTATAACAGATTCCTTTTTCATAGTAAAATTAGCTAGTAATTCTTTTAAAATCGGCACTGTGATTCAGACCTACAAATTAACTTGTACAATCGTAAATCTAACATAAAATGTCTCTAAAATAGACTGCTTTGTGTTCAAGCCTAAAAATTATTTCAGTTCCTTTCAAAAGAGCATTTCTATGGGTAATAATGCAGAAATTGAGATATGGGAGTTTTGTTTTCTCTTTTTGTTATTGTTGTTCTTCAAAAAGTTAGGCAAAGATATTATTTGACCATTTTGAAATATTGATCATTGGCAAGGGCAATGAACCCAGGCATTAGGGAAATGGAAGCTGTGCAGCAATGGTGAAAAGCACAGGCTGTAGCACCAGATTGCTTGGGTTCAAATTGTGACTACACCATTTATTAGCAGCGTGACAATGGGCGCGCTACTTAAACCTCTGTACCCCTCAGCTTCCTCTTGTAAAATAAGGTTAATAAAGCACCTATCGCACAGGGTTGTGATGAGGATACAGTGAATTAAGTTTCTGAGATATTAGGAAGAATGTCAGGCACATAGAAAACTCTGTGTAAACATTTGATTAATACATAGTTTACTGTTAGGGCAGTGATTCTCCACATCATTAGACTAGGCTGATAGCAGTTTCATGTAATCACCTAATGGACAAAATGGTATTTCTATCCTTTGATTTTTGGAACTTTCTGTCTTTTAGGACTAAGGGGTTAAGAGATGGGTTCCACAGTGGTTATATTGGAGCTGGCTAGTACTGGCTTGCAAGAATTTTGTGTGCTGACTATCAAACAGTCATTATTAAAAATAAAACTGTTTAAACTGTAAAGTAAGTTACATTAAAAGAAAAGGTAATAAATACTCGAAACTCACCCCTTTCTAGTTATTTTCCTACTGTGTACTATCGTCTTTGTTCTTGAGGTTATTTGTGTATGTTATGTCTGGGAACACAACACAGCCCTGTAGGCAGTGACATTACATTAGTAGCTTGAAATCCATTGTAGGAGTATTTTATAGTAGAGAAATCAGCAACTGCTATAAATGAGGGCTCCCCACCTCCCAAGAGCTGGGTGTTAAACATTTACCATCACACCACTCAATGCATGTTATCATGAGTGAAATAGAGATGATATAATTTCCTGTATTAAGAAGAGGATTGTAGAAACTATACCTACACCTTAATGGAGGTTTCCCCTGTAGTTAATTTAAACACTTATTTTTTATATTAAGCATCTGTTACTCTATATCTCCGGATCCATAAGCTCTGAAGAAGGGGCTTTTATTTTCATTACTATGCCTAATAATGGTCTTCTTTTTGTATATCATTGTACAGTTATATTATCTAATAGGAGTCTCATGATAACCCCTAGGCAAGACAACTACTATTATCACTACTATATACTGTAGATGAGAAAGTTGAGACTCCCCATGATTATTATTTTTCCATGGTTATTCAACTTGTCATTGAAGAACATTACATACAGATTCGAATTTTCTGACTACAAGTGAAAATTCCACTATGTGATGAATGTCGTATTCTTTAGGGAAACCTAATTATGAGTTGGAGATCTCTCTTTCTCCTTCTGTTTTCCCTTCCCTTCCCCATACTCCCCCCCACCCCCGTCTCTTCCTCTCAATATATGAGATCCTAGAAGTAAATTGTATCTGAGCTTTTATAACAATTACATAGCAAGTGTTTTTCAAGTAAATGTGGCTCTGTTTGAGCTCTGTCTGAGATTGATGGTATTGTCTTTATTTTATTCTCAGATGCTCATTCTCCAGTTTTCTCCCCACCCAACTGCCAATGTCTATGTGTGGTGGCCACCACCTTTACTTTTCAGTTCTTTTGTCCACTGCCCTTTTTTCCCATTTTACTGCAGTCCTCCACTTTCCCCAAGAACCTTGGCATCAGCAGATAGTGGTTCAATCTCCCTGTTCTCCCACTCAAACCTCCCACCTTTCCAGCTCATTATGTGCTCTGTTGTCCTCAATGAGACCTCCTGTCTGTCTTCTCTATCCTTCAGCCTCCACAGTAGTTTTCACTTGTCTTCTCATTCAGTTTATAGTCCGGGACCCATATTCCAATCATTCTTACAAATCCCTTCAATTCACATGGCCGTCTGTCCTTCTGTCCCACTATTTCACAAGACTCTGCGCCTCCACAAGCTCACTCACCCACCTTCTGCATAATATACGTAAGTAATGAGCATTGCCACAGGTTATACAACCTTAATTCACTAGATTCTATTAGATCTTTTAGTGTATAATCATAATTATTTTAAAGTCCAATATTTTATTTATCCCTGGATCTGGTGCTGTTGGTAGTTTTATCTTTTGTCAATGGATCTATATTTTTTCTCTTGTTTTTTCCTAAGTGTCTCACAATTTTGATTCAGTGTCAGACATTGAATGTACAAAACCATAAACACTGGGATGAATATTATTTAAGCCCAGAAGTGAGCCTGCCTCATCTCTGTCAGGCCATTAGTGTGGTGGGGGCCGGGGCTTGGGGAATTCGGTCTCATTAGTAGGCAAGCTGGGTTTGCATTTTGTTTCTGGAGTTAAACTGAGTTTAGAGTTCTCCAGTGGTTGTCTGCCACTCTCTTGTGCTTATGTAAAGTACAGAATGTGGGAGGGTTTTTCTCAGTGTTCCTGCTCCATCCTCAGCTGACAGGAAGTAGGCTCTATGTGCATCACAGTGGATGTTTAATGGCTGCTCCCTTGTCCTCCCCCATAAGTAGATGGCTGTTGCTTTTTGCTCAGTGCAAGGTTAGAGGTGAATGTGGGGGAGTGAGGGTGAGGGAGAGGCTCTTGGTTTTCCTACTCCAGTCTCTGGCTTAGCAGGAACTGTGCCCAAGTAGGGACGTCGTCAGCCTTCCTATCCCTCCCCAGCAGTAAACAACACTACCTCCTACTCAGTGCTCAAGTAGGCTTCCTGCCCCTCTCCTTGTGGAAGTCAGACTCCACTTTGTATCAGTGTAGGATTCTGGATTTGAAAGGTTTCCTGCCCTCACCCCTCCAGTGACTTAGTGTTACTGCAGGATGAAGACATCAGGTTTTCTATAGCATCCTGCCCCAGGCCCCCACCAGGACAAACCAAGTTTTCCTGGAATCTGGGCAGGGACTGGGGTCTGACAACTTCTTACCCCTCCCTCAAGAACAGATGACTTTTGCTTCGTGTCATTCAGTGTCCTATCCAAGGTGAGGAGTATCTCTTGCCTTTTCCCCAGCAGCAGCCAACTATTCCCTCATATCAGAGAGGGTCCAGGGCTCCACAGGTTTTATGCTTGTCCCCTATAGCAGCTGATGACTGTCTTATACTCATGCGAGGAGCAGAACATGGATGGAACACCTGCTCCACCCTCAAAACTTTGTAGGTCCTACATGAGCCTGCACCACTCAGGGGCTCTCTCAGGTCTCCTGTCCACCCCCAGTCTTTCTCGTGAGCAAGGAGCTGTTTAGGGAGAGCAGATTCTCCTTGTGTAGGGGGCTCCCAGGAATACTACAAACTATCATGCTAGCCCATAATCAGACCTCACAAATTTGTTATAATTTTAGATGTTTTCCTCTTGCCCACTCTGATGGCAACATTTCTTGCTGTTTTGTGCCAAGAGGGAAAAGTTCATGTGTCCCATCTTTTCTCAGAGGGGCTCATACCCCTTTGGAATTCAGTTCACTTCAGGGTCAGCTCAGGTGAGGAATTCAGTCTCTAAGGGACTCAGAAAAAATTATTATATTTTTTAGTTTGTGCAGCTTTTCCCCACATATGGTGGGAGCAACATTCTTTGCAGTTTTCCTCATCTTAATGAGAAGCAGATCTCCTGCTTCTTTTTTAAGAAACATTCAAACAATTTTAACATGCCCTGCAAAACCCGGCACAGTCCTATTTGCTTATCTGTCCAGCCAAATCTTGTCTCACTCTCCCCTCCTTCATTCACTACACTCCAGCAACAAGGATCTTTCAGTTCCTCAGAGGTGCCAGGTTTTTCCCATTCCCCAGAGCCTTTGCACATGCCGTTTGCTCAGCCTAGAGTATTCTTCTCCATGTCCATACCTCCTGAACTCCAGCTCCTCCAGAGATCCTTCCTTTATCCCACACCCCCTACCCAAATTGGTACATAAATTACGTCCTCATTCTTTTTCACAGCTGGACAATATCCCATTATCTGGCTATATGGTCTTTAGTCAGTCCCCATTGGTGGTTAGATTATTTCCAGTCCTTTTTTTTTTTTTTAAACAATTAATAATCTTGTACATAAAACATATCTGTAGGCTAAATTCCTGGAAGAATTGCTAGATTAAATGGTACATGGAGATTCAGGATAGTGCTTAAGAGTCTGGGCTCTACCACCTGCCAGCTGTGTCACTTGGGCAAATGATTTCACCTTTCTGTGCCTCAGTTTCCTCACTTGCAAAATGGGTATGATAGCAGCCCCTCTCTTAAAATTGCAGTGAGGCTAAGAGAGTTGGTACATGTGAAGTGCTTGTAGCAATGTCTAGCACATAACCACTCAATAAATGTCCACTGTTATTATTTTAGCATTTACGATTTTGTATAGATATTGACAGGTTTCCATAAATACATTATCAATTTATACTACCATCAGTAGGCGAATGACTGTCTCTTCACATTCCCAACACGGTGTCTTGTTTAAACAACTTTTTAAATGTTTGCTAACATGATGTACATGGCATCTCATAAAAGTTTAATTTATATTTGTCTCATTAAGAGTGAAGTTAAGCATATTTTCATGTGTTTAAGTGCATTTGTGTTTCCTATGTCCTGAATGTTTCACATGTTTCACAGACTTCTGTCATTGGCCTTGTTCCTAGTGATTTGTAGTTCTTTGTGCGTTAGTAACTGTAAGTTACTTTTCCACAGTATTCAACACTTTTCTCCCGTTGTACTTCTTTCCGTTTTGAATGAGGTCTTCATTGTGCTTATTTCTTAAAGCTCCGTAAGCTTAAGGTCAATGTTTATTTGTTCATCATCACATACTGAACACAAAGTAAAATACTGAACATATAATAAACGATTGATAAATATTTGATGAATGGGCCCAATGTAACGAAGAGAATCTCATTACCTAAATAGACTGGAAAATTGGAAGGAAACTAGTTTGTATGAAAACACCATGAGTTTAGTTTTAGATATGTTGAGTCTTAGGCAACAGCTAAATATGTACAATACTCTTACTTTGGCAAGATACTCATGAAGATTTTGGAGTCATCCCCACGAAGTGGTTGATTGGGAACAGATGATCTCTGATGGAAAGAATGTTATGTAAGGGTGCATAGACGAATACTTCCAATCAGAAATAATTCCAAGTTATTATGGTTGTCATAAAAGTTTTAAGACAGATATGAAATGAAAAATAGAAACATTATATATTTACAAGTATAAAGCAAATGGGGAAATGGAGAAAAAAATTTAATGCCTTGGAATAATAATTATTATTAAAAAGTATTTAGATCATGTTGTGATTTTGCCCAAATCACTTGTTATGAAGAAATGAAATCTTTTACTAATGCAAAACTGAGGCCATCATAAGTATACAAGCTTCTGGAAAGCAAAAGTGCTCTTTTTATATAAAGTAAGCTATTTGGTTTATCAATATTGTGCTTTTCAGTTTATAATTAGACAGCAATTGTGTTTTCTGCTACTGAATGATCACTGAGAGATTGCTACTATCCATTTAAGTCTCCAGTTCTGTTTTTCAGATTATAGGAGCTGCATGAAAAAGAAGAAACCATTCACTCTTCTAAAAAGAAATGCTTATTTTTTTCAGAACAGAGAATTTATCCTAAAATAAACTATACATATTATTTAACCCATAAGAATATCTTTATGGCTGTAGTCATTCAATAACCATATTGACTAAAATGAATATGGACTAGTACTTTTAATGAGTCTGTTATGAGGTTATATTCCTTGTTTAATAATTGGAAGAAAATAATCAGGGCAGGAATCCTATTCTGATAGGGAATGTGTGGTACTCCAATGTCAATCTCGATTTTTAAATGATGCCATGGGTTAAAAGATACTAAAGTGTACATTTTGTCTCCTTTTCATAAAAGAAAAAATCTGTGCCTTAAAATCTACAGGTACAAATATGAGCGTTGGACAAACAAATCATTTGGACAAAAACCTTAGTCATATTAGAATGACTTTCTACTTAACTTTTTAGCTGCCTTTGCCTTACTGACCAGATATCCTTGTATTTCTGAGCATTTTATTGAAGCTCTTATGTACAGTCATGACATTCTTCCCTGCAGGTCAGGTGGTTGTTAGTGATCAGTAAAGTGATCTGTAGCAAAAATGCAGGAAGTGTGAAAAAAGAAAATAAATCTACTTGAACCCGTGCAGCAGCAGTTGTTATGGCCTGTCTGGCTGGGCACGTGCTACTGGCAGAGACGGACACAGTGTCACTTCAGGGACTTGTAAGAAGCTAGTCATTTGCTTATGCTGAGTTCCCAGAAATGCTTATTTTCTACTTAAAATAGGAATATTTATTCACTAAGAGAGAAAAGAAACTCCTAGGTGGCCTGAGTTAATCTACAAAGAAACAGTTGCAGAATTTTTTAGCCAAGGTCTCATTTTATATAACTTGTGTTAATGGACTGGAAATAGATATAATTTAATAAAGCTTGTTTTGTTTTCCTTAGTTATAAAAACAACATCCCCAGAACTATTCTCAAAGAATATTCTTTGGGCGCTTGGGTAGCTCAGTCGGTTGGGTGTCTGACTCTTGGTTTCCGCTTAGGTCATGATCTCACTGTTCATGGGAATCAAGCCCCATGTCAGGTTCTGTGCTGACAGCTCAGAGCCTGCTTGGGATTCTCTCTCTCCCTCTCTCCCTGCTCCTCCCCTGCTCGTGCGCATGTGTTTTTTCTCTCTCTTTCTCTCTGTCAAAATAAATAAACAAATAGAATATTCTTGAAGAAATAGAGTAGGTGGGGCTTCAGCTCAGGTCATAATCTCACAGTTTGTGAGTTTGAGCCCCACGTCATGCTCTGTGCTGACAGCTCAGAGCCTAGAGCCTGCTTCAGATTCTGTGTCTCCCTCTCTCTCTCTGCCCCTTCCCTGCTCACACTGTCTCTCTCTCTCTCTAAAATAAAATAAAAACATTTTAAAAATTATTTTAAAAAAAGAAATAGAATAAGGTTTTATTTCATTTAAATAATTATTTTTTGTGCCTTTTTCCTCTCCTTATGATGAGACTTGGGGGAGTGAAACCTAATGGTTTGTTGTGATAGCTCAGTTACTTTCCAAAGAAGTAGGCTCCCTGAGCCATGGAGTCTGTTCTTTAGTGCATTTGTGTATATTATACCCAGCAGTGGATCCATGACAAGCCAGGATCAAAGGACTGACCCAAAAGGTCAGTTAAAATCCTGAGCGGTATGCAGGGATGGATGCAGCAGAGGGATAAAACCATGTTGTTCTAGAGGGGTACCAGCCATAGCTGGAATATAAGAGAATGTGGCTACCTCAACATGGGCCTGTTGTCTTGATATGATGAGGACACAAATGTGCTCGTTTATAGAAATACAGCCATATAATTTCTCGCTTACTTCAATCTGCATTTCTTTATAGCTCACTAACTCAATCCCATTACAGAAATGAAAGCTACGTTTAGCAAATTGTTTGGCCGTTTATGTTTAATGCACAAAATCTTAATTAACAAAATAAAATGCTGCAATCCATTGTAAATCACTTTGCTAAACTTTCAGCCTTTACGAGGAATTTGGTCTTGTCCAGAAGCTGCTTTCAAGCCCCTGCTGATCTGGCACTCATGCACCAATTCCCTGTGGAGCTGAAAGAATGTAAAGGGAGCCAATTAAGGAAACTTTGAGCCAAAATAGACAAGCAGGGGCCATCTTGTCCATCCTTCTGCCTTCAGGCAAAAACCATCCCCTGCACCAAAAATTTGTGCTTGAATCCTGCTGACAAAAATGCTCACCCCGTGTAAATGACAAGTCATAATCCAGTTAATGCAACTAAAGCAGATTGTTAACTGTTCGAGACTTATTTATTGTGTTCTAAAGATGCTGAGTAGGAAAGCTCATCTGAATTGTTTTAATTCCTCCCTTCTAGAAAATTATTTTGTATGAGAAATGTACTCAAATAATTGTAAAGATGTGGGAAGTTTGCATCCAGGAAATAAAGTTATCTTTATCATCTTATTAAATGTATTTTTGGTTTCCTTTCACTGTAGGTCTACCTTATGGGTGGGAGGAAGCTTACACAGCAGATGGAATCAAGTACTTCATCAAGTAAGTACAAGCATCTCAACCAAGTAAGCAATTTTCTTCACATCTGGAGAGAACCTGGAAGTTGCAGAATAATCAGCAAAACCAAGAAACCCTCTTGGAGGTTACAAAAATTAGTAACAAGAAATGAAGCCTCACCATTTTCATTTCATGTGATTTAAATGCTAATATCAGATATCGTTTTGGGGGGGGGGGGAAACCCTAGTAATTCTTTCAAGGGAAACAGCAAAAAGTTGGAACAGGATCATAATTTGAACTTAAATGTTGGCTGCCTGAATTCACTTCTGGCTAAAAGTATTAATACTCATGAAAAGTTAATATCTAAAGAAAAAATCAACTTTGTATGTCTTAAAACTCAATAGTGTTAATAATCAGCAGTTTTAATATTTTACAATGTACACAGTTCACTCATTCTGCAAATATATTTTGAGCATTTGCTCTATGCCACACAATGTTCCATGCCTTGGAGATACAGGAGCAAAATATACTGGCTGGTTCTCTGATATCATGGAATTTACACAACAGTAGGGAAAGACAAAAAGTAAATAACTAAAGAGATAAATGAGGCATAATATGAACAAACTCTATTTCAGCGGATTCTCAGAATATCTTTTCAAGTATGTGGCCTTATTTTGTGTCTTATGGATGGACAACATAAGAGCTTAGAGCAGTTGCCCAAAAATCCATAGCTACTAAATTACCAAACCAGAATGGAATCCAAGTCTTTTCACTGCAGGATTGTCAGCAATAGAGACCTGCCTTTGAAAGCCTCAAGAGTAATACCTGTCCTAGCTGGACTGGTTAGCTTTACCCTGGAAACGCAGTCTGATCTACTTCCATTGTGTCCTGGTTAGCTCCCTTCATGTCACAAGTGCTGTTACGAGATCACAAAGGGGAATCCCAAAGACTCCTGACACCTGAAAGACTCCCTTGATTGTCCTTTTTAGTAATGTGTTCTTGTTATGCATTTGGAGAGGAAAGGGGAGGTATGTCCTTGATGTCCTTTCAAGTGTTCAAGTATTTTCCAAAGCAGTATTCAAATTTTGATTCTCAAGCTCTGTGACTTTACACAGGTTCCTATGTCACTCTTCACCTCAGTTTTCTCATCATAAAATAAAGGAAGTATTGCCTACTTCATAGAGTTGTTAAATGTGATGCTCCTAGCATAGAACTTTGAACACAGTAGATGCTGAGTAGTCGTTATTAATTTACAGTATGGAGAAACCCATAATTGTTGGTGGGGAAAAACATAAAAAGTCATATGACCATTGAGAACTCAAAAGCTCCATACTTAAAAAGAATTGAGAAAAAAACTAGGAATAAACTTGGCAAAGCATTTTTGTGATGTATATTTTTTCTTGTGGTCCCTAGCAAAAAGTAATTAATAAAGCAAAGGCACAGTTTATAATGTGTGGAGAAAGGGACATTTGGATTAGAGGACCCAGGATTCCCATGCAAAGATTACATTTAGTACCATACTGCTCACTGCCAGAATCCTATCTCTTCTGGAAGGAAAGTTGCCCCCTGCTATGCTAAGTTAACTGTGTTCAGTTCCTGGAAGATTTGAATCATAATACTGTAGAGGTGGCAGGAAAATGAAAACCACATTCACGTTTGCACTGGGTTTCTTTCTCATACTTACTTTGTAATGATTAAGGGAAAAGATGGACGGGAGAGGAAAATGAGCATTTACAGAGCACGGCCTGATGATGCTCAGTAGTCAGGCATATATTAGGTGGATTTTTGTATGCATTGCATCATTTAATTCTCCCAATGGTGTGGAGAGTGGACCCCACTTGGCTCTTATTAGGATGCTATTATGGTGGTGGTGAGTTGCATCCTGTCTCCTCAGCCATGCCTGTCTCCTAGAAAGTCCCCAAAAAGGAATGCCAGATCAAAGGAAGGCAAACTAGCATTCATTATTAACTGGGGTTCTGGTTCAAAGGCCTTTGAAAAAATATCTAAATGAGTCTGGACCCTGTGAGCACTCCTTAGCCTCAGCCAGCTGTCAGTATATCCTCACCCAAAGCTGAGTGTCAGAGCCTAACTGGTGCCATATGAGGAAAGGATACTAAGGACACAGTCACTAAGATAAAGACAAGGAGGAAGCGAGAGTGTTTCCCATTGCCTGGTACCCAGCTGGCTTCAGCCACTGTGCCTTGGGGACTGGAAGAATAGTCTTGGTCTGGTGTCTGCTACAAAGAAGAGTAGCATCCAAGGAGAGGAGAAGAGAGAGGGTAAACAAGCCATTTGTCTGCCTTCAGATCTAACTCACAGTCCTGTGGAAGGAACAGAAAGAGACGCTACATTTATATAGTCTACTCCAGCATAGAAAATACATCCCTTCAACCTGCCCTTTGGAACTCCGCTGATTCTCTTCCTTGACCTTAATCTTGACTTACAAAGAAAGCATTACAGAAATGATAACATAGATTTGTTCCCCAGAGGACACTGGTGGGTATCAGTGTCTCACCATTAGAGTTGGAGACCCTATGTGGAAAAGAGACTAACTTGATCAGGGCCACACGGTAGCAAAATTGCAGAACCAAGGTACGTAAAGCCACCCCCCAACACACACACACACCCATGCTTTACCACCTCCACGTCCTCATTTTAACATAGTATGTTTCCATGTGACAAGAAAGATATTTTAAACAGATCTTGATTTGGGGAGAGCTCTATACTTTATCCATTTTTTTAAATAGCAGAACAGAAACTTAGTTCTAAGAATAAGTAGTTATCTCCTGGAGATTAGAAAGGTCAGATAGTGAAGATAGGAAAACCTAACAATATGCCAGTTCTTCCTTTACCTGGCCTCATGGAGGAATGAGCTGCTTGCCATGAGTTAGGTTTTTCTGCTAGAAGTTGACCCCATTCAAGCACCAACATGTATTTTAGCTTAACTATTCTTGATGAAAGTTTTACTTAATAAGTGTTACATACTTCCTTGTCTTCTTATATCGAGGCCACTTGGGTCCAAATGCTGGTGTCTCCACAGCATAGCTGAACAATCTTAAGACATGTTCACTTAAGCTCTCTGGGCTTTAATTCTCCATATTTATGGACTGGTAAGAATATTAGCACTTCGTAGGGTTCTCGTCCAGAATGAATGAGCTTATGTACGTGAAAAACCTACCATAGCACCTGACCCAAAGTACATACAGTAAAGTTTAGCCCTAACTCACTCCCTCCCCTCACTGTTAACATTTTGATAGGGGGTTACTTCCTAGCTCTTAGCTGCTATGTTCAGATAGGTGATGTTGCCACATAAGTAATGGCTGCGTAAGCAAGCATCCATTGTATGTCTTTCTTGGAACCATTTATTTAGCTTTTTTGTTTTATTTTTTTAATCTTCATCCTCTCACTTACCCCAGCTAAAATTGTGAGCCTGGATAACCTTAGCTTTTGGGGTAAAAGCAGTTCAATTACCAGGTAAATGTACTTTGGAGGCAAGAAATAACAACTAATGAACTCAGGCCATTGCCTCTCTCACCTTAACTTAAAAAGAACAGTCTGAAATCGCCCTTCCAGAACACCGGAGGAGATGATGGTCTGTATACATAGAATCTCTTCCCTGAAATTGACATCTGTCACTGTCTTCCCCAAAATTCAGTTGTTACATCTGAGGAAGCCAAGCCTCAGGCAAAGGAATAACTGTCATTGCTGTCCCAAGAATGCCCAGATGAATATAGTCCTCATTGAATATTCCTATCCATCCACTTGTCCACTGCACACCTATTAATACTTTATAGTAATCATCTACTTAAGTTCTGATGTAAGAGAAGAAAGCGTTTTACCCGGCATACACAAATTTAATCAAATGTTGGCATTGCTAGAGCCGGCGTTTCATAGAACTAGCAAACGTGTGTGTTTGTATATATGTGTATGTGTGTATACTAATATGTGTATGCAATATGCACATAGGCAGGGCTTGCCCACTTGCTATATATATATGAGTGTGTGTGTGTGTGTATATATATATATATATATACACACACACACATGCATACCAGCACATTCAAGGGAAAACCTTTGTATTGTCTCCTTAGAAAGTGGCAGCATTCTTAAATTTAATGACAAAATGCCAGTTATCTTGATGGTGCTATGATGAAAGTATCTGATTAACTTACCTGTTTTTCTAGCCAATTTCTTCCCTTTGGAAGTTGCATACTATTATAGATTTATAGTAGTCCTTTGATATGATTCCACTTTAAAATTTATTGTAGAATTGAACAAAATTATTATGTCGGGAATTATGTTTGATAGTAAAGCTGAATGTAATTATTACAAACTAGACAATGCTGCCACATTGCCTTCATTGTATTCTTTTCTTTATGGAAAAATTCAGATTCACTGTGATCAGTGATCATAATTGTATTAATTCTCTATTGCTGCCTGATAAATTTCTCCCAAAGTTCGCAGCTTAAAACAGCAAACATTTATTTTCTCACCCAGTTTCAGAGAGTCAAGAATCCAGGTGTGGTTTTACTGGATCATCGGCTCTTTCTCTCTGGTTTTCTCATGAAGTTGCAATCAAGTGGTTAGCCAAAGCTAGGGATCGAAGAGTGCCTTAGTGGGGCTGGAATATTTGTTCCAAGCTCACACGTGTGGCTGTTGGCAGGAGGTTTCTGTTCCTCACCACAGCACAGACCTTTCTCCAAAGGGCTTTATACAACAAGGCAGCTGGCTTTGCCCAAAACAAGAGACAAGAGAGTGAGAACAAGAGGAACATGAAGAAAAAAGCTACAGTGTCTTTATGACCAGTCTCAAAAGTGGGTGACATACCATCACTCCTGCCATATGCTATCCGTCACATAGACTAACCCTGGTACAGTGTAGAAGAGAATAATGCCAGAAGGTAGGGATCATTGGGACCTGTCTTGGAGGAGCCTGCCACAATGCTATTTCACAATATAATGTAAGTAAACGTATTTTATATATGTGTGTGTATAGCCTGTATATCTATATAAATAATGCAAAAATCTAAGTATTAGACACTTACTTCAAACATGAAATTATACTACGTTTAGTGATTTTTCCAGTAGGTGTAATCATTTGTTTTTTGGGTTTTTTTTTTAATTTTTTTTTAACATTTATTTATTTTTGAGACAGAGAGAGACAGAGCATGAATGGGGGAGGGTCAGAGAGAGAGTGACACAGAATCTGAAACAGGCTCCAGGCTCTGAGCTGTCAGCACAGAGCCCAACGCGGGGCTCGAACTCACAGACCGCGAAATCATGACCTGAGCCGAAGTCGGCTGCTTAACCGACTGAGCCACCCAGGCACCCCAATCATTTGTTTTTAAAAGTTACTTATGCTTGACTTATAATTCTCCGTGTATTCATTTGTGTTGATACACCTTTAATGTGAGATCTCTCCTCATGTTATAAAACGTTTGTCCATTACATAGGAAGCAGTATACTTTCCAGCATTATCAATGCGTATCAGTATAACCCAGGAAGTCTGTAATTTCTGAATAAAACAAAAGTTTCTGTCTGGAGCAGGGAAGGCAAATAGATTTCACCTCACTGTCTCAAGCATTGTTTTGTGAAGAGTTCAAAGTCTATGTTCAGCCTCAGTGACGTCTGATCAATTAGACGTCTGCTGTGGGTTCAGGGGGCAAGAGGTGTAGGGGCACAGGCCACATCTTTGCAGTCTTTGGTCTTCAGAACATTTTGCTAGCCCAGGAACTCTGCCAGGATGAACAGTGACAGTACAGAGGGTAGGTTAAAATACTGAACATGGACATTGTTTACAATGACAATCCACCCAAAAAAAGTTCTTATGATACAGTATTTAAAAGCTTTGCCTTGGGGCACCTCAGTGGCTCAGTCGGTTGAGCGCCTGACTTCAGCTCAGGTCATTATCTCACAGTTTGTGGGTTTGAGCCCCACATCAGGCTCTGTGCTGACCACCTGCTCAGAGCCTGGAGCCTGCTTCAGATTCTGTGTTTCCTTCTCTCTCTCCCCCTCCCCTGCTCACACTTTGTCTCACTCTGTTTCTCAAAAATAAATAAATGTAAAAACAAAAATTTAAAAGTTTTGCTTTAATGACTCCAAAAGGTAACTGATGTCTGGTAGGCATGGCTTTCTTCATTTCTCTCCAGTCTGAGAAATTAATGTTCCTAAATGATTGTCTGATTTGAAGTAGGACATCCTATGAGGTTGTTCCCAGGTAGGAAAGAATGTGGATCATAACATGTATGAATAAGACTTCCCATTGTCAGCCAACTGTATTAATTAAAGGCTCAAGTTACATCGTGTCCTCTCATTTATAAAATAAATAGAAAGCACAAAAGAGGAAAATATGAGGTTGTTTTCTTACCCCCTATTTTACAAGTAGAGCCTATGCTGGGTAATTCTAATGTAATTAGAAATTAGAGAGATCAGAGGGGAAGGAAGAATGGATCATTTCTGTCTTGGAAATAAAAAGCTACTAATTTTGACTTTTCCTAAATCCTTGGCAGACTATTTTAGCTCCACTTTAGTGGACACTGTCAGGAGCCCTCTCTCTGAAGACATCATTAATTTGGCTGCTTTGATTCATTTTGGGTGGGCTAAGGAATACCCATTCACAGACTTACTATAAGTGTAAGGCCCCCTTGATGAGCTATCAGGGCAATTTCTATGCACTTAACTTCATTTTAGAGGAGAGTGCATGTAATCCCCTCACCATCTTCTACCTGCCTGAGAATCCTGAGCATTTCATTCTTAATGAGACTGTAATGAAGAAATAAAAGATGAATTGAAGGAGGAAATATGGAACTTTTAAAATATTTGGTCCCTGAATACTTCTTAGACATGAATAAATTGTACTGAAACCACTGGTTTGGATGTAAACATCTATGTGACAGTGGGTTTAGAATACCCAGTAACTAGCACAATGCCCGGTAGGTGCTAAATAAATATCAAATGCATGAATACTGTCACTGGCAATTTAGGAAAGCAATTGGTGAGAAAAAAAATGCAGACTCTAGTCTCAGACAGACTTGGGTTCCTTTAGTTTATGTACCACTTTTGAGTGTGACCTTGATTTAATTGATACTGTTTTCAGCTGTCTGCACTCCCTTTACTCATTCAAAAACAAGGATAATAGTTGGCGCACCTGGGTGGCTCAGTCAGTTAAGCATCCAACTTCGACTCGGGTCATGATCTTGCAGTTCATGTGGGGTTCGAGCCCCACATCAGGCTCTGTGCTGACAGCCTGGAGCCTGCTTCAGATTCTGTGTCTCCCTCTCTCTCTGCCCCTCCCCCACTTGCATTTTCTCTCTCTCTCTCTCTTTCTCTCTCTCTCAGAAACAAACGAAACAAGGCTAATAGTTTATGTCTCCTTGGATTGTTTTGAGAATTGAATAAATAAGGGAGGTAAAGCCCCTGGCAAAATACCTGGCACATGGTGAGCACTTAACAGAACTTAGTTCTCCCTCCCTTCCTTTATTTTATAGTATTGCTATTTGGCAATGGAGGGGCTTTAAATGACAGCTCAGCTTTATTTTGCACAGCTGCAAATAGAAACGACTAACCAAAACCTGCACCTATGCCACTCTCCAGCCAGTCATAAGCCCTGTGACAGGAGCCGAGAGGTTGCATTACTCAGGAGCTGGAGGAGACAGCTAGCTCTAGATTTTCTATAAATATCTACGAAGGGGTGTAGCAATATGAAGTGCTGTATGAGCAACTGTCATTTAAATGAAAGGCCAGCCAGCTGGCTTAGGTTATACAGAATGGCAAAATCCATGGACATGAATAAAACATCCAGATCTAGACAGCCAGCATCAAACTCTTTCCCCCCATTTGACCAATGACAGGTATAACTGAGGCATAAAGCATGTTTTTTAGCATTTCATTGGGATACTATAAGCAAATCCTCTGGGATTCCAAGAAGTACTTTGGAAATGCATCACCTCTCTGGGGGTTATACTTTTATTTAGCCAGATGTGGAATTCTCTTTGCCTCCAGTACCCTTTATTTTAAATTTATTAACAAATACTAACTTTTATGTCAGACACTTTCCCTTCCAAATTTGGTTGCTGTATTAGTCTGCTAGGACTGCCATGACTGAGTGGCTTAAATAACAGAAATTTATTTTCTCATAGTTTTGGAGGCCAGAAGTCCAAGGTCAGGATGCCATCAGGATTGATTTCTGGTGAGGCCTTTCTTCCTGGTATATGGACAGCTACCTTCTCACTGTGTCCTCACATGGCCTCTTGTCTGTGTGCACAGAGATCGAGCTCTGGTGTCTCTACCTCTTCTTACAAGGATACTAGTCCCATTGGACCCAGGGCCCCACCTCCATGACCTCATCTAACTTTACCTCCCCAAAGGCTCTGTCTCCAAATACAGCCACATTATGGATTAGGGCTTCAATATATGAATTGGAGGGGGTAGGGAGCACAATTCAGTTCACCACAGCTGATTCTTTCTTAAATTACTTTTCATAAGATCTCCAGCACCTTCTTTTTCTTCATCCAATAATCTCCATTACAATGTAGTATATAATCTTCCTACACATTTACCAAGTTTTAGGCAAATTGCAAAAATTAATCCAAACCAGTGCCTTTTCTCTTGTGCCTTAATCTTCATGGATGAAGCAGTTAAGGGGAGGGAGAGTGTGGTAGGGAGAATAATGGCTCCCAGTGGTGTCTACGTGTCAATCTCCACAAACTTTGAATACATTAGGTTACGGGCTAAAGGGGCATAAAGGTTGCAGGTGTAATTAAGGCTGCTAATAGCTGATCTTAAAATAGGGGGACTAGCCTGGATTATCCAGGTGGGTCCAATCTAATCACATGAGGCCTTAACAGTGGAAAAGGGAGGCAGAAGAAGAGGGTCAGAGAAAGAGATGTGACAGTGGAAGCAGGGACAGATAGGCTATGTTGCTGGCTTTGAAGATGGGGGCTAGGAATAACAGAACGTGGATGGCCTTTGAGCTGGAAAATCAAGGCAACAGAGTCCCCACTAGAGCCTCCAGAAAGGAATGCAGACTTGCCAGCACCTTGATTTTAGCCCAGCAAGCACCCTGTTGGACTTCTGTGCTACAGAACTGTAAGCCAGTGACTTTGTGTTGTTTACAGCCACTAAATCTGTGGGAATCTGTTACTGCACCAATATAAAACAAATACAGGGAGTCAGAGATAGAGGGGACAGGGTGATGGTTATAAGGGACCTAGAATGTGTCCAGGCATGGATCTAGAGGATGTATTCATGTTATCTCCTAACACTATTGAGGCAGGTGTGGCATGTTTTCTATATTAGGGAACTGAGACTCAGAGTTTAAGTAAGTGTCCCAGAGACACACAGTCAACCCAGTTAGCACATGGGCGATCTGGAATTTCAAATGAGGTCTGCATAGTCTATATGAAAGAACAGTGGCCATGGTCTACATCCACACCCTAGTTCTGCTACCGTGTGAACGTGGACAGGATGCTTGAACTACCTTAGCCTCCGTTTCTGCAATTGTAAAAGTTGTAGCGAAAAGTTAGGTTAATGAGATTTGTACGAAAAGGAAATTGGGTAATCAGTATCGAAGAACATCGTAAAGTACAAAATGCTAATCTGATGTGAAGTCTTATCCAGCTGCCACGTATCTAAACATCTATATCAAAAGAATGATCCAGGATATTGAAAGGGCTGAAGGATCTTCTTAGACCTCACCTAAACTTTGTTACTTAGCATTAACCAGGCCCGTTTATGAAAAGTCTCCATCCTTTTCTTGGATATTAGATGCCTAGAAACATGGCTTTGGCTACATCCTGAATTACTTCAGAGGCTGAAAATTCCAGTGTAGTAAAATCACTTCAGTAAAGGTTAGAGAATTGAGGGGTAGGGTGAGCTCTTAGCTAGACTACTTACCATTATGTTTGTCTTTGGGAGCATTTTATGCTCTACCAGTGTTACTAACACAAGATTTGTTTAGTGATCTATAGTGTTTGTTTGATGTAAATAATTATAACTTAAATCCTGGGATTTGAGTAAGTTTACATACAACTCTGGCTATTTAGCAAGTAAACTCTAGTCAAAATTGTTTGAATCATCATAGTGGTTCAATTTTTACCTACTACCAAGTATATGAATAGACCTTTTCAAGTTACTTGGATATTAGAATATGGGTGAAGAGGGTTAGTGGTCCTGGTTATTTGGTAACTTTTAGTCTATTTATATAATTTGAACTCTTTCCTGATAACATATTTCTGAATCATTCCGGGTGCAGCTACTGCATTTTCACATCTGAAGATTGTTTTATCTGATCCTCAATTATAAATAAACTAGTCTACCACTTTTGAGCATTTTTTTATTTTTGGTATAATAATATCAGCGAAATGCCTGGTGGATCTATGCATCAAACATTTATTGACCCTCATTTTCTGTGAGCCTGACACCGAGGCTGTAAAGATGCATGCAATACTTCTCTGCCCTCTGGAAGTTAACAGCCTGGTGGACAAAGACAGATATATTAAGAATTCATTTTCACAATGTGAAAAGCATAGGAGACGTCTGGAGAAGCAGGCTTCATGCAAGTACTTTTTATTCATACTTACTCAATTAAAATATGAGTTTTGTGGCAAGTGCTTTAAGAAATGCTTTAAACGTATGATCTGTGATCAGTCAACACATCTTTGTCTCATCTTGTAAAACTGAAGAGCACTTTTCAGGTGGTCATTTAATCCATCCCAGAACCGCCATACATATTGTTGTTGAAACCAACCCAGATAACAGAGCCTCAGAGAGAGAATTTAACATAATGGCTAAATTCTCAGAAGTTAGATTTGGGTCTAGATCATGGCTCAAACACGTTCCAGTTTTATGACGTAAAGTAAGTTATTTCACCTCTCTCGGTATTAGTTTCCTATATGTGAAATGAAGGTGATAAGTATACTTTTTCCTCTGCTTCAAAATAAACTAAGGTTCTAAAAGACAGATAAGTCCATTGATTCACAAGTCCAAGATGGCGCCGTTAGAAATAGTATTGGGGCACGTGGGAGGCTCAGTCGGTTAAGCATCCAACTTCGGTTCAGGTCACGATCTCGCAGTTAGTGGGTTCGAGCCCTGTGTCGGGCTCTGTACTGACAGTTTAGAGTGTGGAGCCTGCTTCAGATTCTGTGTCTCCCTCGCTCTCTTCCCCTCCCCTACTTGCGCTCTGTCTCTTTCTCTGTCTCTCAAAAAGTAAATAAACATTAAAAAAAAAAAAGAAATAGTATTGTAAAGTTGATGAGATAAGTGTAAAGATTGATGACGTGTTTGGTATTTATCTCATAATTTTTTCTTATAATTGAGGGTTTCTACTTTACAGAATTCACTCTCAAGTGGCTTTTGCACTTACACATTATGGAGTCTTTAATACTGATAGAACACTTTAAGACTTTAGAGATGGGAAATTCTCAAAGTCCCATCCAGTTTTGTGATTTTTAGAATGTTCAGTTCTTCTGTAGTAAAATATGTACATTCATATTGATATATTTTTAGTGTCTATTTAACTTTGGTAAATAGAAAAATATTATTAGAATCAGTATAATTTTAGTGTTTTTAAGGTTTCAAACTTGATAGTGGAGAAACACATACTTAATCAGATGTGTATTAAACTTATTGGATAAATAAAGTGAAATACCTAAACATTAAATATTAAAGTAGCTTCTATATTTCATGTATCTGGACTCATAAGTGAGAATTTAAAGTGGAAGGAAACTTTGGCAGTGGTCTTGCAAACTTGTTTCTAATTAAATTCAGTTCATTAATCTGTATTCTGGCAGTCTTTTTATTAGTGATATATTTAAAATACATGAAAAATATATTTATTGCCTGTCTTCTATATTTTAGAAGGCCAACCTCTTCAGTTTGTAGAAGTTGAACATGTGTTTACTGGGGAAGTAATAGTCATGGCCTCATCTTGAGATACTCTCTTGAGAGTATTTTAAGTGTCATTTAGAATGACACCAACTGTAGTCACAAACCGCCACCTTTCAGTAGCTTAATGCTCATACCAGTCAGTGCAGAGCTTCCTGGCTGTTGAATGGCTTTTTTTTTCTTTGGCTGGTGATTTTGGTATGCCAGCTCCTTCTAGCTCATGGCTCCACATCTCCTAGGTCCTCAGAATCCTCTGTGTTCAGTTAGTGGATGAGGAGTCAGAGTAGAGAATAGAGAAGGCACTCTAGTTTCTTAAAAACCTGGCCCACAAGAGATAAACATTTCTCTCATCTTCCATTGGCAGGAACTAGTCACAGGCTCACACTAGGATGTAAGGGTAGCTGAAACAGGTAGTCGCTGCCTGGGCAGCTGCCTCCTGGTAACAACTCTGTGATAGGGAAGGAAAACATAAAGTTTGATGGACACTGCCAGAGGGTCCATGAGAATGTGTAGATATACAAACTCAAAATTTCTGTGATTATTTATTAGTATCTAATTGTCCAGTATATAAGTACCAGTGTCAGTAGGATGTGTTCTTTGAGGCCTTCTGTACTTTTTAATCCTATCACAATGAAAAACAGCATCAATCTTTTAGAGTTGCCCAAAGCTGTAATCTGTGACTGTAGAACAGTTTTTGGAAACATGTATCAGCTTTGGACCTTGAGTATTTGGGCTCTATACAGTAAATGACAACAATCTAAGCCTGTGTATATGATTTTAAAAATATAATTTATACTTTTCACATTTTTCTCAGGAATTTTCAGTGTTCATCTTTTCCAAGTCTAGTAACAGCAGTTTTTTTCCAATATTATGCGTAAGTAATATGTTATAGCTTTAGATTCTTATCAGAATAATAATAATGTGGTATCTGAGATGTAAATGGTTTTTTGTTTTGTTTTGGTTTTTATTTTTTTTTATTTTAGAGAGGTGTGAGTGGGGGGAGCTAGGGGCAGAGAGGGAAAGAGAGAGTAGGTGTGTGTGCGAGCAGGGGGAGGGGCAGAAGGAGAGAGAGAGAGAGAGAGAGAGATAGGAGAGGAGAGGAGAGAGAGAGAGAATCTTAAACGGGCTCCACGCTCACTGTGGAGCCTGACATGGGGCTCAGTCACACAACCCTGGGATCATGACCTGAGCTGGAATCAAGAGTCAGATGCTCAATTGACTGTGCTATCTACATGCCCCAGAGGTTTTTTAATTAATTGGATTTTTAAATTTTCAAAAGATATCTGATGTATTTTTTATATAAATTGCCATAAATAGGAAACAAAAATAAAATCTGTCCCGAAGACTGTAAAGATTTGGATGAGATCCTGCTAATATTTGATCAGACCCCCACTGGATTTCCAAATACTCAATTAAAAAGTGCTGGAAGTGTTCTGTGATATTTAAAAAGTTAATTAATGAGAAATATCCTATTTGATTTTAGGGCTGTATTTCCAAAATTATGTAAGAGAGAACTCCTTATATGTCACTAGGAACAAACAACTTATAATTTTCTGTTAAACGTGTTTGAGAATGGATTACTTCATATCACTGATTCCTAGTCATTCTCATAACCAGTGTCTGACGAGGTTATGTGCTGCCTCACCAAGGTTTGGTGACTTTTTAATTATTTTATTGACATAGTTCACTTTCTCTCTCTCTCTCTCTCTCTCTCTCTCTCTCTCTCTCTGTCTCAACTTTAGAGCACATGAGCAGGGGAGGGGGTGGAGGGAGAGAGAAAGAGAATCTTAAGCAGGCTCCATGCTCAGCACAGAGCCCCACACGAGGCTCAATCCCATAAACCTGGTATCAAATCATGACTTGAGCTGAAATCAAGAGTCAGGCACTCAACCAACTGAGCTACCCAAGCGTCCTGACATGGATCACTTTCTGTTCTTAGCTTCCCATTTGTTTTCAATTGGGATTATTTTTTAAGTATAAGTCTTTTATTATTATTACTACTTGCAGTTTATGGCCAGTTGTAAAATTTTCCAGTGATTCCAAGATACTGGTACCAGAAACAGGTTGAATGAACATATATTTACTTATTTGTCTTTATTTTCTCATTCATATGAATATTATATGAATAGGATTATCCCCCCACCCCCCAAAAAAGGACATTGCAAGTTAATTACTTTGGCTCATTATTTTGCAGCCTTATCTTAAACATGATAAAATTATACAGGCAGTGTTGCTAAATTCATAGTGATATATAAATAGTGCCATTTACAATGGAGTTTAACAAAAGAACCTTTTTATCATCACAGACAGTTATTAAGAATGAATTTCTTCAAAACTAGCGCACTTCTTGTCTTTAAACCACTTTTCTCTTAAAGGCTGTCCTAAATTTTTATTTTGAAAGAAAGCATTTTGCATGCTAGGAGGTAAGAAACATAAGGAGGGTAATTATAATGGGATTTAAATAATTCACTTACATTTCTTTGCCAATAAAATAAAGCATGTTCTCTTAGGTTTTTTTTATAAGTTCTAAAATATGTCTTTCAATTTACTAATATTATAAAAGAAAAATAAAACCCCACAACACTGTCATCTTCCTAGATCAAATATTCCTGTTTTCCACCAACAGATTTGGCAATCACTCAGAGGCAAGTGGTATTATGCTTTTTGGATTTTCCGATATATCTGAACTGCTGTTGATTGCTCCCCAAATCAGGTCAGATGCACTCCCTGCAGGAACATTTGCCAGAGGTAGTGTGTGTTCAAATGGAAGATTTTTACGTGCCATAGTCAGCCTCATTTATTCTCCAGACCTTTAAATTTTTCATACTAAGTAGCAGCATCTCACTGTATGAACCATGGGGTCTTTATTAATTAAACAGACTCAACAGGGCTGATTTGGTCTGTCTCTTCTCAGTTGAATTACCAAGCACACAAATCAGAGAGGAAATATCTCTAATACTAGAATGTTCTCCAAGCCAGTAAATCTGGGATTATCTCCTCATACTGATTATGTCAAAGCTCTTTAGTCACTGTGCTCACTAGGACATAAAATTGAATGGTATACACACAGATGGCCCCGTTCCAGCATTATAGGAAGAGTTCCAAGTTTTTCTTGCAATAATCACAAAGTTCTAATTATCAAAAAACAAAACAAAACTAGCCATGATCTTTTATTGAATATCAACTCTTTGCCAGGCACTTTATTGCATTACCTGAGTTTTAGAAGCATTAGTCTGAATGTTTGTACACAAGGCCTAGGTGTACTTGAAGTATAGAAACCTTATCCCTTTGTTGGCTGTTTTGTTTTTTTCCAGTGAGTACCCTTTGTAATTGCATGTTTGGTGTTTGGGTGTGTGTTTTTTTAAACATATATGGAGAAGTGTATTGTGAACATAAGCTTAAATCAGTTAGTATTTTAGGATGTTACTTTTGGATTTGGAAAAAGTTCAGATGTAGACTTGTTTGTGTAAAAGTGCCCGATGAAGTTTCCTGGCAAAGATCACTTTCTAGGAGAACTTTCTAATAGTCATCGTTCAGAGTCTATAACTATATTTTTTTCCTTAGACCTTTTGCCTTTGCTTCATCTAAGTGATAAGTTTAATGGAATGTCCATTTATAGGTAGTTATAATGTTGAAGCATGAGAATATTATTTTTCAGAAAGTTTAATAGGAGAGTGTGCACCTGAAGTCATTCCTCAGGTAGTTGTTCCTGTTTTCCCTCCTTCCCACACTTCCTAATTACGGGACATTACTGGGGAGGGAGGATTTATAATAATTTAGTCTCTTCTTCAGACTAACATATTACAAATGTGCATCATCACATCAAAGTAAATATACCAAGATTTTTAAAATTAGCAAAATTGTCTCATCAAGTTTTTCCTTTTAGTTTTAAACAGGTGCTTTTTACAGAATGACGTGTCCTCATTTTACCTTGTGGCGGTATCCTGGCCCTCACATGTTACACTCATTAGTATTTCTTTAAAGCCACTTTCAACTTGGGCAGACTTGCAGCTTCCCCCAACCCCAAAGGCCTGGAAATGAAGTTAACCTGTGCATAATCTAATGCTTCAGTAAGTTTAGTCACTATAATAAGAAATTCCATTAAACCGTTTTAAAGAGATAACAGTGATGTGGATTACTGTCAAGAGAATAATGAATCTTTGTACCACTTAACCACACTCTGAGCTTTTGAAATGATGAAGATGTTTGGGCCTTGCCACCTTCACCTTGATTCTCAAAGCAACTTAAATTTGTTTGCGCCATCATGAAACTGTCAGCAATCTTCCGTGGAAAGGTGATTTTAATATTCAAACTGAGGAGTTGAACAATTTGTTTTGGGATATATGCAGAGAATTTAGGACTTAGGGTCAAAAACATCACTGATGATGAAACTGCCTGTTTGTAGTAAGTCCAACATTTTCAGTTATTGCCGTCATCAGCCAATAAAGTCCGTGCATTTATGTGATAGTTCTCAAATTATGCTCTATGGAACACTGGTCCCACATGTGCTAACAGGGTCACATTAGCTTGAGTAATACCACATACTGTTGGAGAGGCATAGAACATGTTAATATATTTAAGGTTTAGGGAAGTCCTTCAGTTAAGAAACTTTAGCTCTGTTTAACCTAGTGTATCTCAAACTTATTTGACCGTGGAATTATCTTCTTCACGTAACAGTAATTAAAAACCCTTTTAACATACCTTGGAAATGCTATTTTGTCATGTAGGATATATTTTTAGACACACCCCCCCCCCATCTTATTTGATCATTTTAAGTGCCAGCCCTCAGATGGACTTGATCTAAGACATGGTACTGCTTCCGAGGTTGAGTTTGGGTGGGATAGGAGTCAGGGGAGACTGATCTAAATGGATGAGGGCAGTAGGGTAAGCCAGTGGTAGAAAGAGTGTCCAGGAAGAAGAAACAGATCATCCTAATTCCAGAAGCTGCCTGTCCACACTCAGGAGCTGGGCAGATAGTGGTGGATACCGGAGATTCATTCAGCCAAAGGCTGAGGGTTGGAAACCAGGTCTGAGAAACACCATCCAGCAGGTAGAGGCACACTTTGTAATGTTGTTTCACCGCTCCCTGAACATGCCCTATACCTGTTGTACGTCCTTCCTCACCTCTGCTTGTGTTCTTCCCTGAAATGCCTAGTCATTCATTCTGAGCACGTGTTAGGCACCATATAAATTCAGGCATAGGAAACATAGCTCCTGCCCTGATGGAACTTCATATGCAGTAAGAAGGCCTGAAAATAAACAGACACTTAAAATACAGTGTAATAAGAGATAAGATCAGGAACACAGATTGGAGGAATTTTGAGGGAGATTTGGGTTTTTTTGTTGTTTTTTTTGAGTCTATTCATTTATTTTTGAGAGAGAGAGACAGAGACACAGTGCAAGCAGGGGAGGGGCAGAGAGAGAGGGAGACAAAGAATTCAAAGTGGGCTCCAGGCTCCGAGCTGTCAGCACAGAGCCCAGTGTGGGGCTTAAATCCATGAACTGTGAGATCATGACCTGAGCTGAAGTCAGATGTCCAACCAACTGAACCACCCAGGCGCCCCTAGGGAAATTTGGTTCTTTAGAATTAGTATAAGTTAACTAGATAAACAAGATGGGAGGGAGGAAGACTAGCAGAAAAAAAAAGGTATCATTGAGGCAGGTTAAAAAAAAAAAAAAAATCAAGGTATTTCATACCATGGAGTAGGTATTTGATCCAGAAGGCATTGGTTGGCACTGAATTTTTAGCAGGTAAGCAACAGCGTAAGATTTGTCATTTAGAAAGATCTCTTGGCTAGAGGAGATTGAATTAGAAAAGAAGTAGAAACAGAGGCAGAGAGACAAGCTGTTTCAGTGACCCAGAGTATAGCCCAAGAAGAGGGGGGGAGTAAAAGATTCCACTGATGTTTCAGCAAGAGAATCCCAGGATTTGCTGACTGAATGTCGGGTAAGGGAGAACAAGTTGTCAAAGATGATGCATTCTCCTACATTCCTTTCTACCAAAGAATAAAGAAACAAATAGGTTTTGTTGAACCTTAAAACATATCCAAGACTTTTCAAAATGATTGGATCGAGTTACAACTGCTTCCCATGACCAGGGGCTGCAGTAGGGTGGATGTGGTATCACTGGGATCAGTACTTGCATGGATGGGTAGAAGGACAATCTTTCAGATTGTAATTGCATTCCTTGTTCTTCTCAAGCCACGTAACACAGACGACATCCTGGATCCATCCCGTGATGAGTGCACTGAACCTGTCTTGCTCAGAGGAAAATGAAGAGGACTGTTCCAGAGAACTTCCTGATCGAAGAGTTGATGGTCTTCTGTAGGAAGCAGAGCTCCAAGGTCTCTAACTTCTCAGTCTACATGGATGACTCCAACATGCAATGGTCTAAAATAGGAGTAAAGCACACACTACTTATTGAAGTTCTAAAATGGAGACTCTGGGTTTAGTCTACTTTTGTAAGACTTTCTTTTTTTTTTTTTTTTGGACTGTGATGAGCATTTTTTTTATTTAATTAAAGTGCAATTCACATACAGTGTTCTATCCGTTTCAGGTGTACAGTATAGTGATTCAGCAATTCTGTGTGTTACTCTGTGCTCATCATGATAACTGTACTCTTTAACCCCTTTTACTCCATCCATTCTCCTACCCGCCTCCCCCCAGCAACTACCATCTTGTTCTCTGTATTTAAGAGTCTGCTTTTGTATTTGTCTCTTTTTTTCTTTGTTTGTTTGGTTTGTTTCTTAAATTCTACATATGAGTGAGAGCATATGGTATGGTAAAACTTTTTGATATAAGTGTGTACACTTACAAGATCAGTTGCCACTACAGTAGTCCTTTAAGAATAATCTAGTTGTATTTTTTGAAATCATATATAGATTTTATCATATGTATAATTTTTCATATACAACTTGATTTGTAATTTTATATATAGTTCTTTATAGAGTATCCGATACAACGGGTTTTTTTAATTAAGACTTACCGGAAAATTATGTGAACACAGTGAAGCACTTCATTTATTTGATGTGACTAACCTTTTATATTAGTATCTTGGGAAAGTGCTCTGAGCAAGCTTTTGGGGGTTTCTTAAGGATCACATTTGGACAACTATCTCATTGGCTACTGAATGCAGTTTACGTTATTTGTGGGGCTCTCTAACTTACGAAATGCTCTTCAGACCCTGTTTTGTTCAACATGCCCATAAGGCAGATCCAGTGGGTATTTTTATTCTTGTTTTTCAGTTAGGGAAATAGTGGTTCAGAGAAATGAAGCACCTTGTCCTAGAGCTGAGATTTCACACCTGAGTCTTCTGATTCCACGTCGAGCCCCTTTTCTCCTGCACCCCGCTGTCCCTGCAGAGGGAGGTCACAGCCCAACACGCAGGCCACAGTGGCTCTGTTGATACAGCTGAGCTCCACAGCTGTGCACTCCAGTGGCCACAGAGATTCAAGAGGTACCTCTTCAGTCGGATGTTGCCCCCACATACTATTCTCCTATAAACTCAACCCCACTATTCTCCTATAAACTCAACCCCACTATTCTCCTATAAACCCTTCCACCTCCCATACCCCCAAATATTCACCAAGTCAGGGTGCAGCTCTGTGATGCCCTTTCAACAGGCTTCTTTCAGCAGCTCACATTTTTCTAAAGTAAAGGGACTGGTTTACATCAGGGGTCTGCCCTGCCAGAGGGAACATTTGCAGGGAGTTAATGAGAAGTGGGGCACCCGGAATCTCCTCTGCTATCTGGGCACATCCACGAACTCTCCTGCTGTGAGTTCAAGACTGACCTCATTGACTGCTGATGTCACCTCCCAAACTGATTACACTTTCCATCTTCTGTTATTTTGTTGTAAGGATGCCACAAGACAGCTCCTGGAAGGACTAAGCCATTGACTTGGAGTGCTAAAGATTTTGTTTTTAGTGATTTAAACCTGGGGCTAGGGATTGGGGCAGAGTGAGGACAAAGTCATTTTAAATGTCCCGGGTGTTAGGTACCAACTGAATGATAAAAAGGGATTTGTTCATATCCAATGTCCTGATACTGTTAGGTAATATACTTAGGAAGAAAGTGAGTAAGAATCATTAAGTGATCAGAATACCCTGTTCTTAACCATGCCTGGTAAGACTGAGAAATTACTGTTTGTCACAGTGGCCTCTTCTTCCCAACCCCTTCCTCCTCATTCCCTCTCCACCTCTGAAATACAAACAGGAAAAAGGAACCCAGCCTTGGGGATCATGTGATTTGAAGATTTTTTTTTTTTTTTTCCCAAACATCTTTTGGTGAAAAAGACTCATTTTTCAAATGGGCTTTCAAGCAGAATCCCAAGATATGTAACAGGTTTTGGGTTTTTTTTTTTGTTTTTTTTTTTAATACTGTTACTCTGCTTGAAATGAGAGAAGCCTGAAGCCCAATTAAAGCAGCCCCCAGCATGGCTGTGCAAACCTACAGATCCTTAGAAGATAGCATAAGATTCCTCAATTGTAGCCATTGTATAGATAAGTAAATTGAGATCCTAAGAGGTCACACAGTGAGTCAGTGGCCAGGTCAAGACAGGACCTAGATCCTAAAGCCTCCTACTCTACTAAATTTCATATGGCGCGTAATATAGATAGATGTATGTTGTAAATATAGGTCTACGTTGTGAATATATATAGGATTTATAATTTACGTCTTGAATAATAACATAAAGTCAAATCCAGGTGGATAGGTAGTCATTAGCCCCAAGAAAAGTTTCAGAATGGCTGAAGAAGGCTCATGCTTCTCCTGACAGCTGTGTGAATATGAGCAAGCTTCAGGGAGACAAGTTTTGAGAGAAGCCCTCGAGGGAGCTCTTTCCTTGTGTCCCCCAGAGGTGAGTGAGATTCTCAAACACCTGAAGTTACTTTTATAAGTTAGTGTCTATAATTGTCAAAGTACAGACTTTTTGTTGCTAAATTAATGGTATGAAATTTCCCTCCCCCTGCTGGGAGTGTTTTTTCTAATTTGTTTCTAAGTGAAGAAAACACAGAGGAGATGCTAGAGTCATTTGAGATCAAGGTCCTCAGGCATGCATTTTACCGACAGACACCTTATATGTTAACTTTGCTGGATTGTGCCACTTTCTTCCTTGCTTCCTCATGGAATACCTCATGGTAAAGGTCTTTGGAAATTGTAAGGATATTATTTGTTGAGCATTTTGTACTACACATTGTGATGGGTAGTTTGCATATATTATTTCATTATCTTCCTAAAACAACCCCGTGAGGAAGAAACTATAATCCCCATTTTGTAAAGAAGAGATTGAGGGTTAGAGAGAGTTGCCAGTCTTTGCCTAGGAGGTCACACAACACCTACATGTGGAAGCCAGGGTCCAAGACAGATCTGGCACAGCCACTCTCTTAAACCACTCTGCAGAGCTGTTTAGATCCATTGTATGTGACACTGGGGGTAGAGGTAGGGTCTGTGAGTCAGTTTTTCAAAGGAGCAGATTCCAGTTCAGTGCAACAAGGAACTTTCTGATAGTTGGGGCTCATCAGGAAAGAATTACCCTGTGGGAAGTGAAAGCACTGACCCAGGAAGTGTTCAATCTGAGCTCCTTATTATGGGAATGGTACTGAGGACGTTCAGGGTCTGAATCGGCTGGACTGTTGAGCTCCGTCTGAGATTCCTTCCTCTTTATGACCTCCAAGCCAACAGATAAATGCCCAAGAGACAAAGAACCATGGTGGAGACTCATTAAGAATCCTTATCCAATGCAAATAGAATGATCAGACTTTTTTAGAGAGTTGACGTTTATACAACCAGTTTTTCGTGAATATAAATCAACCCTATTAATGTGATAAACTTCTCTGTTGACCCACTGGCTCAGATTCTAGAGTTAGAAAACCTTGATGTTCTTACGTCCTTCCACCTCACTTCATGAAAGAGTGACCAGGGTCGGTCATCCTTACTCCTTTATTCTGAGAGTACTTAGCATCAACGGTGTGCCAAACACAGTGCGAGGCACCAAGGCAGAGTAGGGCAAAATAACCATTTCCTGGGTCCTCTTACTCTTGGTTAAAAATTAAAAAGCTTCTCAGGTGGCCAGAGTTGAACAGCTTGTTTTTAACTTTTGAATTTTAAAAGTAATCTAGTTCCATTGAAAAATCAAGTAGTAGGGAATTGTATAAAGTAAACAACAACAACAACAACAAAACTCATCTCGCTTTCCAGAAGTAGCCATCACGAATACTTTGATGAGTATTTTAGTCAAAGTTAATCATACTGTTAAGCAGCTTGCTTTTGACGTAATTTATTGTGGTCATTTTTTTTTCATGTCGATGCATAGATTGTTCCATTTCAAATGTCTGCATAAAATATCACTACCCAGATAACTCATAACTTCTGCAGCCATCAGTCTATTTGATGAACACTTAAGCTGTTCTGAGTTGTCTTCTGTTACAAACAATGTCACAGTGAACATCCTTACAGTCATTAAATCCTTTTCTTCATATATGCATGCACTCTTATGCCAGTAGGTCTATAATGGGAATACATTCATAAAAGAAAATTGCTGTATCAAAGATTTGTTCATTTTAATTTTGGTAAATATTCATAAATTCTCCTGCATTAAAATAGAACCAATTTACACCACCACCAATAGTATATGAGAGTTTATTTTCTATATATGATGGGACTTATTTTAGTGCAAACATTGCCAGTAACTTTTTTGGTTGTTTTTGTCCTTAGAAGAGTAATCCGCTTTTTACTGTTATCTAAGGACCTGAATTTTTTTCATCATTAGATTTTAGTTGTCCCTTAGCAGCAGAGAATGCCTCGCTGTATATAGGAGTCTGGCAGTGACTAATTCACTGTCAAACACATCATTACTCTCATCTTTTTACTGACATTTCCTACTTGTCTATAATGATGGTGCAGACCCACTTTTAAATGAGCTAACTTGGGGGTTGCCTGGGTGTCTCAGTCGGTTAAGCGCCGGACTTCAGCTCAGGGCATGATCTCGCGGTTCGTGGGTTTGAGCCCCACATTAGGTCTGTGCTGACAGCTCAGAGCCTGGAGCTTGCTTCAGATTCTGTGTCTCCCTCTCTCTCTGACCCTCTCCTGCTCGTGCTCTCTTTCTCTCTCTCAAAAATAAATAAACATTAACAAAAATTTTTTAATGTGCTAACTTGGGTGAGAGCCCTTAGCAAAGTGTGAAACCCAATGTAAACACACCTACAAGTTCTTTGAGGTTTCTCCATCTGTATAAGGAAGAGGGTGATCCCCTGACTCTTGTCAAACCAATTCAATCAGCGACCATTTTCCTAGTACCTGCCAAATGCCAGACAAATGCAAGGTCTTGAAGTTACCTTCAAGAATAGTTCTGATTCCCTAACCAAGAAACTCATAATCTAACACCTTTTTCCTTTCTTTCCTTTTTCCTCAAAAACCTTTTATTTTTCCTTAAAGGAGTAAGAAGTCAGGGGTTTGTTTAGTAAGAACCCCTGAAGAGAGGCCCTTTATCACTCTCTCAAATTTGAATAACTACAAAATAATATTAACACCCCTTGACTAGAAATGAAAGAGAAACATACTGTGAGAAGGGGCTCTCCAATAATAAATGCTGAGCAGCTGTAAAAATACAGAGTCAAGTGATACCTTCATCAAGTGTTTGCAAAATTAGAAAATATTATCCCTTTTCTGGGGGTAAAGGGACATTTTTATTTTCTCTGCTAAAGTGAGCCACACCTTTTTCAAGTGCTAACAAACTTGAATTTTACAATCTACAGAAGAGAAAGAACTAACATTAAAACAATTTATATGCTCTATTGCATGTAATTTTTGAGGATTAAATGAACTTTAAACAGAATATGCCCATGGAACTTCACTTGAGAAATAAAATGCCCAAGATGTTTTAACCACAGCTATGCACATGTAGTATTAGTGTGCCTGTGTGACAATGATGTAGATATTGCATGAAATTCTGTATTTGCTTCCTTCATATGACTTTACATTGAACTGACATTACTACTACTTTTGTTAATTTTTTTTTTTTCTTAAGTTTGATTTTTACTCTCAGGGGTCAGGATGGTTGGAGGGAAAATGCAGTCAGATTAACAGCTCTTACCGCCCCCCTATCCCCATTCCCCCATCACTAAATTATCCTCTGTTACTTCACCCTATTTATTTCTTCTCCATTACTTATCAATTTGTAAGGATCTGTTGTTTATTGTCTTCCTTATTAACAATGGGAGTAAGCTCCATGAAGGCAGGGATTCACCTGTCTTGTTCACACTGTAGGAAGGCTCTAGCACCATCCAGGAGGATGTTGCACAGTCCCTGCCACTTAGTAGGTGTTTGATACATACTTGCCAAATTGAATGTGTAATGAGCTATCCATAACCAAGGCTTAGTCCTGGGTTTAACTCTCATGCATTTGTATTTATTTCTAGTAGCACAATGAGTGCTACTAGATGTCAGACACTTTGCTAAGTACTAAGGATGTGGCACAAAACAGATGTGGTCCTAGCCCCCATGTGATTATATTTTATGCAAAGGAAATTCAACTGAAATTAACCACAGCTCTTTCCATTTATTTTCTTTCTCTCTCTTCTTTATCACATATTTGAACTTCTAGACCATTTAATGTTCTTGCCTCAGGAAAGGGGTATGAGGTCAGCACAGGCTCTTTTGAGTTTCAGAAGTCTGGTTCCTTAGGGCACTGGATTTAGATAAAAAGTTTGTGGGTGTACATGAGGAGGAAGAGCAACGCTACTCCCTACCTAGGAAATAATTCCCATGGCTGTAGGAGGGAAGAAAGAACAAAACTGTTGGTGGGACTCAGAGAAAGTGGGGCCACTTCTGGGCCACTTTCCAGGAGCAGCAAAACCCCAATTATATTTGTTAGTTTTGAGAGCACAGGAGACCCATTCCTCACTGTACCTAGGATGGAAATGAGCGCATGGTGTGTTTAGGCAGATGGAACCTTAGGCAACTTTAGTGAGCTTCCTCCAGCCCAGTGTGGTCCAGGTGGAAGATCAGATTGGTTTACATGAACCAAAAAGGTTCACAGGAGTAGCAGGAAGCCCCACAGGACCTGAGTGAGGACTTTTTGCATTCATGGCCTCTCAACAAAACCCAGTTTGAACTGTGACATCAAGCCATCTAAACGTAGAGTGCCTTGGCACTAGATAAACCTCCTGGAGTCTAGCAGTAACTCCAAAGAACAGAGGGAACTGCAAGCTGGTGGAGACTAGTGTTGTCCAAGGTCATTAATTCCCTACTCCTGATATTTCCTTCCTCATGAAAGAAACTCCTTTAGAGTAACACTCTTGGCCTATCTCTGCCTCTGCCCACTCAGGTAGTGACTTGCATGCTCTGTGAGTTTGGGATAAAGAATAAAACAGGTACTGTTTCTAGAATGCTTCTTAAATATATTCCCTTTCCTGTGTTCCAAGAAAACACTGCCTATTTGTTTTTTTAGGTCTTTCCCATTTATTACCTGGATAACTACAATATACGCAATATACCTTCCTGGCTGTCTACCGCACCTGTCCCCATCAATCTTCCCACCACATTTCTGTCAGAATTCTCTTTCTGAAGCACATATTTGATTCTATTACCCCCTTGCCACTCTTCAGTAATTCCCTAGCACCTAACATTATCAGATCCTTTTTATCTCTATAGCCTCAGTTCCTCTTCAGATTGCTTCCTGCCCTTCAACACACATTTTCTGTTTATCTCTTCCTTGAAGATCTGGGCACCTGCTGCTGTCCCCATGCCCAGCACTGGCACTCCAAAGATGCCACTTCTGCATTTTTCCACATGCGTCCAGCCCTCTTCCCACATGGGAATGGTGCACCAAGAACTTCTGCCCCAAGAGGAGTTGCTGACCTGTCTGTCCACACACGCACTGGGTTACTACATTTATTTACTGTTTATTTTTACCTGGTGTGCTGGGTTACTGAGTCTTAAAGGCTTGACATTCGGTCCTACCCACTCTCTTTTGCTTCTTCTCTCCATGTCATAACGAAAACCAGAACTCTGGTTAAAGCCAGCTATCTCTCACTGCAGCTGTCCCACTCAACACCAGCAGCTAGGTGAGTCAATCAATTATCATTGGGAGGGAAATGGAGAGACAGAAAATGGCTCAAATAGTCTGTCATTTCTTATTTGTCTATTTGATGCTTTTGGGTGTTTTTATCTAGAATCCTGGAGGGTGAAAAGGTTAGCTAAAAGGAGTCATGGTCTAAATTCCCACCCCCTCCCCCTCTTACTGCAAACCTTTTAATAAAGCCTTTATTACACTACATTTGCAATTAATTGGGGCACTAAAGGGAGGCATATGTCTCTCCTAGACTGAGCCCTGTAAGTCAAAGTCTATATGTTATTTTTTTGTCTCTCGCACAAGACACAGTACGGTAATCAATAAATAATTACAGAATACATTTTTTAATGTTATATTGGGGGGGGGGCGCAGAGAGAGAGGGAGACATAATCTGAAGCACACTTCAGGCTCTGAGCTATCAGCACAGACCCTGACACAGGGCTCAAACTCACAGACTGTGGGATCATGACCTGAGCTGAAGTCAGATGCTTAACCAACTGAACCACCCAGGTACCTCTACAGAATACGTTTTTAAGGTAATTTATTGTTTTCAAAAACTCTTTTAACTGTTTCCTGCTTCTAGCAGAGAAAGACAAAGTGAATGAAAAAGAAAGTGAGGTGGGAGTTTAAGCCTGTCTACACTAGCCAGTTCAACTAATGTTGGGACAATATAATGGGTTTTGCTGAAGAAGGAAGTGTATTCTACCCAAATCTGGCCGTAAAACTCACAGTATGATCACAGTGGAAGGATTATAAAAGCACATACTCAAACGTTGATTTTCCCAAGGTTTTGAAAAAACACAACAGAATGATTTTGGCATGGAAGGGTAGAAAAAGCCTAAAAGCAAAATACAAGGTTAGTGCATTTCAAGGCAACAACATTCAAACTTCTGTTCTTAGAGGTTAATTAATTATGTTGCTGAAGAATTGATTTGGCACAAGGGAGCTATGTGTTGCCACAGTACTCTGAAAGTGCAGAAATTATCCCATCTATAACTAAGCCCACCAGAACTGCATGACTGTTGCTGTTTCACAGTGGAGAAATTCATCTTCCATCAGCAAAATACAGGAAGGGAAAACAAGAGGACAAAACAAATTGGGTGGATAATAGACTTACCTTGGCATATAGACAGTCCAGGTCAGGTATTTCTCTGAAATGGGACATGAAATGATGTTTGTAGGCAGATTTATATACTAAGCAGTTTTACCATTCAGGCAAGTAAACAATGCATTTAATCTAATGCCAGCTGTTTTATTTTTGTGTGGGGATCACATGAGTTATATAGAGCCTTGTGATCCCCACGAAAAATAAATAAAATAAAAAGCTGGCACCAAATTAAATGCATGGATTACTTCTCTCAATGGCAAAAGTGCCCCATGTAAGGAAAATCTGAAAGAAATAGGGTGTGTGCATGTGTGTGTGTGTGTGTGTGTATACACACCTTGTGTGCATACATGTACCACATATACACACATGTACACACTTTGGAGGAATATGAAATATTAAATAGACTAAAGTCTACTAAATTTCAAGAATATGACCACACTGGGGGTCCTTGCTCACCAATGGATTTCTTACTATGAATTATAGAAGATGAGAAGTCTGACGTTATCTCCATTTTCTCAATGTTGCCAAGGTTGTTCATTGATTATGTTCCTTCTGTCTGTTTTGAGTAGCATATTCTTGACTAGCATTTCACCAAATTTAAGACTCCATCCATTATAAGACTTGCCATTATTTTATGTATCATGAAAAAATGGGAAAAAAAAGAGAGCCATTTAAAACATGTCATAGTACTTTTAATTTTTGTCTTATGGCCCCTTTAAGTAAATCTAAGACCTGTTTGGACATAGACTTTTATTATGTATATATAGAAAGGAAAATGAAACACAAATAAATTGTGATATTCCTAAAACTTTTTTGTATTCAAAATGGAACTCTTTGGAATCGCTTTTTTGGTTTTTTTGTTTTGTTTTTTTTCTGTTTGTTTGTTTTTTTAATATAATTCATTGTCAAATTGGCTTCCATACAACACCCAGTGCTCATCCCAGCAAGTGCCCTCCTCAATGCCCGTCACCCATTTTCCTGCCTCCCCCACTCCCCCATCAACCCTCAGTTCTCTGTATTTAAGAGTCTCTTACGGTTTGCCTCCCTCCCTCTCTGTAACTTTTTTTTCCCCTTCTCCCCCATGGTCTTCTGTTAAGTTTCTCAAGATCCACATATGAGTGAAAACATATGGTATCTGTCTTTCTCTGCCTGACTTATTTCACTCAGTATAATACCCTCCAGTTCAATCCACATTGCTGCAAATGGCAAGATTTCATTCTTTCTCGTTGCCAAGTAGTATTCCATTGTATATATAAACCACATCTTTATCCATTCATCAGTTGATGGACATTTAGGCTCTTTCCATAATTTGGCTATTGCTGAAAGCGCTGCTATAAACATTGGGGTACAAGTGCCCCTATGCATTAGCACTCCTGTATCCCTTGGGTAAATTCCTAGCAGTGCTATTGATGGGTCATAGGGTAGTTCTATGTTTAATTTTTTGAGGAACCTCCACACTGTTTTCCAGAGCAGCTGCACCAGTTTGCATTCCCACCAACAATGCAAGAGGGTTCCTGTTTCTCCACATCCTCGCCAGCATCTATAGTCTCCTAATTTGTTTATTTTAGCCACTCTGACCAGCATGAGGTAGAATCTCTTTTTTGAATAAGAGTTGTCATCCATGTTTTTTCACAATAACATCCTCTGTGCCATCAAAATGAAGCATTTCTTTTTCTAAAATATAATTTATTGTCAAATTGGCTTCCATACAACACCCAGTGCTCACCCCAACAAGTGCCCTGCTCAATGCCCATCACCCATTTTCCCCTCTCCCTCACCCCCCATCAACCCTCAGTCTGTTCTCAGTCCTTAAGAGTCTCTTATGGTTTGCCTCCCTCCTTCTCTGTAACTCTTTTTTTCCCTTCCCCTCCCCCATGGTCTTCTGTTAAGTTTCTCAAGATCCACATATGAGTGAAAACATATGGTATCTGTCTTTCTCTGCCTGACTTATTTCACTTAGCATAATACCTTCCAGTTCCACCCACTTTCATCAAGCATTCCTTTTGTTTAATGTTTATTAATTTATTTTTGAGGGAGTGAGAGCAGGGGAGGGGCAGACAGAGGGAGACAGAGGATCCGAAGGAGACTCTGCACCACCAGCACAGAGCATGACACAGGGCTCAAACTCACAAACTGTGAGATCGGGACCTGAGCCAAAGTCAGATGCTTACCTGACTGAGCCACCCAGGTGCCCCAAAATAAAGCATTTCTTAAAGGAATGGTCCACTCCTATCTCTAGGATATTCTCCCCAATCTTTGACATCTATTCTGTAGTTTTTATGCTGGCACCTGCTTTTTTTTTATTATTATTATTTTCAAAAGGATTTCATAGCTTTTTTGACAGCAGTCAAGATGCACATTCCTTCCTCAGAGTAGTCCTTAAATGCTTTATCCACTGAAAAGTAAAGGTGTAACAGTTCATTCATGCCATAGGAGAAACAACTAAGTTTGTGCATGGGCAGGCAAAGACAGCCATATCATTATGGTTGCCTGACCAACAGCAGCCACAAGACATCTTGTAGTATCAGTTTTCCTGAGATGAAGATTTCTGTGAATTAGGAAGAAAAAACAGTAGGGAAATAGAGAAATAGGATGAACACAAAAGCAAGAAGGGGAAACCACACAAGGATGTGATTCAAGCAAAACCCACTCTAGGGGTCTGGAGGGCACTTAGGCTCAGTCCCACAGATGAGCTCTGGAGACAGTTTAAGTCCTATCTCAGCTGTATAAGTCAGAGGCCAGGGAACAGGTAGTATTTGTACCCCTGCACCATCCGTCATTGGTTAAGCATGGGAGGCCTAGGAGGGAGATGTACATTTGCAGGTACTCCTAATTCTGTGTAGAAAAAAAGGGTTTCTTGCAACCTGGCATTATCTGACCTCTCCAGGTCAGATAAACAAAGAGATGTAGTTGCTGGGTGTCAGGAGTGAAAGCCCACAGGCTAATAATATTAGTCCATGAGAGTGGTAGAGGGATCCGAGAGCAGCAACAATGTCTGTTACACACCCTAGTGTCAAAGACACTATAATGAAAAATGAATCAATTAAATGTAGTATTAAGGATCAAATTTCCTTGTTCCTAGATCATCCCAACCTTAAAATTTGAGTTAAAGATGAAATGTTTTAACAAATGAAAACAAATTGGGCTTTCTCAAAAATTATTTAATTCAATCAGAGTGATTTTAAAAGCTATTGCTAAACATGCTAACAGAAAATACTGAAAGGAGATCAAATTATTTGATCCCACGTTGATGAGAGTCAAATGTCCGAATGATCCAGGACAGATATTTCTGTTTTATTTACTCTGTGAAGTGACTCTTTGAGGCTGTGAACAATACAAACTCCCTCAGTCTTTTCCGGTGCTTTCTTTCCTGCCAATTTCAAAGAAATTAGAAACAAACCTTCCCACCTGTGATATGAGGCTTTCCTAGAATTAGTAATTACTTAAGATATGATTTAAAATGCAAAGGATTTTTTTAAGTTTATTGATTTATTTTGAGAGAGAGAGAGCATGTGTGTGTGAGCAGGGGAGGGGCAGAGAGAGAGGGAAAGAGAGAATCCCAAGCAGGCTCCAAGCAGTCAGTACAGAGCCTGACCCGGATCTCAAACCCAGGAATCATGAGATCATCACCTGAGCTGAAATCAAGATTCAGATGCTTAACCCACTGACCCACCCAGGCACCCCAAAAATCAAAGTGTTTTTAAGACATAATAATACCCTATGTTAGTGATCATACATGACGTTAATATTTTCAAGTATTATCAGGGCATAAACCTCCTGGAAAGCAGTCTTGGAATATCTGTTAAGAACCTTAAAAATGTTCATATATTTTTACCTTGTAAGTTCTACTACTATGAATTTATCCTTACAAATGATCACAATTTTAGACAAAAAATCTTGTATTGAAAGGTTTCCTGAAGCATTATTTAAAATAGTAATAAGTAGGGGTGCTTGGGTGGCTCAGGCGGTTAAGCAGCCGACTTCGGCTCAGGTCATGATTTCGTGGTCCGTGAGTTCGAGCCCCGCGTCAGGCTCTGTGCTGACAGCTCAGAGCCTCGAGCCTGCCTCAGATTCAGTGTCTCCCTCTCTCTCCGCTCTTTCCCTGCTCACACTCTGTCTCTTTCTCTCTCAAATTTTAAATGGTAACAAATACCTATATATGCCTCAAACTAAGAGAGTGTCTAAACAAAATATGGTATCTCACATGATGGAAAATGTTTAATAATATCTGATGACCCAGGGAAAGTATCCCAATATAATATTAAATGAAATAAAATAAAACAGAATTCTGTATGTAGTGTGATACCAACAGGATTTTATATATAAATACCATAGAAGAACCTGAGGAAAATATTAGATGACGTTATTAGTGATAGTTATTTTATTCATTATATTTTTCTACATTTCAAAATTCCCTACAGTAAGCTTATCTTTTATAAGAAAAAATAAATGTTAGTAATTATATGTATGTATGGAAAAAAGTATATCTCATTTGATTATTTTACATTGAAAACTCTGTATACAATCTAGTGAAAATTTGTAATGTTTACAGGGGCTGGAAAAATGAATGCTTAGTCTATGGTATGAATGAGACCTGACCTATACACATAATTACATCAATTATTGTGAAAACAACAACAAAAACAAAAACAAAAAACCAGGATGCACATTCAGTGTCTGTGTCTACACCTATGAGGGGTACACTTATGTGGTCTGGGTCACAGCAAAGGGAGCTTATTCAGGATTTTTGTCTTACTAGAAAGCAAGAGATGTCACAGATGTGATATTTCCTTTTTCATTCTCTGGAAAGGATCAGGTGGGATAGCAGAGCAAGGACTAATTCTGGAGGTCAATTTAAATATTTCCCAGCGGTATCACTGAGTGAGTCATTCGGCAGGGCACCCGAATTTGACATCTATCTGCTGCCATTGTCAAAGATCCTGGTCCTGTTCTCTCTCCACTGAAAACATTTATGGAGTGAAAATAGCTCTGGAGTCTAGCAGAGCCAATACATCATTAGGTTTTTCACATTTACTCTTTGCACCAGAGCCAGGTCTGACATGTTCTTCCTCTGGAGATAGTGTCTGTTGCAGGATGCAGCCCCAAAACATTAGGTGAGCCTCTGAACAATGCCTTTGCAGGAAGCTCAAAATCTTAGAGTCCATATGAACTTACAAGTCCCTCCAGTCCAACCATCTTTCAATGGAAAGTATCCTTTTTTTTTTTTTTTTTTTTTTTTAGAGTATTCGTAACCAATAGCTACTTAGCTTTGCTGGGATATGTTGAGCAGGAACTTCATAATTCCTTTTAGAAATTCTCATTTTGCCTAAAGATTTTTTAAAATCTCATCTCTTATAACATTCAACTGAGATATTGATTTATCAACTAGAAATAACCTGTGAATAGGCCTTCTCACATGGATTTCCTTTGCTGACCAGGGGCTGCCTTCCCATCAGAGACTAGACTGGACTCCAGTCACTTGTGACCACATCCCACCATGGTGTTTTATAGCCCATCTGAATTGCATCATCTACATGGAAATTGTGGCTGTCTCTCACGTTAGGGGTTGAATTGTGTCCTCCCCAAATTCATATGCTGAAATTCAAACCCCTGTTACCTCAGAATGTAACCTTATTTGGAGACAGGCTCTTTACAAAGGTAATCAAGTTAAAATGAGGTCATTACAATGGGCCTTAATCCAATATCACTAATATCCTTATTAAAGGGGGAAATTTGGAGATAGACAAACATACATGGGAGAACACCATGTGAAGACCAGAGTTATATGACCACAAGCCCAAGAACTACCTAAAGCTAGGAGAGGGGTGTGGAACAGAGCCTTCCCCAGTGCCTTCAGAAGGACCATGGCCCTGTCAACACCTCTGTCTCTTGCCTTTAACCAGTGTAACTGGGAGACAATACATTTCTATTGTTTAAGACACTCAGTTTGGGGTATGTTGTTCCAGTAGTCCTAGCAAACAAATACACCCACCCCCAATCCAGAACAGTAACAATCACAGTACTAACTTCCCTGTGTGACTGGTCCCACTGTTGGTCATTCTTTGTAGATGTGAGTTCTTATCCTATGGAGATCGGAAGTCAGCTCTCTTGGAGGCATACCTGACTCTTCCTTTGTGAAGTGAGGTCATTAGACTGTGAGTACAAATGAACAAACCTCCAAGTTCCCCATGGGGGTGAGGTGCAGCCCTGATATGTTAAGAAGCCCACGGTTGCACATTAGAATCACTCAGGGAGATTTTTAAAATTATGAAGCCTTGTCAAACCCAGACTCATTAAATATGGATCTCTGGGAGTAGGATCCAGGCACCTGGGTCTTAAAGGTTGAGAATCATTCCCCTAGGCTGCCATGGGATCCAGGTAACTGAAACCTCCCAGGGAGCAGGTTGCCAAAAACATAAGTTACATTCTTGAGTATTTGTAGTTTTATAGTCACAATGGAAATTGTGATCTCAACAATGCTTGGAGTTAGACTCACATACACATTTTCCCCAACTGTATGATTTCCTTCAATAACACCTCCCCTTTTCGCACACTTTAAGACTGTCCCCTGGAGCACCTGGGTGGCTGTCGGTTAAGCATCTGACTCTTGATTTCGGCTCAGGTCATGATCTCATGGTTTGTGAGTTCAAGCCCCTCATCAGGCTCTGCACTGATAGCATGGAGCCTGCTTGGGATTCTCTCTTCCTCTCTCTCTGCCCCTCCCCTGTTTGCTCTCTCTCGTTCTCAAAATAAATAAATAAACATTAAAAAAAAAAAAAGACTGTCCCTAAATCCCATGGTCTTTTTGTTGTTAATAATAATGTTACCAACTTGTAGTTATATAGAATTTACAATATCCATTTGGCATCTCACAACAAACTGGTGAAATAGTCAGGGTAAGCATTCTTCCTGTTTTACATATGAAAAACTGAGGCTCAGATAAATTATGTGACTTTCCCAAGTCATGTTAAAGTTACCAACTTCTCCCAGTTTACCCTGGGACTCTCCTGGCTTGTTTTTTGTTTTGTTTTGTTTTGAGTTTGTTTATTTATTTTGAGAGAGAGAGAGAGAGAAAACACGAGTGGGGGAGGGGCAGAGAAAGAGGGAGACAGAGAGAGAGAATCCCAAGCAGGCCCCCCACTGTCAGCACAGAGCCCCGATGCAGGGCTCAAACCCGTGAACCACATGATCATGACCTGAGCCCAAGTTGGACGCTTAACTGACTGAGCCACCCAGGTGCCCCCACTGCCCTGGTCTTAAAACTAGAGGTCCCACTACCTGGAAAACCACCTCCCCCTCAGTCCTGGGCAAGCCAAAGTGGTCAGTCAACCTCACCTGTGGCAAGAGGCTGAGATGAATCCTAGTCATTTGCTCTGAAGGACTGTAGAGCTTGGATAAGCCAACCCCTCCTTTTGGGGAGGAAAGAAAATCTTGGATCAATGTCCAGAACCCCTGCTGGAACTCCTTCCACTCTTAGTTGTTGAGGGAGCCGCTAGGGCATGAAGTAAGAAAAGTGGCCATGTCTCCTCCCCAGCCATGTTCACGGCACATTGACTAGGACTGGAAATTCCGACGCCACAGAGCAGAGAGCTGTGTCAGCCCATGAAGTTTGTTTCTGTTTTTCCTTTTTTGTTGTTGTTGTTGGGTTGTTATGGTTTGGGTTTATTTAATATCTTTAAAATAATCATATAGAGAATTGACTTTCTTGGGCAGTATACAAGTCTGAATTTCTAACACATGCATAGATACACTTGACCATCACCACAATGAAGATACTGAAGTTTTATCACCCCGCAAGCTCCCTCCTGCCATCCTCTCATTGACACATCCCAAATTCTGGCAATCACTGCACCATTCTCTGTAGATATAGTTTTCACTTTTTGAGAATATATAAATAGTCATAGAGTGTGTACCCTCTGAGACAGGCTTCCTTCCCTCAGCATAATGCCTTCAAGAGTCATGCAGGCTGTTGCATGTATTACTAGTTAGTTCATTTTCATTACTGAGGAGCATTCCATTGTATGGATGTACCACAGTTTGTTTATCTGTCCACCCACTGAAAGACATTTTGGTTGTTCCAAGTTTGAATGATTGGAATAGAGCTGCTGTAAACATCCATGTACTGGTGTTTGTTTTGCAATTATGGTTTAAAAAAGAAAACATGATACAAAATTTGTGTCTTGGTTTTGTATAAACGTATGTGTCCACTTCTCTAGGGGAAATACCCAGAAGCAGGATTGCTTGACCATGTGGTGTATCAGTTGTCTACTGCTGTCATAACAAATTACCACAAACTTAATGGCTTCAACAGTACAGATGTATTCTTATCTCACAGTTCTATAGGTCAGAAGCCCAATGTGTGTTTTAGCGGGCTAAATCCCAGCTATCCGCAGGGCTGCACTTCTTTCTGGAAGCTCTAGAAAAGAACCCTTTCCTTGCTCAGGCAGTTATTGGCAGAAATCAGTTCCTTTCAGTTGTATAACTAAGAGTCCTTTCTCCTTCCTTGGCTTAAGGCCCCTTTTCTCCACCTTCAAAGCCAGCAACAGTCAGTTATGTCCTCTTCATATCACATCTCTTTCTGACCCAGCAGGAAATTCTGTGCTTTTAAGTACTCATGTGATTAGATTGAACCCACCCAGATACTCCAGGATAATGTCACCGTTTCAAGTCCCTACCCTACATCTGCAAAGACGATTTTGCCTTTGAAAGTGGTACTGTCATAGATCTGGGAATTAGGGCGTGAGCATCTTTGAGGGGACATTTTCCTGTCTACCCAGCTTTTCAAGAAACTTCCAAGCTATTTTATAGGATGGCTGTCCCATTTACATTTCTGTGTGTGGTGTGTGAGAGTTCCAGGGGCTCCATGTCCTTGTTAGCACTTGGTATTGTCATGATTATCTTATTTCAGCCCTTCTCATGGGTATGTAGTAGTATCCTATCATGGTTTAAATATGCATGCCCCTCCTGGCTATTAATGTTGAACAATATTTCATGGGCTTGTTTTCCATCTGTATATCCTCTTTAGTGAAATGTCTGTTCAAGTCTTTTGCCCATTTTTAAAGCTGGGTTATTTTCTTGCTATTGAGTTTTGAGAGTTCTCTATATATTCTGGAGGCAAGTCCTTTGTCAAATATGTGATTTTCAAATATTTTCTTGCCTAAATCCAGTTTTTCTACATTTCACCGTGATAACAGTTGTAAACATACAGTTTTCCTGCACCTCGTGTTCCGTTAAGGTTGGCCTAGACTACTACAGAGTGATTCAGTTTGGGATTCTAAGCCAGGATATGTCAGATCTGAAAATAGTTCTGCCTTTTCCTACTTATAGTAGATCCCAGATATCCCCAAAACACAATTCAGTCCAGTCATACATTCTTAGAGAATACAACTTCTGTTCTATTAAAAAAAAATGTTATGAGATCACAGGATCTTAAAGGAAAACACTGATGCCTAAATCCATTGCATCTACAACTTCTTTCACACCGGTGTCTCTACAATCTAACCAACATTGTGTGACTATGGGTATAGCCTTCACAAGAGAACCATTACTGGAGCTAAAAGACAGGAAGTTAAGAGTGAATTTTGGGAGCACTGCAGAGCCATTCCTAACAGAGGGGAGAGATTTCTCATATCACTGAGTCGTGTAGTCCTGTAGATAGACACCAAATCTGCTCGGAAGAATATGACTTCTGAGGTCTGGAGACACCTACTGATGATCATAGAGGAGATGTTGAAAGTTTGGCAGAGAGGGAGAGATTTTATTGCAAGCCTCCTGAAAACTCGTCTTATATGTGTATAATAAGGCATCAATTCGGGGCTGTCTTGAGAATTACCTCCAGAAATCTAAAGTTGCCAGAAACCATCCCAGAGAATTTGAAAATCATGATCCTACCTGTACCAAGTAGAATTCTGTATCAGTCAGAAACCTGACAGGAAATAGAAGCCACCACACATGGTCCAACTGAAGGTGCAACTTATATTTTGGTGACAGTTCAGGGAACAAGCAAGTCATGCCAAAGCACCCAGAAACCACCAACAGTTAGAAGCCATTTGCACCTTTGGAGAGGGTTAAGACGAAATGTTGCCAGAAACCACTGAGAACTGGACTGTGGAGAAGGCTTCCCGCTGGAGCTGGAGTTGTGCAGAGATGGGGCTGCTATCAAAACACAGTGTCACAGCAAGAAGGGGCAGAAAGGAAGACAGTCTGTCCTGACCCTGCTCTCCTCCCATCCTCCCTTCTGTTGTGGGTGCTTCCCATTGCCAGAAGGAAGCCAACCCAAAACACCCAGCAGGAGAGCCCAGGAAGGCATTCCACTGGGTTCATCTTCTTCCTGGGGCTGAGGGAACAGATGGGGGACCACCAGCATAAGGAGTAATCCTGGGATTCCTGATGCGTGTACAGGAGATCTGCTATCTGGGAAATATCAGAATGAATAAACCAACCATTCTTTCCCTGATGGAAAATTCCTGCCGGCCTTCTAGGAGCACAGGTGCTGCCCATACATGGGTTGTGCACAGCCCCCACTCTCAAAGAGCTTCCAGACCAACAGGAGAGGCAGACAAATAGACTCAGTGGAGGGGAGGAAGAGGGTGTGACGGATGCACGGAGTGGAGGCATCTAACATAGGTAAGAGAGATCAAGAAGGGCTTCTTGGAGGAAGTTATGTCTAATAGGAGATTTAAATAATTTGTAAGCATTAGCCAGGTATATGGGGGTGTGGGAAGGTAAGGGAGTTTCCTATGTAATGGCAGGGAGATGAGAACAGAGTGGGATATAGTGGGGTTCAGGATAGCCAGAGCATCGACTTTGGGGGGGGGGGGATGGGCAGTGGGATCAGGGCAATGGGGAATGGCTTGAAATAAGTCTACAGAAGTGAGCACGGCCAGATCTCAAAAGACCTTGCAAGCTTGTTAAGAAGTTTGGACATTATCCTAAGAATAAGGGCAAGGAATGGAAAGATTATAAGCAAGGTAATGGCATCGTCAGATTTTTGTAAGGCTCTCCAAGTTGAGAAGGACAGGTGGGCAAGGTGTAAGAATGGAGGGAGTTTTCACCAACTGGCTCCTTCTCTGGCTGAGACCCTGGCCAACTGTCTCAAAGTCTCTGAGCTGCTGTTCCCTCAACCCTGATGAGAAAGAAATCGACCCTGCCCAGCCTACCTCACTGGATTGTGGCAAGCAGTAGCTGGACATGAACAGGCTCTGGCAATTAGCAGTCATAATTCCAAGCAGTGCTAGGGCGAAGAGAAAACGTGGCTGATATTGTTATATTTTCCAAGGAAATCTGCACAGTCCTCGGACCTGTTTCCCAGAAACCAGAGGGGAAATGGAGAACGATGCATCAACAGAGACAGCACCCTGGAAAGAGCGTGCGTGTTCCATGGATTTGGAAACGGAGATCCTGTTCTCCCCGCTGTGTGGCTCATGATCCCTGTCCAATAAATATGAATTGATGAATGGCTGAGTGGGGCTTTGTTTTGTTTTGTTTTCATTTTTGCAAACCCTCTTATGACCGCAGAGGGAAATCTAAATTAATGCCATATGCCTGTAAAAATCCCTCTGACATCTTTTATTGTAATGGAAGATGACAATGGTTATCAGAGCAGAAGGAACATGCTTGAGCAAAAGTAAATACCAAACACCTTTTGGGAAACAAAGCACCTCCTGGTGACCTTTGCAGCTGTTCAGTTTCCTAAAGTACGGCAGCCTGGAGTTGTCTGATGGCAGTCTAACCAGGATTTTCCCTTGTATCTAGGAGTATGCCTCCTACCTCTCTCTGGGCTGTGCTGAATTTTAAATGTCACAGTAATCACATCTTTCCCCAGGATAACATGAAATATCATTGGAGCTTAATGGAGACGAACAAATGATCAAATTCAGATGTTACTGATATATTACATTGGAGGAATTGCATCTATTTCATGAGCTAGAAATCCTCTGAATTTTGTAACATGATAAAAATGAAATAGCTGCTGTTTCTGAGTCCCTACCATGCATTCTGCCCTGTTCCAAGTAATTCACACCTATCACCTCATTTAATTGCCCTGACAGCTTTTCAAGGTGGGCATCATTATCCCCATTTAACACATAAATTCAGATAAATTCGCTGACGGTCCCCCAACCTTCGCCCCACCCTTAGGCTATATGGCCTTGTTGAAGTTACCGAATTGCTCTAAGCCTCATCTGCAGAACAGAAATAATCAGACCAAATTAATAAGATTGTGATAAGATCCCATTACTTATGCTGTTATGTGCAACACGTTAGAGCAGTGCCTGCCATGCGGTAGTCACTGTATTAGGGTTCTCTGGAGAAACAAATCTATAGGAGATACATGGATAGCACATACGTGCATATATATGATTTATTATAAGGAACGGGCTCAAGCAGTTATGGAGCCTGAGTAGTCCCGCCATCTGCAAGCTGGACACTCGGGAGAGCTGGAGGTGTACTTCCAGTCTGAGTCCAAACGCCTGAGATCCAGAAGAGCCCGTTTCAGTCAGAGTGCAAGAGGAAGCCAATGTCCTGGCTGGAAAACAGGTAAAAAGGAAAGAATTCTTTCTCCCTCAGCCATTTAGTCTATGCAAGTGTTCAATGGATTGAATGGGACCCGCCCACATTGTAGAGGTCAGTCTGTCTACCAATTCAAATGTTAATCTCATCCAGAAATGCCCCTACAGACACACCCAGAAATAATGTTTAAACAAATAGCTGGGCACAAAAATTATCCTTAACACTTACTAAATGATGTTTTGTTAGCAATATTGTTGCTATTGTTTTTGCTGTGGACTTGGCATTCTATGTCGACATCTAGACACTGTATCACATTGCTCTAAACCAAGGATAGTCGTTAGCATAATGATAATGAAATCAAAAGCCACATATAATTTTTTCTTCCCTCCGAAAATTGCTCAATATCTTACACATTTAATTCATGCCAAGGGTTCTAACCAATGGGACTGTTTTCCCTAAAACTCTTGGGAAAAGATGAGAATGCATATTAGTAATTCAGAAATAGGACAATGCCACATATCGATCCTAGGACACTAAAAAAGGGGGGGTGCTAATCAACAGTGTCTTACCAGCCTTCTAGGCTGTGAGTAGGTAACCAAGAAGGGAAAAGCTTAGACCTTGAATTAAAAGGCACATCCTTGGGCTGAATCATCTTATTACAACCTCCCATATCACACTAAATGAAAAAGAAAAACAGGGGCACCTGGGTGACTCAGTCGATTGAGCGTCAGACTTCAGCTCAGGTCACCCTCTCATGGTTTGTGAGTTGGAGTCCCACGTCGGGCTCTGTGCTGACAGCTTGGAGTCTGGAGCCTGCTTCGGATTCTGTGTCTCCCTCTCTCTCTGCCCCTCCCCACTCATTCTCTCTCTCTCTCTCTCTCTCTCTCTCTCTCAAAAATAAACATTAAAAAAAATTTTTAAGAAAAGAAAAGAAAAACAAATTTAAATCTGAAAGCAGATATATAATCTCCATCCCAAAATGTCCCAGGGCACTTTCCTGGACCCAAACCTATGTTGCATTTACTGAGATGCTTGCTTTCTACCCATCACCTCCATGTCTGATGGTGGAACAAGAGCTGAGCTTGGAATGCAGCCCTACCACATGCTGACAATGTTACCTTGAGCCACACACTCCTCTCTGAGCTTCAGGTACTCCCTCCATTGAGCATAAAACCAGCTCCACACAGCCCTTAGGAAGGTTAGGGAAAGTGCTTAGCTCTGTGTCTGGCAGCTAATAAGGCCTCCATGAATGTGGGCTTCCTTTCCACTCTCCATCTCCCACCCCAAAAAGTAATCTTTTCCCTAAATTACTATCGTCTGTAGATGACTGAAAGATGGCTTTCATTCTTTTCTGTAGAAGGAGATAGCTGGAACTGAAATACCCATCAAGCCCACTGGTTATCCAACAATACTCTCCTAAGACTCCTTAGGGGCTGTGAAGTAAGGAAGAGATGCTCAGGTGAGATTTCCACCCCCTGCTCACTCCTCCCCTTCAACTAGAATTCGTTTTGCTCGCTTTATGTATGCATGCTTCCATTTAAGATTTTATTTTAACAAAGGGTTCCTCAGAGAAGAATTGCAAACCATGATCCAATACAACTCTATTTTAGAGATGAGGAAACAGAGACTCCAAAGGTAAGGCAACCAATCCTACCACCATTTGAGAGAGAGTCAGAATTAAAACACGGGTTCTTGGACCCCCAGGTCACTGTGCTTCCTGTCATTTTAAGCTGTAACCCCTCACTATGACTAGGGTGGGAATGGTAATGCGGCATGAGAAGAGAGCCTCTATCATCACAGGAAGACACAGGATTGGCCCACATTTACAAGGAGGAGAGTTTCCCACGAAGAAAGTCTAGACAGGAGAGAGTTTTTCTTGGAGCCCAGAGGTCATTATGGATATATAAGCTGCAGCATATAGCCGATGGAAGTCCAAACCTCTCTGCAGGGTTTCTTTCTGTTCCAAGCCTTCATCCTACCTCATGTCGATGACACAAAATAATCCATGTTTTGCTTTCTGCTATAAAAATGGAGTTTATTCAACTTCACTGAAGATTGGGGGAAGGGGTGTAGATGATGGCATCAGTGCAGATGATACACTGCTAAGCTCATAACCTCTATCACACTGGCATCTCTTTCTTAACCTTTCTCCTTGTTTCCCCTCACCTCCTCCATCAGTGTTGCCATATAAAACTCCAAATTCTCCCATTCTGTAGAGCTATTCTCTTTCCCCCCCTTCTTGAATATCCAAATCTATCCAGGTGCCCAATAGATTTGAAAAAGTCTTTACGCTATCAATAACCACCCCTATTAAAATATAGTTGTGGTTACAGATAGAAAAAAAAATTGTTTAATAAAGCCTGAAATTGACTTAAGTTCTATTATAGGAAAAACAGAGGCAACTATGATAAAATGAGAAACTAGAACAGTGGTCTTGAGTTTTTCCTACTTAAATTTTACCTTCGCTTTGGAGTGCTTTCATAATCCTTGCTACTATCATGCCCAGACCCTGGAGAATCTTATATTCACCTTAAAACTCACAGCACAGGCTTGGGACCTAATTTTTCTCCTTGGTTCCCTTAGGCAGCATAGAGAGGGGGTAACTGCATATTAAGATAATTAAATAGCTTCTGAAATGGTGGACCAACACTCTCACTGAAGACAACTAGACAATCTGCACAATATTTTATTTTAATCTGCCCCAAGTCATTGGAGAGCTAAAAACATAAAATAATAAAATGATAATTTTTAAAAAGCAATGAGAAATTATGAGACTGAGATTTGAAAAAAAGATTGAAACCAACAGAGGTAAGTTCAACAATTGGATGTCTTTACTCTTAGAATATCTGCTGGTTCCAGAACGGGTTGATGAGAGTCCAAATTACTGAACAGAAATTTTAACAGATTAATTAGAGTTAGAGACACCAAAATTAGACTCCAGAGTCACCAAAGAAGCCCTGATAAACTTTTAAAACTCTAAAGGCTCAACAACATATAGCTAAGGGTAAAATGGAAGATTAACCCTTAAATAAATTGAAACTAAGATTCAAATCATTTCAGTGCCTGAAAATGGACTAACATGACCCCAGATTTCTAGTGCCCCTATCTGCTTTCCATACACAAACATAACTCCTCTTTAGAAAAAGAAAACAGTATCATAAGCCTTTCCCCCATAGTTTTCATCATACGATGCCAGGACATAATCAAAATGAGCAAAGTACCATGAGAAGACAAGGCAGGGGCATCTGGGTGGCTCAGTTGGTTAAGTGTCTGACTTTGGCTCAGGTCATGATCTGGCGGTTCACAAATTCAAACCCCGCATCAGCCTCTGTGCTGACCACTCAGAGCCTGGAGCCTGCTTCAGATTCTGTGTCTCCCTCTCTCTCTGCCCTGCCTTCATTCATGCTCTCTCTCTCTCTCTCCCTCTCAATTTCTCTCTCTAAAAACAAAACATTTAAAATAATTTTTTTTAAGTTTATTTATTTTTGAGACAGAGAGAGACAGAGCATGAATGGGGGAGGGGCAGAGAGAAAGGGAGACACAGAATCGGAAGCAGGCTCCAGGCTCTGAGCCATCAGCCCAGAGCCCGATGCAGGGCTCGAACTCATGGACCGCGAGATCGTGACCTGAGCTGAAGTCCGACGCTTAACCAGCTGAGCCACCCAGGCGCCCCACATTTAAAATAATTTTTTAAAAAAAGATAAAGGAAAACACACAAGAACCAGCAGAAATCAGAAAAAGATTCATGTAGTTCTACATAATAAAATTATTAATCACAGACTTTAGAATAACAACGTTTATAAAAGGGATAAAAGATAGGATTCCGAATTTTGGCAGATAATTGGAAACTACAAAAAATAATCAAATGGAAATTTTCGAACTAAAATAAAATACAATAACCAAAAATAAGAATTCCATGGATGTGTTTAACAGCAGTTAGACATAATGTAAAACAAGAAGATAGAAGAAAATATCTAGAATTATGCAAGAAAGAACAAAAGGATAAAAATACAGGAGACCTAGGGCATATGAAATACACTGAAAAGGGTTAATATCTTTGTAATGAGTCTCAGAATGAGAATACAGAAAGAATGGAGGAAAAGAAATATTTGAAGATATATTGGCTGATTTTTTAAAAACTAACAGAAGACATTAACTCATAAATTAAAGAATTCTTACCAATCCCAACCAGGATAAATGTTAAGAAACCCACATCTAGACACATCATAGTATAACTGCTAATAACCAAAGACAAAAAGAAAATATTAAAAGCAGAGGAGAAAAGAGACTTATTACTGTCTCAACAGAAATAATCAAATACAGAAGACAATAGAATTATTTCTCCAAAGTACTTGAGAAAAACATCTTGCCACTATAGAATTCTATACCCAGCAATAATAGCCTTTGAGAAAAAAGGTGAAATGAAGATATTTTCAGCAGATCCATAACAAATGAAGTTTTTTAGAAGAAAATAAATTATCCCAAATGGAAGATGAAGGGAGAAACACAGATCAATTAAAAGAGTAAATATGTGGGGGGGCGCCTGGGTGGCGCAGTCAGTTAAGCGTCCGACTTCAGCCAGGTCACGATCTCACGGTCCATGAGTTCGAGCCCCGCGTCAGGCTCTGGGCTGATGGCTCAGAGCCTGGAGCCTGTTTCCGATTCTGTGTCTCCCTCTCTCTCTGCCCCTCCCCCGTTCATGCTCTGTCTCTCTCTGTCCCAAAAATAAAAATAAAAAAAAAAAATAAAAATAAAAATAAAAATAAAAGAGTAAATATGTGGGGCACCTGGGTGGCGCAGTCGGTTAAGCGTCCGACTTCAGCCAGGTCACAATCTCGCGGTCCGTGAGTTCGAGCCCCGCGTCGGGCTCTGGGCTGATGGCTCGGAGCCTGGAGCCTGTTTCCGATTCTGTGTCTCCCTCTCTCTCTGCCCCTCCCCCGTTCATGCTCTGTCTCTCTCTGTCCCAAAAATAAATAAAAAACATAAAAAAAAAAATTAAAAAAAAAAAAAGAGTAAATATGTGATTAGAGCTCAGTGGATATTGGCTGCATAAAGCAATAATAACTGTGTCTGATAATTTAAAATATTTGTAAGCTTATTGATATACAGCAACAATAGTATATGAGTTAAAGGGTATAGTTCAAATATTAAGGTCCTTGCACTGTATAGAAAGAAGGTAAAAAGTATTAAATAACACTGGCCTTTGCTAGGTTATAGATGCATGTTGTAATCTCTAGGGCAAACAATCTCTAGGGTGAATGTTTGTGTCCACCCAAAATTCTTATGTTGAAACCCTACTCCCAAATGTGATTGTATTGGGAGGTGGTGGGAGGTAATTAGGATCAAATGAGGTCACAATACTGGAGCCATCATGAATGACATTAATGCCTTTCTGAGAGTCATGAGAGAGTTTGTTTTCTCTCTCTCTCTTTTCACCATGTAAAGGTAAAGAGAGAAGTTGGCTATCTGCAATCCAGAAGAGGTGTCTCACCAGAACCCAACCGTGCTGACACCATGATCTATGTCTTCCAGCCTCCAGAACTGTGAGGAAAATATCTATTGTTGATTGATATTGCCACCCAATCTATGGTATTTTGTTAGAGCAACCAAAGCTGACTAAGAAACCACCAAAAGATTAGAGATATACCTAGCAAGCTAAAAGAGAGGGAAAATGAAATAATGAAAAAAATCAGAAAATATAAAAGAAGACAAGAAACAAGGAATATAGGAATATACATTGGTTGGCATAAACAGAAAGTTTACAGTAAAATGAGAGATTTGAACCAAAGATATCAGTGATAAATGTCAGTGGACCAAATGTTCCAATTAAAGGCAGATATTTTCAGACTTTATAATAAACCAAAGTTCAACTGTCAACTATTCACAAGAGTCATCTAAAACATGTAAATATGGTAAAAGAATGTAAAAAATAAAAGAATGACTATGGAATGGGAGAAGATATTTGCACATGACATATCTGATAAAGGGTTAGGATCCAAAATATATAAAGAACTTATCAAACTCAACACCCAAAAAACAAATAATCCAATTAAAAAATGGGCAGAAGACATGAATAGACACTTTCCCAAAATCACATACAGATGGACAACAGACACATGAAAAAATGCTCAACATCATTCATCATCAGGGAAATACAAATCAAAACTACAATGAGATATCATCTCACACCTGTCAGAATGGCTAAAATCAACACAAGAAATAACAGGTGTTGGTGAGGATGCAGAGAAAGGGTAACCTCTTGCACTATTGGCAGGAATGGAAATGGGTACAGCCACTTTGGAAAACAGTATGGAGTTTCCTTAAAAAGTTAAAAGTAGAACTACCCTATGAGCCAGCAATTGCACTACTAGGTATTTACCCAAAAAATACAAAAATACTAATTCGAGGGATGCATGCCCCCCAATGTTTATAGCAGCATTATCTACAATAGCTGAATTATGGAAACAGCTCAGATGTCCATTGACTGATGAATGTATAAAGAAAGTGTGATTGATATACATTCATCAATCAATGGACATCTGAGTTGTTTCCATAATATATATATATATATATATATATATATATATATATATATTACAAATACCATATGGTTTCACTCAGATGTGGAATTTAAGAAACAGAACAATCATATGGAAAAAAAGAGAGAGGCAAAGCAAGAAACAGACTCTTAACTCTAGGAAACAAACTGATGGTTACCACAGGGGAAGGAGTGGGGGTTGGGTGAAATAGATGATGAGGATTAAGGAGGGCACTTGTGATGAGCACTGGGTGTTGCATGTAAGTGTTGGATCACTGAATTGTACACCTGAAATTAATATTACACTGTATGTTAACCGACATTTAAATAAAAACTTAAAAAAAATTTTTTTAAGTAAAATAATGAGGGGCACCTGGATGGCTCAGTGGGTTCAGCCTCCCACTTTGGCTCAGGTCATGATCTCATAGTTCATGAGTTCGAGCCCCACGTTGGGCTCTGTGCTGACAGCTCGGAGCCTGGAACCTGTTTCAGATTCTGTCTCCCTCTCTCTCTGTCCCTCCCCTGCTCACACTCTGTCTCTCAAAAATAAATAAATATTTAAAAAAATTAAAAAGTAATAATAAAAAATGAAGTAAAAGAATGAAAACAGATATGCCATGTGAAGAATAACTGAAAATAAGCTAGGGAAGCTAAATTAATATCAGAAAAAGCACAATTTAAGGCCAAAAGCATTACAGATGAGTAAAAAATAAACCTCATAATTAAAAAAAGCTTTTATTTGCTAGGTAGATATGGCAGTTACACACTTACATATGCATCAAATAACATAGGCCAAATATATACAAAGCAACAGCTAATGGAACTGAAAGCAGAAATAGACAAATCTATTATCTTAGTGGAAGTTTTTAATCATACTTCTTTCAGTAAGTGTATAAGTGGTCAAAAACAATCAGTGAAGGTGTAGACAATCTGAACAACACATGGGTAAATGTGATCTAATTGTAACTTATTAACATTCTACTCAATAATTGTAGTATATGCATTCTTTCCAAATACATATGAAGCAGTTACAAAGCTTAACTGTATCATTGGTCATAAAACAAATCTTAACCAATTTCAAAGAATTGAAATCATATAGAATATATTTTTAGACCATGGTGCAATTAAGCTAAGAATCAATGACCAGAAAAACTACAAATTCTCTTGTGTTTGACAATTAAGGAACACCCTTCTAAATAACTCATTGTTCAAAGGAGGAAATCAAACTTTAAAAATTAGAAGATATTTTAAACTAAAATATCAGGAAGGCAGTGTTATGCCCAGAATTCGTGATCCCCAAAGACCACTAGGGAGCCGAGTCCGATGCAAAAGCAAAAGAGCCTTTATTCGAGCTAGCTCGAGCTCAATCCCCTACCTGCACCGACGCAGCGGTGGGATACCAGGGAGAGAGAGCGAGTTTCAAAAGCACAAAGGTTTTATAGGGGTCTAGGGGTAGTTGGTGAGGTAATGGCTGTGGCCTCAGCCGATTGGCTGGGGAAGGGTCGTGGCCTCGGCCGATTGGCTGGGGAAGGGTCGGAGTCCTGTTACGCAGGTCGCTGGGTGTGTTTTGATCAGGAAGTTTGAACAGGTGAGCGGGAGGTTACTCAAAGGGAGGAGGCGCGGTCTGAGGTTTCTGCGATTTTCCCGGAAAAGGGGTCAGGTCGGGGACATAGTCACTCAAGGTGGAGGACACAGAACAAGATGGAGTCGGCCGGCATAGGCCCGCCCTTTCAGCAGTGCATAAAAGTCCTTATAGCATGTGTCTTGCAGGAAATCTCTGCCTTTTGTAAAAGTAGAATGACAAAAAGTGATACAGTAAGGAATCATCTCAAGAAATTAAAAGTAGAAGAGCAAGTTCCAAAGAAAGTGGAATAAAGGGGAAAAATAGTAGAAGCAGAAATTAAGGAAAGAGGAAACAAACTTACAAAAAAATCAACAAAGACCTAGGTTGACCTTTTGAAAAGAGTAACGAAGTTGACTAGCTAGTGTGGCGCCTGGTTGGCTCAGTCAGTTAAGCCTCTGACTTCAACTCAGGTCATGATGCAGTTCCTGAGTTCTAGCCCTGCATTGGCTCAGTGCTGACAGCTCAGAGCCTGGAGCCTGCTTGGGATTCAGTGTCTCTCTCTCTCTCTCTGCCCCCCGCCCTGCTCGCTCACTCTCTCTCTCTCTCTCTCTCTCTCTCATAAATAAACATTAATTTTTTTTTAATTGACTAGCTAGTAGTCAATGTAACTATGTCACAAAACTAATCAAGAGAAAAGAGAAGAGAAATAATCTCTGTTAGGTAAGAAAAAAGGAAAAATCATTACAGATCTTCTAGATTTCAAAAAGATAGCACGAGAATATTATAAACAATTTAGGTCATTAAATTTTAGACTTTGATAAAATAGAAAAATTAACATTAAAAATACAATTTATTAAAACTAACATGGGAAAAATGGAATATCTGAATTGTCCTGTAACATCAAAGAAATTGAATCCATAATTTCCACAAAGAAAACTCCGTGCCAAATAGCTTTACTAGTGTATTCTACCGAACATTTAAAGAAGATATAGCCAATTATATACAAACTGTTTCAAGAACAGCAAAAAATGGAACACTCTCAAACTTATTTTATGAGGCCAACAAAATCGTTATGTCAAAATCTGACATGGACATTTCAAGACGTGAACATGACAGGATCGTCTTAGTCATAAAGATGCAAAAATCATGAAACTAGGAAACCACACACAGCAATGTTTAAAATGGTTAAATGTATTATGACCAAGAAGGGCTTATTCTGAGAAAGCAAGATGGGTTTAATGTTCAAAGCCTCCAACAATGAACTCACCATATTAACAAAATAAAGCCTAATTATCGTATTGTCATCTCAATGGAGAAAAAGCATCTAAACAAAGTCATCTCCATTTTATGATTTTAAAATCTCATAGCAAGCCTAAATAGAAAGGAATTGTCTCAATCTTATAAAGAGCACCTATACAAAACAAACAAACAAACAAACAACAACAACAACAACAACAAAAAACCACAGCAAAAATTACACTCGGGGGTGAAACCCACTATGATGTACCAGCACCTTCAGAATAAATGCAGGCTGTTTTGTCGTCTGCTGGCTCCACGCGTAAATCCTGGGTCTCAGCCACGGACAACAATTTGCAGCTTCCCAAACTGCCAAATTATGTAGGCCAGCCCCGTTGCACACATTCTCTATTGCTGTTGTGCAAGTACTTACCAGCGCCTCTCAGGTTATTGGTGACACTAAAACATAAGTAAATTTAAAACCCAAAATAGGAATTAAACAAGTAGTTTGGAACAAATGCCTTTTTAAAAAAATATCTATTTATTTATTTTGAGAAAGAGAGCAAGCAAGCAGGGGAAGTGCAGAAAGAGGGAGAGAGAGAATCCCAAGCAGGCTCCACACTGTCAGTGCAGAGCCTTGATGCGGGGCTTGAACCCACAAATGGTGAGATCGTGACCTGAGCCGAAGCCAAGAGTCAGATGCTTAGCTGACTGAGCCACTCAGGTGCCCCAGAACAATGCCTTTAGATACTGAATGCCATGAATAGGAATTTTCAGGATAAAAACAGTATGTGGGAAGAAAAGCTCTTGCTATATTTCAAGCTAACATCAACAGGAGAAAGTGGTTTTAAGAATTAATTGCTCTGCTGTCCATTAATGCTTTCAACATGAATCTAATTAGAAGAAACTTGGGTGGTTTTGTTTAGTAAGTCAAAGCATGGAGTGTTGTAAAAAGCTAAATGTATAAGAAAAATATATCCTGACTGGAATTCAAATGGGGAAAATATGCAGTGCCTGGGATCCTGAAAAATGCATGATGTTTACATCAAAAGAACACAGAAAGAAATGTGAGAAGGAGGCTAATTTGAGGATAAAAAATGAACTCCTGACTTAGAGAAAAGATAATAAAGTGACAAAATCATTTTATCTGTGTTGCAGTGCATGGTCTTTGGAGGTAGACTAACCTGGGGGGGGGAAACACAAGGTCCTTGTGATTTTCTGCCAATCAATTAACCTCTCTGAGGGCCACTGGTCACAAATTTTAAAATGACAAATGGATGTACTTATGATGTGAGCCTCCCCCACCAACTGAAAAAAGTCTCTTTCTCTCCAGTCATTTCTCTTGCCCCACTTAGAAGCTACATCCCCATTTTCCCAGCAGACAAAAAGAAGACAAGATGCTCCAAAATTTCCTTGGGAGATCCAAAATTAAAAGCTCATTTCTCAAATTAAAGGGACAAAGAAACCACAAAAGGTAACCATTCAAATGGGCCTCACAAGCTGTGGGGCTAAGGAATTCGCTAATGGATGATAGCTGCCTTAATGCAGATAGACTATTTCACAAATCTGTCTCAGACCTCTGCTGAAGCATCTGCCTCCCTTGGGAATGGACTGCCATCATTAATGCACACAGGAATGGCCAGCATTCCCTCCAACTAGCTGTGCACAAAAGTAGGTTGCATACTCATTCACAGGAAGGATGATTTGCAAAAGGAGCCCAGAGAAGCAAGGTGTTCATACATGTGCAGAAACCTTGCCCAGAAGATGACGTGTTACATTAGAGGTGATCAAGCTTCAGAAGGAACCAGGAAAACTCAATTATGCTGTTAGGAATGTGAACAGACAACCATGTGCTGAACTGTGCTCTTCCCTTGATTCTTGCCAAAGGGCTGATGTGCTGCACTGCTTATTATGTGGGTTGTTTTTTGTGTTTTTTTTTTTTTTTAACTCCGGGGTGCTATGGAACCCTTTCTCAGAATGCCAGAGTCTAGGACAATTCCCAGATCTTATGAGCCAACCTGAACCTGGCTGGGATCAGAGGTGGATGATATGCCATCTGGGGACTGGCCCCTGTTCCTCTCAGAATGGATTCAGGAGATGGGGACGTACTATTGACAAAGCTCCCTCCCAGGGGTATGAGGCTGTATTTAGAGAACACATTTGAATTCCTTCCCGGGGAAGCTGCCAAGAACCTGGAGGAGAAGGTAGGAGATATCTAGAGCAGGGGTTGGCTGTGAAGGAGATAAGCTTCAGTCGTCCAGAACTGTCAATCAAGGATTTAGAGGTACTCAACATGAAAGCACACAGAGGAAATAAACCTTGCATGACCACCTTTAGGGCAGACAGATATAATTAAAGTAAAGATCTTTGCTCTGTCAGAAAAGCCCAGAAGGCTTAAATCATCATGACCCTAGGATTAAGTCAGCCAGACACTGTGTTCATCTCTACATGCATTATCTCATTTAATCTTCATGATGTCCTGGCAATAGGGACTATTATCACCTCCATTTTACAGATGGGAAAACTGAGGTTTAGAGAGAGTTTGCAACTAGCCCAAGACCCAAAAGCAGCAAGCATTGATTCACAACTGCATGCTGCCTCTCCATGGAAAATAATCCATGGCCTAATGAGGTGTTTAGCACATTCAGTAAATAATTATTAATGGAATAACTTATGTTGAATAAGACAGATCAGTACTTATTATAAGGTCAACATTGGATTAATAGAGACTTGGTGCCACTCAGCTGTGTGATGTGGGGTAAATTGCTGGACCATTCTGGGTTGGATTTTTCCTAAAAAGAGTTTAGACTAGATGCTTTCTGGGTTATGAGATAATGATGAATAAGTCATATGGTGAGCCACTATTTAAAATAGGCTACCCATCTACTCATCAGGTCTAACCAGAGCCCCCAGTGTAACTTTGACCCAAGTCCCTTCAGCAGTATGAAATTGTTTCTCTCTCTCAAGAGGAAAAAAAATGCATGGAGCTGGAAAGCACACACATTTTTCTAGAGCACCCTGTGGGTTGGTTGGAGAGGATGCTACCATTAACAGAAGGGCCCTTTATCACAGTTGCCACTCCATTGTCAGCGGCCAGATTGTCCCATTTGTCTCCATCAAGAGCACTGCAGCCACACCAGATTTTAAAGGACCCCATGAAGAGCTGCTGTCTTTGCTCAGCCTGATGGCTCTTTTCTGGCAATGAAAATGGAGAGTTCTTTTCTATCAAAATGACCACATAAGGACAGGAAAAGCCTATTAGAATGTGCTCAGAAAAAAACTGTGACCTTGAATGTTTTCAGATACTTCTTTTCTTTAAAAAAAAAAAAAAAGTCCTTTTTTTTCCCCCTTAAAGCCATTAAATAGCTCATGGGCAGAATTTATTGGACTATAGAATTTGTTGTTATTATATTTGTTCTTATGTACTGTGACTTTATCATAAGATATCCTTTTCTCAGTTACCACCTGACTGCTTCCAGACATGTTCATTCTCTCTACCCAGTCTCTGTCAAAGACTCCTTCTCTGGAAAACCTTTCTTGAGTCTGTCAGACAGGTGTGAGTACTTTATGTAGGAATGAATTATACTTGAGACCAGGACCTGTGATTTCACTTCCTGCCTTTCTCCGTACCTAGTATGGTTCCAGATGTAAGGTAGGCATTGAATACATATTTGGTGAAGGGATGTTGAAAGTATGCCTCAAAAAAATCAATTACAGGGGCACCTGGGTGGCTCCGTTGGTTGAGCATCGAACTCTTGAATTTGGCTCAGTTCATGATCCTAGGGTCGTGGGATTGAGCCCCTGCATTGGGCTTGGTGCTGAGCATGGAGCCTGCTTGGGATTCCCTCTTTCTCTTTCCCTCTGCCCCTCCCCTACTCATATTCTCTAAAAAAGAAAAAAATATATATATTACAATATTGAGTAATAGATTAAATGAAGTATAAATTATGAGAATATGTATTTTTAAATAATGGTCATTGATGGGTCTACAGCTGAACAATAATTATACTGATGACCATTTTGTTTTCTTTTTTAAAAATTAATTAATTAATTTTTAAATTTACATCCATATCAGTTAGCATATAGTGCAACAATGATTTCAGGAGTAGATTCCTTAGTGCCCCTTACCCATTTAGCTCATCGCCCCTCCCACAACCCCTCCAGTAACCCTCTGTTTGTTCTCCATATTTAAGAGTCTCTTATGTTTTGCCCCCCTCCCTGTTTTTATATTATTTTTGTTTCCCTCCCCTTATGTTCATCTGTTTTGTCTCTTAAAGTCCTCATATGAGTGAAGTCATATGATATTTGTCTTTCTCTGACTAATTTCACTTAGCATAATATCCTCCAGTTCCATCCACGTAGTTGCAAATGGCAAGAGTTCATTCTTTTTGATTGCCGAGTAATACTCCATTGTATATGTATACCACATCTTCTTTATCCCTTCATCCATCAGTGGACATTTGGGCTCTTTCCATACTTAGGCTGTTGTTGATAGCACTGCTGTAAACACTGGGGTGCATGTGTCCCTTCAAAACAGCATACCTGTATCCCTTGGATATATACCTAGTAGTGTAATTGCTGGGTTGTAGGGTAGTTTTATTTTTAATTTTTTGAGGAACCTCCATACTGTTTTCCAGAGTGGCTGCATCAGCTTGCATTACCACCAACAATGCAAAAGAGATCCTCTTTCTCTGCATCCTCACCAACATCTGTTGTTGCCTGAGTTGTTAATGTTAGCCATTTTGACAGGTGTGAGGTGGTATCTCATTGTGGTTTTGATTTGTATTTCCCTGATGATGAGTGATGTGGAGCATTTTTTCATGTGTCAGTTAGCCATCTGGATGTCTTCTTTGGAGAAGTGTCTATTCATGTCTTTTGCCCATTTCTTCACTGGATTATTTGTTTTTTTGGGTGTTGAGTTTGATAAGTTCTTTATAGATTTTGGATACTAACCCTTTATCTGATATGTCATTTGCAAATATCTTCTCCCATTCCATTGGTTGCCTTTTAGTTTTGTTGATTGTCTCCTTCACTGTGCAGAAGCTTTTTATTTTGATGAGGTCCTGATAGTCCATTTTTGTTTTTATTTCCCTTGCCTCTGGAGATGTGTTGAGTAAGAAGTTGCTGCAGCCAAGATCAAAGAGGTTTTTGGTTGCTTTCTCCTCAAGGATTTTGATGGCTTCTTGTCTTACGTTTAGGTCTTTCATCCATTTTGAGTTTATTTTTGTGTATGGTATTAGAAAGTGGTCCAGGTTCACTTTTCTGCATGTCGTTGTCCAGTTTTCCTAGCACGATTTGCTGAATAGACTGCCTTTATTGCATTGGATATTCTTTCTTTCCTTTTCAAAGATTAGTTGGCCATACATTTGTGGGTCCATTTGTGGGTTCTCTATTCTTTTCCGTTGATCTGAGTGTCTGTTTTTGTGCCAGACCATTTTGTTTTCTTTATGAATTTATGAAATATGTGACTTTGAACAGGCTCTGGGCTGGGAGAGACATGTATATTTCTTGACAATCCAATCACGTTTGCATCAGAGCTTACATGGAACCTTAACCCAGGTCCTACTATTGATGAAAGGATCAACCAGCAAGCATCTATGAGAAACAGGCTGAGGGCACCTGGGTGGCTCAGTCGGTTAAGCATCTGACTTCAGCTCAGGTCATTATCTCGCAGTCTGTGAGTTCGAGCCCCGCTTCGGGCTCTGTGCTGACAGCTCAGAGCCTGGAGCCTGCTTCTGATTCTGTGTCTTCCTCTCTCTCTCTGCCCCTCCCCCATTCACACTCTGTCTCTCCTTCTCAAAAATAAATAACCATTAAAAAATTAAACAACAACAACAAACAGGCTGTCCATCACTGCCCTAGAGGAAAGATGGAATGAACCATGATCAAGTTACATGCCCCAGTTGGAAAGAGATCACTTCATGCAGAGGAGCCAAGTTTGAGTTACAATGTGATGGCTGAAAATATATCTATACAAGGAATTAAATTCATAATATCACTTTTCTCAAACTCTGGCCAGTTAGTTCTGTGGCCTCTATCCAGACAAAGTTGCTCCCTTGAAGAACAGATGCCAGAGAGAAAATATTTAAGACTCTTCCATCCCCTACACAGGAATTTTCATTCTGTGAAAAGATTGACTATAAATTCAGTTATACCTGGTTGAAATCCTGCCTCTTAGTAGCTCTATGACCTTGGTCATGCCACTTACCCTCTGGGCATGATTTTTTTTTGCCACTAGAAAAGTAGAGATAGTAACACTTGTCGCATGTTTTTGAAAGTAAGCATTCAATAAATGTTGTGTTCCTTCTCTCCAGGCAGTAGGCCAGTAGGAGGGAAAAAACTGATAGGGAAACTTCTTAAACTGGGAAGAAATTGTCCAGATTTCCAACTGGGGAAGGTTTACTGTTGAAATAAATTGGTTGTGGAAAGGAACAGCAAAGGTAGATAAACTAGGGCTCTGGACCCAATTCCAATGTGGAAAGTGGGGCAAGCTTTCCCGGACAGTACCAAGTAATTCTCTGGATGCCAACTGGTTCTTTTGTAAGTCAACTCAATTCTAACACTCTCTACCCAGAAATAGCATCAGTTTCCACAGGTTGAGGGCTCAGTCCCACAAAACTGTCCCTGTCTTACATCTCTTCACACCAGATGTCATTCATCAGCCCAGGTCACTACCTGTGCTTCTGATCATCTAGCTATAAATCCAGGGTTCCCAGGACCCCCTCCTTGGGTTTGATTAATTTGCTAGAGTGGCTCACAGAACTCAGAGAAACATTTTACTTACTCAATTAGAACAGCCAAGAGAAAAGATGTATTTGGCAAAGTATGGGGAAGGGGACCAGGGCTTCCATGCCCTCTTGGAGCTTGCCATTCTCAGAGCACCTCCATATGTTCACCAATCTGGAAACTCTCCAGACTCCCTTCTTTTTGGGGGGAGTTTCTATGGAGGCTTCATTACACAGGCATGATTGAATAAATCATTGGTCATTGGTGATCGATTTGACTCCCAGAGTTTGGGGGGGTGAGGCTAAAAATTCCAGGCCTCGAATCACAAGGTTGGGTCCCCTGCATCCTTAGATACTTTTCAAAAGTCACATTATTAACATAGCAAAATACACCTTTATGGCTGTTTCACTTAGGAAATTCCAAGAGTTTTAGGAGCTGTGACCCAGGAACAGTGGGTGAAGAACAAATATATATATTTTTACAAATCACAGGATTGCGGTAGAAATCCTCAAAACTTCAAATCTATGTCAAATCGCTCATTTTATTTCTACTGATATTTATTGAACACCTACTATGTGACAGGTATTGTTCTGAGCTCTGAGGATATGGGGAGGAATAAGAGACAATCCCTGCTATCAGAGAATTCCTAAGCCATCATTCAGGAAAGACATTCATTGAAGATGTATATATGTGTGTGATGAGCATTTTGAAGTGTGCTATGAGAGCATATGGGAACACAAGATCTAGCCTATACCGTCAAAGATTGCTTATCTGAAAGGCCCACTGATGCTGAGAACAAAGGAATGAATAGGGATACAGTGATAGATTTTGTATTTTCCTCCACCACTCAAATTACACAGACATTTCCTGCATTCCTACTATGTACTAAGCCTTGAGGAAACAGAGATACAAAAGAAACTATGAAGAGTCTCTGCTCCCCCAAGGCCTCAAAATCCACTGGAGAAGAACAAAATAAACTGCAGAGAAGCCAAATCCTATCATAAATGAAAAGCCTTGAAAATAGGGGAGAGAATGGTGGATCCGCTCCCAAGAGGAGATAAAAAGCACGCCAAGGAGGGAATCCAGCACTGGGGTTTGGATGGCAATTTCCATGCTACCCCCTGGGCTTTTATGCTGTGAATATAAGTGATGCCTGTAGTGCCAGCTGGTATTGTTAACAACTTGAAGCATTAATGTAATACAGTGATGCCCTCAGAAAATAAATAGAGCTGATAAAGAAATTAACGTGTTCAAAAATAAATGCATCATCTGCTGACTTGTTCACATCTCCTTCACACACGATGAAGTTTACTCAGAGCTAGAAAGAAAGAATACAGCGGTAAAGTTAAACCCACAAGTGATAGCCAGGGGGAAGGTCACTGTCCCCTCCTCAGCCGCATATAGTAACTAAGAGCTTCCATTTCCAGGGCCCTTTCCAGTTTTCAGAGTACCTGCATGTTCAGATTTCATTTGTTCTGCTCCAGAAGCCCTAAAAAACAAGGAGTAGAGATGTCATTCCCAGTATGGAGGTAAGGAAGCTGAGACTCAGGGGGAGAAAGCCATTTCTAGTGTTACATGTTACAGCGTGGTGAAGGGAGTATTAGAGTGCATATCTTCCCTGTAATGATCTCTGAATACCCCAGGGCAGTGCTTCTCAAACTGTAATGTGCATGTGAGCCACCTGGGAGTCAAAATGCAGAATAGGATTCATAAGTCTGGGGGAGGCCTGAGGTCCTACCCTTCCAGCAGGCTCCATGATGCTAATGCTAGTGGGGAAAGGATGCTCTTCACAATGAAAGATAAGAATAGTCTGTCTTTTTCAGGAGAGATTATTTTGTGGGTTTTTTGGGTTTTAAAAAATTTTTTTTTTAACGTTTATTTATTCTTGAGACAGAGAGAGACAGAGCATGAACAGGGGAGGGGCAGAGAGAGAGGGAGACACTGAATCTGAAACAGGCTCCAGGCTCTGAGCTGTCAGCCCAGAGCCCGACGCGGGCCTTGAACTCACAGACCGGGAGATCGTGACCTGAGCCGAAGTCGGACGCTTAACCGACTGAGCCACCCAGGCGCCCCAGGAGAGATTGTTTTGAAGGGTTATGACAGTGGATGATCCAGCTTACTTTCTCAAAATGCCAAGTGGTAGTCCCTCAGCAACATTTACCTAAACAATACCTATTCCCTTTTGACCTTTCTGGGGCCATGGGAGACTTCTGTTATATAGTTCATCTATCTCAGTCCTCGTTCTTATCTTGGTCTCTTCTGTCTCTTCTAGGTCTATCTCAGTCTCTGACTCTGACCGTTACCTTGTCTCTTGTGCTTGGCCATCAAACCATGTCCCTAAGTTACAATGAAAAGTAATGACTCTCATTGCGTTCTGCCTTCCCAGCAAAGGCCTACTCAACATGCTGCCTTTCAATATAATAGGCAATGACAATTCGTCTTCATAATTAACCAATCAATACATACTCACTAAATGCCCCAAAATGTGCTCAGGAGGCACTATGCTTTAGGGTAACCTGCCTAGAAATGAGATATAAAATGGTTTGGAACGACAACAACAACAACAACAACAACAACAACAACAAAACCATGGCATCAAGAGATGAGATGTGGAGATATTTAGAATAAGTCAAGGTGTGCTCTTGGATGTAAGAATGGAAAGAAAACATGTTCAATGCTGTGAATTATGGAAAGAAGTATAAGACATAGTTATTTCCCTATAGGACGTGTTAAATCTACTTGGAGAATTGATGATGAGAACAATTACATTCAGATTTATTGATGGTAGAGGCTAATTATTAGTATATTGATTTGATTTTGCCATCCAGGATTCATCCCTCACTTTGTGACTGAGGGGGCTGGGGGCAATGTGGCCCATTGGTCACTGTCCGGTGAGGCTCCCAGTCACAATGCCTTGCCTTCACTGTTAAGGGATGAACGTGTGACCTAACCCATATGAATCAGACTCTCTCCCTGGAATCTGAATTTTGAGCAGAGTGCAAAGAAGACTGAAAGCAGTTGGAGCTGGCACCCTGGATGGCAGTGCCTCCAGACAATTCTCCATTGGTTCTTGCCAGAGCTTCTTTATCTCCGGTCCTTTCTGAGTGCAGTTCTTATTGATTATGTGAGTAATCTCATAGCCTTTCAATAGATTCCTGCTCTATGTAAGTAAGGAATTGCAATTTATACAAACCCCCATGTTTGGCTAAGTGCTATGCTACATGGTCTTATGCATTATGTAATTTAAACATCACCAAAACCCGAAGACATAGGTGCTATTGAGTCCAATAAGGAATACTCTGTCTCCCTGAATTCTGAATGAACTGAGAAGAAGACAAAGGTACCAAACATATCATTTTTATTATCAATAGAGCATATATTTTCAGATGATTGGATTCTTCATTACCGCATCCCAGAAGTAAATAAGCTCACGCAGGGTATCTCTGGACCACAGCAGACCTCCTAATGGAGAGGCAATCCTCTATAAAATGTGTGGCATGAAGCAACAGAGAAGTAGACATAATTCATGTGGGCAATCCACTCTCAAGAGGAAACAAGGGAGGAGCTGAACCAAGCATGAGCTATTTGTTCTTAAATGTGTCAGTCAAGTCAGGTCCTCTCTACCCTCCCCATCCAAGGTGCAACAAGTATGAGGGAGGAAAGAAACTCAGGATCTTATTCCAATTGAGCTCCTTCTGCATGGAAAAAAGTACCTGAAGAGGGGCAGAATCACTCTTCCCAAGAGTGATTAGCCCCCATTTTAATAATCACATTTCCAGGCATTTGCTAAACACTTTATTTGGATCACCTCATTTAATCCTCAGTCATCCTCTGAAGTTTCTACTGTTAATATGCCCATTTTACAGATGAAGATACTCAGGCTTAAAGAGGTTAACTAACTTTCCAGGGCACCCCACTAGTGTGTGGTGAAACCAGGATCCAAACCCAAACAGTGTGACCCCTGATTCTGTGTCTTATGTCACTGTATCAGAGCAGCCTCTCTGCCGAGGAAACTGAAACCAAGAGAAGTTAATTTACTCACATAGTAATGGGTACAGCCAGATTTTGAACATGGAGTCACATCTGTCTGACTGCAAATACCATGTAATTAACCACTATACAAATGCACAAGAGACTTAAGAAAAGTTTGAGTGCCAAAAACAAATTAAAAAAAAAAAAAAAGAGGGGCACCTGGGTAGCTCGGTCCATTAAGCATCTGACTTTGGCTCAGGTCATCATCTCACAGCAAGTGAGCTCAAACCCCACGTCGTCGGGCTCTGTGCTGACAGCTCAGAGCCTGGAACCTGCTTCGGATTCTGGGTCTCCCTCTCTCTCTCTCTCTCTGCTCCTTCCCCGCTCACACTCTGTCTCTCTCTCTCTCTCTCTCTCTCTCTCTCTCTCTCTTAAAAATAAACATGAGGAATGTAAGGAACAGGGACCTAACAGGTAGTAACGAGTAAAGGAGAAAGAAGTGAAGTGACCAGACTACATGAAGGGATCATGTGCATGGGAATAATCAGAAATAATGTTGAATAAATGAGCCCAACTGTGAGGACTCATAGCCAGACAAAAAAGTGTGGGTTGTCAATTCCTTGAACACAGTTTGAGAGAACAACTGATCCCAGAACCATCAGTGATGTCCATCATGGTTTGGAGAAGTACAAGCCCAAATGTAAGAGACCCAGTGAGGAGCCTGGTGGGGATCTCAGTGGAAAAGGGAAGTGACGAGGGCATGCACTCAGCCGGTGACAGACAAATGGGAAGGGAGAGGTGGCTCTGAGAGCCATACTTAAGCCATCTGCAGTTTGGTGATATGAATGACCAAAGGGATGGGAAGAAAAGAAAAGGTTTCTAAGCCAGAGGACTTAAATTATCACTTGGATAAATGGAAGGGAAAGAAATGTGGCTTTAGAAGCATCCCTCCCCCTGCCCCCATCTCTTCCTCCTGCGCCTCCTCCCTCACCCACCACCTGCACCAAGATTTGATCTCAGGAAAGGGCCTAATTAATCCCCACAGCAGGTGTGTTTGATAGATGAGGACTAAGGCATCACCACTCTCAGGAAGAAAAGCACTGACGTTTGAAAGAATGTTTTTTAGTTGTCCCAGTTAGAGAAATCCGGGCACAAGCAGCAGACGGAGGAGGAATTTGAGAGAAAAGGGAGGCCCTCTGCTCTTGGGAAATGGTGTTGTGTCGGGGCTGCCTCTGGCATGATGCTCCCAATATGCCAGGCACCCTTCTGCACACCTTACATATATGCCTGCATTGAGCCCTGACAATAACCTCATGAGGCTAACACTATGATCCCCACTGGAAGATGAAGGCTGAGGCATAGAGAGATTATACGACTTGCTTCAAATCACATCACCAAGAGCTGACAGAGCTGGGATATGAACCCAGGCAGGCTGGCTCTTAGAAGATTAGTCTTGATGACACCATGACAAGTTGGGGCAGTGCAATAAAACCATTGCACATCAGCATTGTATCAAATAAAACCATTTGAAACTTTTTTAAAGTGGTAGAAATTCTTATTTGATTTGTATCCAAGTTACATCTTACCCAGGAGATAGATTGGTGATAGATAGATAGATAGATAGATAGACTTCTTTATATATGTACATAAAGAAAACAGCTGAACTATTCCAGGTCAAGAGAGCAGAGTGCCAGGAGTCTGGAGTTGCTCCTGTGTGGCCTATCCCTTGTCCCACATTGCTGAATCTAAAGCTCACACATAGCTGCATGGAAACACAATCTGATACTTGAACTTGAGTACAGTGCAAAGCATGTAATTCCCCACCCCTCCTACTCTTCCAGGTCTTAAAGAGTTTACACAAGGAGAAGCAGAGATTGAAATATCAGCTTTAGTCATGGACCCAATCTGCTAAAGGCTAGATTGGAAAATGCCATGGGGTCTCCTACCACCCTCCCTGGACTAACTCAGTCTACTGGTGCAGAGAGAGACAGAGGGTACAAACACCCACCACAAGGTCAAACAGGTTGGAGGTCAAGGGTACAAGAGACAAGAGGCTTGGCCTGACATCAATCCGTCTAGCAGAGAAATACCAGGCTTTCACCCTCCTAATCTGCCTCACACATTGCTGGGAGAGAAGGGCAGAAGCAGGGTGAGTTTCACAGTCTAGAAGCACCATTCCCATAGGATGCAATCTGCATAATGTCCTTGGGTGGAAAAGTCAGGGGTATATTCACAGCATGTAATGACGTGTACAGCCCAAGTATCAACCAATCAAAATGAGACCTGAACACTGAGTAGCCATACTTGTGCATACACCTGAAAATCAACCTGGAGGGAAAAATGGATGAGAAAAGGTAACATTCTAGTGGGAAACACACGATTAGAGCATTTCTGGCAGGCCACCTCATGGTTTACCAATCAGCCTGTACACGGATTAGGTGCCCACCCTGGTCCAATCAGTAGGATCCAAATCAGCTAATACTCATATGGTAACTTATACAAAGAGTGCCTTACATGGGACTGTGGAACTGAGGGGTGTATTCTGAGTGTCCACTTTTCCTGTTCCAATTCATGCCCCCAGAACATCTTTAAAGCCCAGTTCAAAAGTCTCTTCACCTTGGTGGGGGCTTCTTTGCTTACCCTAAATGGAAACATTGTTTTCCTTTTATATTCGCTGTCTTAACAGTTTGTATCTTCTTTATGATACTTTTACCCTTAATTATGCTTTTTTAATGCCTGTATCTTCTTTATGGATTAGACTATACATTTCTTAAAGAAAGGCGATATGCTTTATTCATCCCTGAATCCCAGTGGTGATTTTTCAATTGTCACAGCTTGGAGTAAGCATGGGGGAGCGTGGAGGGTGCTATGGACATCTGGTGTCTGGAGGGACAAGGATGCTGTCAGACATCTTACAGTGCACAGGATGGTTGCCCCTCCCTACCTGCAATGTCCTATATGTCCAGAATGTCAACAGTGCCAAGGGTGAGAAACCCTGCTGTATCCCTAGTGCTTGGCACGTAGTAGTTGTTCAATAATTGTTTGTTCAGGGAATAAATGGATGGTTTGCATTTTCTCTCTTTTTTTTAAAGTTTGTTTATTTATTTATTTAGAGAATGTGTGAGAACAAGAGCAAACAGGGGAGGGGCAGAGTGAGAAAGAGAGAGAGAATCCCAAGCAGGCTTCATGCTGTCAGTGAGGAGCCCTGGGCTCAAGCTCACAAACTATGAGATCATGACCTGAGCCCAAACCAAGAGTTGGATGCTCTAACTCACTGAGCCACCCAAGCACCCCAATCGTTTGTATTTTCTTAAGTAGGTTATCTTTTGCCTGAATGCCCTCAATATGTGTTGGCTCAGGGTGATGTGATTGGTTGCCTGTGGATGGATGGTCAGTTATGATGACCTGAATTTTGTAAGATGGCACACGATTAGTCTGCTTCTTTCTCCCTTTCAGTGGTTCTCCACTGCCTATAGATCAAAGTGCATACCCCTAACGATGGCAGCCAAGGTCCTCCATGGCCAATCCCTGCCCATCATGTACCACTGCCTACCAAGTATCCCATTCTCTAAATGTTGGACAACCCAGTTGGATCTGCAGATTGGTGTATAAATAGCCAAGTCATAATAAGGTTATAATGAAGAATATGCATACATCCCAGCATGTTTGTAATAAATCCAGCGAATAATTTTCTCTATTGGTGGTTCTTAATATAATAAGGCAGATCCTTAGAGCTGTGGGTGCCAAACTACAGTGCTCTGGACCAGTGGTTCTTAAATCTGGCTGCCTATTAAATTCATCTGGAACACTATTAAAACATTAAACCAGTTAAGCATGCCAGGCCCAACCAATTAAATCAGAATCTCTTGAAAAAATAAAATAAAATAAAATAAAATAAATAAATCTGAATCTCTTGGTGGGTAGGGAAAGAAGGGCATGATTGAGAACAAAACGAAACCCCCAGTTTTGCTGTTTATACGTGCAAGAAAACTAGCATGTAGATCTTCAGGGGCTCTTCATAGAGGGAACCCTTCCAACGACTTAAGTGGCTTTGCCCCCCAAATGTGGTTTGACCCCCAAAATGAAAATGACCTGTAGAAAATCTTCTCTACTTTACACAGAATGGGGAGGGATAGTGGGGCAGAGTTTCACTCAGTGGGAATCAAGCCTATCAATTCCACCAGGGAACCAACCCTGAAAAAGTTGACCTGATTTCTTTTAGAGATTCAGGCGAGGACAGTATAGGGAGGATTGCGGGCCAGCTGAATTTGGGAATGCCAAACCTTTTGATTTCCTGTCAACTCTTTCTTCAGTATGGGAACTATATAATGCACGAGTGTGGTGTGACTGTTCATAGACAGCACACTGAACTAATTATAGAGATCTTAAACTATTTTTTAAAAGTCTTATTTTGATGAGAGTCTCGATGAGGGATGCACATCAAAATCATCAAGGAAGAGTTTTGAAATCAAAATCTCTAGAGATAAAACTCATGGTTTTTGTTTCTTTATCATAAATTCCTTGAGAGATTTTTAGGATGTGCTCCTGGTTAATTATAACTACTTTGAATAGACCAGCATCTGATATAAAATCAATTCTCCAGCTTATCAAACTTAAAAGCAAATGAGAAAGACTGGTATCCAAAGAAAAAGAAAAAAAGAAAAGAAGATCGGTATCGTCTTCTGAATGTACTGAATTCCTCTTTTGGGGTGGTTCATTTCCAAAGGCATTTATTCCTAAATAAACTAAAGAATATTACTTGGAGACCAAGTGGCAGACAGCTCCATCCAGGACATGAACTGCAAGTAGGCAATGTTCTGTTAATAATGCCTGCATCTGTTCTGTGTTTTCAACTGGAAAGCAAGTATTTCCCATCTAACTCCACCGATTCACTCTTTGGACTACTGATAAAGACTGTGACAGATTCTCTCTTTCCATTCAAATGAATTGGGGTTGGCCCTCTACAAAGATTAATTTACAGAAATATTTAATAAAAATCTTTCAAAAAAAAGGCTTTGAGATGCTTGTGGATTGGAGCATGGGCACATGCAGTTAACATCACATCTATGCCAATGGCCATTTGCCATGCTGTTTTAGGTTTACATCTGCTGCTGGTTAGTAAAAATTCCATTCACAGCTGTCCAGATGAATCAAATGTCCAATTAGCATTTCTTGCTTGGTGACAGGATTCTGCCCAGAACAAAAATTTTAAACCAGAAAGCACTACAGGACAGAAACTTTTATTCATATTCTTGCTGAAAACCCTACTCTGTGAATTCTTGAATTTCTTAGAAAAAAAAACTATAGGAAGCTAACAGAGCCCTCTAACAATGTGTTTTTTCCCCTAGATGCAGTCAAGTTCAAAGAATTTTGGTTCATTATATGCATGCCTTCCTGATGAAAAGCCTCAGTCTGTTCTTTCCTGTTCCTCACTTCTAAAGACCATCAAAATCATAAGCCTGCCACCATATTACAAATGGAAGATGGAGTTACCTTCCACTAATAAAACCAACTCCTGTTTTCAGCTTAAATGTCTAAGGCAATAGGAAAATGAACTCAGACCAATCTTCAGATTTCCCTTAGTGGCAATAACCAGAATTTGTTCTGTACTTGTATGTTCAAGTATGCTAAGGTACTTGGCAAAATATCTAGAATTCTAACTCACAAAGACTCATGGTAGAATAGCCCAAGAAGCTGTTGTGTCCTCCACTGTTGAAAACCTTTTCAATGGTTTTCCATTTCAGACAGAATAAAATTACTGAGGCCTGGCATAACTTAGTTTTTAGCTGTGTCTCCACACTCATCTTGAACCCGTCTCCCCTTGACTCTTATGACCCAGACACACTGGCTTAATTTTCAGCTCCCTCTCTCTCTCTCAATAAGCCAACTTCTTCTCTACCTCAGGGCCTTTGCACATGCTAATTCTCCTGAATACTTCTCTTACTCCTGTTTTTAAAGCTTTACTTCCTGTGATAGTCCTTCTTTAGTCATATCTACCTTCCTCCTGATGTAAAGCCTCTCTACTTTCCTTCTTTGTCTCTTTGTATTATTTCTGATAGTCTGTAATTTATTTTTTTATTCGTGTAATTTTATTTTTTGCCTTTAACTCTCAGTTAAGGGAAAGATTCAAAAGCTAGAGCTTAAGTTATTCTTGTTCATCATGGTATCTCAAAGGCCTTTCAAAGCACAGTGCCTTTTACTTAATGGCATCTCAATAAATTTCAGGTGTCTTTAATAATGAATGGGTGAATGTCTGAATGCATAAATGAATGAATGTGAATTAACATATTAACAATGTGACCAAACCATGCTTTACAGGGGAAGAAACATTTTGCTTTTTTCAGTCATAGCTAATGAAACTATCTTAGAAGGTCTTTCTAAATAAGGGCCTTTCTCTGTAAAGAGGAAGTTAAAACTTTCAAGGGGACTTAACTCCCATATTAATAACTGCCATTAGTATAGCACTTTATAACTCATAAAGCACTTCCTTGTACTTTTATTATTATTGCTCTCCCTATATTATAGGAGAAAAACTAAACACAGAGTTTCTGTATCTTAGTTGCCCAAGATCACAAATTAATGAGGGACAGAACTAGGACTCAATCTCAGGTCGACAGGTACTTAATTTACTGGGCTTTCCTCCCCCACCCTCCTCCCAACCTCATTATTCTCTCTGTCTTGCAGTCAAGTTATTCCTGCCAAAGTCTGGAGATGATTTTCAGAGGAATCTACCCTGAAGGAGAAATATAGTTTGATTTCAAATTTGATTGAATGTACAGCTAAATTAACTTACTGGAGAAAATCAATTTTCTAGGAGCAACGTCAGCATACACATTTAACAATTAACTCATATAATATGCACGTTAAAAACAAAAACAAGATAGTTTTTAAAAAGACAGTGGAAAATGCTAAGTAAACAGAGGCCACCCTCTGTCTCTCTAACCCAATGGAGAGTCTATTGTTGTCCATCTTATTAAGGATGGTCCCAGGGAGGAGACTCTGTGATAACTTTTTTTCTCTCTGGAGACAGTCGCACACATGTTTTGTCTAATGCAAGTACCCCCATAGTTAAAACTGTTCCATTCACTGTCATTTCCCCATGCCAACGTTGATTTTTATGACAAGCTTCACTGTTCGCTTGCAGCCCAGATGTTTCCATGGCAGCATGTAAGCTGTGGATGCAGAAATAGGCTTCCCCTCCCCAGTCACACTGGTGTTTAAAGCAGTGATTACAAGAGCAATTTTTAAAGAAAGCTACATTTTATTATTTTTTTTTACACAATGGTACTGTTTTATTTGAATAATTCATGTTAATTTAAAAATTATTATTTTGTATTATTATTATGTTTTATGCAAACAATAAAGATCAAAATTAAGAAAGAAAAGGAAGGAAGAGAGGGAAGATGGGGGAGGGGAGAGGAAAGAAGGGCAGCAGGGAGAGGAAGAGGAGGAGAGAAGGGAGGAGAGCTACATTCCAGGATGCCACTGTCTTGTGTTATTAATGAAAATAAATTTAAAGATCCACTTTCTTTTTCAATATTAACATGCTTTGTAATTACAGCATTTCTCATTACCATCAATTTCCAATTCTGTTCTCAGCATGCCTAGGAAATCTGAACATATTCCAGGCAAGAAGAAGGCCAATCAGGATGTAACTGCTAAGGTCATAGTGAAGGAAACGTTCGCAGCAAAGACAGGAAAGACCAAGATAAGCCCCACTAGGAGAACTGCACTATCCGTATTTGCTCCCTCGGCAGTTTTTCTTTCTCTTTTAAACTTTTGAGCAGAGAGCCATGTTGCAAGAGCAGCAGCCCAGCAAGGCTGAGTAGGCATAGACACTGGTGACTGCTGTCACCACATGAAACGTGCAACAAACCTAATCCGAAGCAAATGTCATAATGTTCAGCGTTCTTGTTATGCCACAGGACAATTAGCATAAATGGTAAACACTTCACGTGAAGGGGGAATTATAGGTACCTTGGCAAAGCAAGATGCTTCTCTTGTCCTTCTTTCTTCAGTATCATTTTGACCCAGTGGCAATCATTTATCTTTAACTTGTTTAATATAAGTGGGACACATAGATATGGATGGACAGACACACGAATGATGACAGAGTCAACTCAAAAGCTAAGACACCCTACGCTCCAAATACAAACCCTCTTCTCCACCATGACCCAAATCTCTCCTCCTTTCCCCACCAACCCAGCCCTTTCCACAGTCTGCTCTTGCAGTCCTTCAATTCTTAGAAATGCCTGTGCTTTATATATACAGTTCTCACCCCCCGCCCTGATCTCTTAATGCCTGAGAGTCCCAGGAAAAAGCAAAGGAAATCTAAATAGGTATTGAGTACCGAGACTTGTGATAGGTGTCTATATATGGATGATCTCATTTAAATTTTTCAGGAACATAGCCAGTCTGACATTGCACATATTTTTCATAAACACAGAAGTTGGAGTTTCTAAAGAGTGTCTTGTTCAGTGTGACAAATGTAGTAAGTGGTAAAACTGGTCAAGAGTTCAGACTCCAAATTCCATGCTCTTTCCAGAGAAACACGCAAAAGAACTCTTGAGAATGGGGTTACAGACAACCCTGCCGTTTAAGCTGAGAGAATGTAATAGACATGCTTCTTTCTTTTTTTTTTTCAAAAAATTTTTAATGTTTATTTATTTTTGAGAGAGACAGAGATGTGAGTGGGTTAGGGGCAGAGAGAGGGAGACACAGAATCTGAAGCAGGCTTCAGGCTCTGAGCTGTCAGGACAGAGCCCGACATGGGGCTCGAACTCACAAGCTGTGAGATCATGACTTGAGCCGAAGTCGGACACTCAACCAACTGAGCCACCCAGGCGCCCCAGGCATTGCTTATTTCTTACCAACATCTTACCCTTTGGGTTCATACTCCACCTCCTACTCCATGTAATTCCACTGAAGCTGGAAATTATTGATTTTCTTTTTATTTTTAATGTTTATTCATTTTCAAGAGAAAGACAGAGAGAGACAGAGAGAGACAGAGAGACAGAGCACGAGTTGAAGAGGGGCAGGAGAGGGAGACACAGAATCCAAAGCAGGCTCCAGGCTCTGAGCTGTCAGCACAAGAGCCCAACATGGGGCTCAAACCCACGAACTGCGAGATCATGACCTAAGCCAAAGTCAGTCGCTCAACTGACTGAGCCACCCAGGCGCCCCTTGATCCTTTTCTAATCATGCTTCACAGTTGTCGAATCCTGGTACTATATATCTTCACCAAATCTAAATGGTCCAGGGAGTGGCATAAGAGCCAAGCTAGGTCAAAAGGCATTCATCTCTGAAAAGTGATATGTAGACTATAGAAAGAAGCTTCTTTCCACTGAGTTTGCTAAACTGGAACAATGCAATTCTGGAGCTGCTGGAAATTGTATTTCCTGGCTTCAGGAAGGAGCTCATCTGCTGTAGTTGGGAATAAGACAGAAAGACCAGATGGCATGTTCTTTTACTTTTTTATACTTTTCCATGTATGGTTCTCTACATCTAGAATACCTAGTTTGCATTTCCATTCAAAAAGAAAAATATATACCAAACTCCTGTCCCATCTCAGGTATCAGTTCCTTTAGGAGCTATGTCCTCTCTCTTTATGTTGAGTTAGATGCCTCTGCTGTATGGTCTTGTGACATCTTGTACCCATTCCTAAACTTGAAATCATCACGCAATATTAGAGTTACTGTCTACTGTCTTTCCCACCCTCCAAGTTATGAACTGTTAATAGTGAATGTGTCATGCTTATCATCGTATTCACCTCAGTTAGGAGAGTTGATAGGTACATAATAGATGCCCAGTATTGACAGAAAGGATGGATGGTAGGAGATCTTAGGTAAGTTTGAAAATGTTTCTTAAACTTCAGAAGCTGTTGAGAATCATCCTTCCCAAACAAATAGAGGAAAAAGTCAGCTCCCAAATTTCTGAATTTCCAAATTCTCTGAAATTCTCTGAATAAAACTAGAACCAGCAAAAATTATAGGTAGATATATTTTAGCAAAAGCTAAGAAAGAAATTCCTATCAGTCAGGTGTATCCCCGGATGGAGCTAGCTATTTGATGAACTCACTAGTGGTATCCAAGAAAAGGCTGCTATAAATATGTTTCAGAATGTAGGTGACATGATTCCATTATCTTTTGTCTTCCATTGTTTCTACTAGGAAGTCAGCCCTAAATCTTTGTCGTGCCTTTTTTCAAGGCAATCGTTTTCTTCTTTCTTTGATTAGCTTTAATAATCTCTCTTTGTCTTTGGTTTTTATCAGTGTTACTATGTTGTCTATAGATGTGAAGAGTTTTTTGTTTGTTTGTTATTTAGTATGATTGGAGTTTCTAGTACTTCTTGAAAATGTGATTTGATTTTTTGGTCATTTTTAGGAAAACCTCAGTCAATATCTCTTCAAATATGCTTCTGCCCATATTCTCTTTCCTTTTTTTTCTAGGATTCCAGCTATACATATGTTAGATCATTCCGGTGTGTCCCTATATGCCCCCATTTTTAATGCTATTCTGTCTCTGTATTATTCTAGATATTTTCTTCTGATGTATCTTCCATTCACTAACTCTCTCTTTAGCTGTGGCCAATCTAATGTTAAACTATTTAGTTCCTCATTTCAGTTAGGGTACCGCACAGTACCACATGTACATCCCAACAGTATTGTATTTCCCTGGCTTATATTTGCTTCTTTTACATAGTCTCCAGTTTCCTGCTGAAATTCTCCATTTTATCATCCCATTTCTTGGGATGATATCTTGGGATATCTTGGGATATCTTGGGATAACTCCAGCATCTAGAGCATCTGTGGGTCTATTTCTTTTTTTATTTAATATTTGTTTATTTTTGAAAGAGACAGAGATAGCATGAGTCAGTGAAGGGCAGAGAGAGAGGGAGAGAGAGAGAATCCCAATCAGGCTCTGCATTCTCAGCGCAGAGCCTGACACGGGGCTTGAATGCATGAACTGTGAGATCATGAACTGAGCCGAGATCAAGTGTTGGACGCTTAACCGACTGAGCCACCCAGGTACCCCCTGTGGGTCTATTTCTATTTTGTATTTGATTCTTTTTTGTTAGCTCTTCTCTCTTTGTCTGACTTATGATTTTTTTTACTGAATTTTAAATATTGTGTACGAAAAATGATGGAGATAATTCAGGACTTTAAAAGATGTTATTTTTCTCAGAAATATTTGTTTTTACTTTTGAAAACAGTTATAATAGATGGAGATCACCTTTATCACCGGAATCCCTTATAGCTGGGTTTTACTCTGTGAGAGCTAGTTAGTCTATCTCAGGCTACATCTACTCCTAAAATATAGCTCTTCAAGTATTCCAACTGGAAACCTTGGCTATATGTTTACCAAGGCCAACCTTTCTTGATGGCCCTTTACTCAATTTTTGACAGCACCTCCTTCATATGAATCAAAAGAAAGAAATCAATCTCTTAGCCACCATTTGATACCAATTGGACTCAACTCTATGGATTCCCCTTTCTTGGATTTTTATCCTCTTAAATACTTATTGCTTTGTTATCTTTCCAATACCTTTAAGAAGGTTACACACACACACACACACACACACACACACACACACACACACAATTTTCTAAAATATGACTATTTATATCTACACCTCTATTCATGTATCTTGCTATTTCCTAATGAAAGAATTTGTTTGAAACAAGTCTGTAAGGGAGGGTAGAGTTTCAATGGATAAATCTTAAACTTTATCTAAAAGAGTAAATGCAAGAAAATAGTCAATAAACTTGTCTTTAATTAGGGGGAATTTGTCTTTATACTGAAAGCTTCAGTAATAAAATTGATGCTGAGATAAGGATAGACAAATGGATTCATATAACAGGGGGAAAAAAAAGGGTTGTTGGTTATATTATATGTTTATTTTGTATTATTTTTTTTAATTTTTTTTAATGTTTATTTATTCTTGAGACAGAGAGAGACAGAGCATGAACAGGGGAGGGGCAGAGAGAGCGGGAGACACAGAATCTGAAACAGGCTCCAGGCTCTGAGCTGTCAGCACAGAGCCCGACGCGGGGCTCGAACCCACGGACCATGAGATCATGACCTGAGCCAAAGTCGGATGCTTAACCGACCAAGCTAACCGACCAAGCCACCCAGGCGCCCCTTGTATTATTTTTTAATTTTTTAATGTTTATTTATTTTTGAGAGAGAGAGAGAGAGAGAGAGAGAGAGAGAGAGAGAGAATGTGAGCAGGGGAGGGGCAGAGAGAGAAGGAGACACAGAATCTGAAGCAGGGCTCCGGGCTCTGAGCTGTCAGCATAGAGCCCGACTCGAGTCTGGAACCCATGAGCTGTGAGATCACGACCCGAGCCGAAGTCGGATGCTTAACCGACTGAGCCACCCAGGTACCCCTATTTTGTATTATATATAAAGGCACTTGACCTAATACAAAATTAATGACAAACGAATCAAACAAAGATCTGAAGACTCAAACCATCATAATATTGAAGTAGATTAAAGAAATCCTTCCTAGGTTAACACACAAAGTGAAAACAAATTAAAGATAGTCTATACTAAGTAAAACTTTTGTAAGGCAAAAGATACCATAAGCAGCCTTAAGAGGTAAACAGGTAAACCATAAACTGAGAAAGATATAAATGACAGACATTTATGTGTATAGACATAGAGACAGAGAGAGACAGATACATTTGTTATATACATTTCTCTTCAGTCTGTGTGTATACATGTACATAAAGAGAGAGACAGAGAAACAGAGGTAGACAGAGAAAAACACTCTAACATTGTCAGTAAAAAGATAAATTATCCAATAAAAAAGTGGGCAAGGTAAATAGACAATTTACATAAAAACAAAATTTTAAAAACTTATTTGAAGATGCCCAACCTCACTACAGTAAAAAATCTAAAAACATAATGATTATAAGATAGTTTTTTTAGTCTTTCAAATTAGAAAATATTTATGTATGTTCTTGGCAATGGTGTGAGGAGATAGGAGCTCTTATGCATTCTTGGTGGGAAGATAAATTGATGCAAATTTTATGGAAGACAATTTGGCAGTATTTACCAAACTTTAAAATACGCATATCATTTCACTTCTAGGAATCTCTTCTACAGAAATATTGGCACTTGGATAAAAAGAAATATACTGAAGCATTATTTCTAGCAGTGTAAAATTGGAAACTATCTGAATGTCCCCCATGTAAAGGAATGGTTAAATTTTTGTACATACACTAAATAGCATACTATAAATCTATTTAAATGCACAAGGCAGTTCTAGACTTACTATCATAGACTATATATTGATTAGCAAGGAAAGAAAGTTATAAAAATGTTATAGTTTTAGGTCTTTTTAAAAAAAACTCTACAGTAGGGGTGCCTGAGTGGCTCAGTCGGTTAAGTGTCTAACTCTTGATCTCGGCTCAGGTCATGATCTTGCAATTTGTGGAATCAAGCCCGACATCAGGCTCTACGCTGACAGCATGGAAACTGCTTGGGATTCTCTCTCTCTCTCTCTCTCTCTCTCTCTCTCTCTCTCTCTCTCCGTCTGTCTCTGCTTCTCTCCCACTCGTTCTCTCTCTCTCAAAAATAAATAAACATTTAAAAAAACCCTCTACTTTTGTGATTATCACATATATGTTATATGTGTGTATTGGTGTGCATGTGTGTAAGTGGCTTATTATGTAAGTTGAACTCAGAAGCAGAAAATAACTGTGCATTTATTTCCATGATCCACCTTCCCAGTCATATGATAACTACAATAGGCAGCCCCATAGCCCCTTTTCTGATCACTTGAAGATATTAGAAAATGAATCAAAACTTCAATTTCACATCCAGTTCAAAACTTCTCCCCTCTACCAGCACAGTGCTAACCATAATTTGGAGACCAGTAATGGGGCAGGGGGTGGGAATATCTGTTCTTGTACTTTTCTTCCTTTACTCCTACCCCAAGAGGGTCAAGTCGTGGAAAAGGAGGTTTTGAAGGAAAGAGCCAAATGTCCTATGTGGCCACTGTTGTGATAATCCTGTCAATGACCTCTGTCATGGTGGGCTCACTTATATGGAGGTGTATCTGTGAGTTCTTCAGAAATACTGATGGGAATCTTCAACATAACCCAAGGGAGTCACTCTCCACCTGTCCTATAACTATTTACCCTACAATCTCTTACTTTTGGGGTCCCTGAACCCTAACAGGGCACCCTTTGGGGAAGGCTCAAGTCTAGTGATTCTCCATGTGCAAAGCTCACACATTCTTTCCCCACCCTGTACAACATGCCAGACTGCTGACCCTCTCCAGGCTGTGCCATCCCAGGTGGCCCCCAACAGCCTCCTGTCCTCAGACTCCTCCTAGAGGAAAGTTGTCACCAGCCCCTGTGTGTGTGCACATCCCAAACCTCTGAAAACACACCTCAGGTTCTCCCCAGAACCCTGCAGCCTTGCTTCACATATTTGCTTACCAAGTATCCAGCTCTGCAGGCATTCAGCCTGGGAGTCAGAACTCTGTTTCCTGGGGCACCTGGGTGGCGCAGTCGGTTAAGCGTCCGACTTCAGCCAGGTCACGATCTCGCGGTCCGTGAGTTCGAGCCCCGCGTCAGGCTCTGGGCTGATGGCTCAGAGCCTGGAGCCTGTTTCCGCTTCTGTGTCTCCCTCTCTCTCTGCCCCTCCCCTGTTCATGCTCTGTCTCTCTCTGTCCCAAAAATAAAAAAAAAAAAAAAAAAAAAAAAAAAAGAACTCTGTTTCCTTTCTCACCTGCATGAGCCATTCATGTAGGGGGCCCCCTTACTGGATCTGAAATAGAGGAGAAAAGCCAAAGACCTATATCTCTTTACTCCTATAAATTACTTTCAAATAATATTTCAAATTAATTTCTAGCTGCCTTTACATAAGTTTAACGGTGATGTCACTGTTCTCATTTTTGTTTCAGTAAATCCTGTGTGAGTGGGTATCATGCCTCTCTTTAGAATATGGGTCACACGGCAATCGAACTACTAGGAATGTCTCCAAAGGATAAAAAAATGTTGATTTGAAGGGGCACATGCACCCCAATGTTTATGGCAACAATAGCCAAATTATGGAAAGAGCCCAAATGTCCATCAACCAACGAATGGATTAAGATGTGGTATGTATGTATGTGTGTACCACATCTTTATATATGTGTATATATATATATATATATATATATATACACACACATATATATATATGTATATATACACACACATATATATATATGTATATATACACACACACACACAATGGAATACTACTCGCTGATGAAAAATAATGAAATCTTGTCATTTGCGACAATGTGGATGGAACTGGAGGGTATTATGCTAAGCAAAATAAGTCAGTCAGAGAAAGACAGATATTGCATGATTTCATTCATATGTGGAATTTGAGAAACTTAACAGATGATCATAGGGGAAGGGAAGGAAAAAGAAGATATAAGCAGAGAGGGAGGCAAACCATAAGAGACTCTTAAATACAGACAACAAATTGAGGGTTGATGGGTGTGGGGACAATGGGTGATGGGCATTAAGGAGTGCACTTGTTGGGATGAGCACTGGGTGTTATATGTAAGTGATGAGCCACTGGGTTCTACTCCTGAAGCCAAGACTACACTATATGTTAACTAGAGAATAAAAAGAATAAATATAAAAAAATTACTGGACTTATAAATAAAATGGTTTTTGTATATTGAAAAAAGAATATGGGTCACATATATCTATTGTCTTCACCCTTGGTTCATTAACTGCAAATCTAAACCAATAGGAGAGGGGCGCCTGGGTGGCTCAGTTGGTTAGGCGACCGACTTCAGCTCAGGTTATGATCTCGCAGTCCATGAGTTCGAGCCCCGCATCGGGCTCTGTGCTGACAGCTTGGAGTCTGGAGCCTGTTTCGGATTCTGTGTCTCCCTCTCTCTGACCCTCCCCCATTCATGCTCTGTCTCTCTGTCTCAAAAATAAATAAACGTTAAAAAAAATTTTAAAACAATAGGAGATATCCCATTTAGCATCCTGTCACATTTATACCACGCATGCCTCTCTCTTTCTCTATGTAGAGTTTGTTTATGAATGGAACAAGATGTAGAAGGATACCCACAAACCGAACACTAACCAACTTTGCAGTGGGATTGGGGTGCAATGTGAAGGTAACTTTTCACCCTATATTTCTGTGTTGTTGAATTTGCTTACAATAAGCATGCAATTCTCTTATAATTACAAAGACAATAAAATAGTAATGATGGTAATAATAATAAAATATTGATAATATCTACCATTTTTAAGTCTCAAAGTACCAGGCTGTGTGCTAGATGCTTTATTAACATTATCCATTTTAATTCTCTCCACAGCCCCATGGATATGCCCTTTTGATAGATAAAGAAACAGTGATTCTTTGGGGCCAACTTGGCCCAAGTTCTAAACTATGCTGGGCTTGGAAACCAGAGTAGTCTGCTTCAGTAAACCCACGGCAATTCTCCTGGTGCAGCCTTGTCTTTTGTAGCACTCAGCAGGCCCACAGGAAACACTGTGTTCGTTGACTTAACTGCAGGCTGAGAACTGTCTGTGCATCTTGAGTACCCAGCACGGTGTCCTAGCTATAGTAGATTGTATATTAGAGGCTCAATAAATGCGTGTTGCCTGCATTGAGAGATCATATAATTTTCCACTCAAACCAGGACACCTCTGATAGTGAAAGTGGGTGATAGCCATAATTATACCAGTACAACATTTGAAAATCAAGACTGTTCTGGGAAAACAAGGCTGTATAGTCACCTTCTTGGTTGGAGGAAGCAGAGGAGGAAAGAAGGAAGGAGGGAAGGAAGGAAGGAAGGAAGGAAGGAAGGAAGCAAGGAAGGAAGGAAGGAAGGAAGGAAGGAAGGAAGGAAGGAAGGAATGGAAAGGAATAGAACAGGAGAGAAAGCGGAAGGAAGCATATATCCATGGTGTTTTATGATCCTGCAAATTTTTGTATAGTGGATAAAGCTTGTTCCTCCACAATTAATTACATGAGCCTTGAAAACAAAATAGGCCTGAGAGAGGTAATATATCTGTGTAAATGAGTTTTAGTTTTTAGAAGTTAATGATTTCAAGTCATATTATAAAAGGGGAAGGATGAAGAGATATCAGGAAGGAAGAGACGGCTGAAGGTTTTGAAGGAAAATAGTCCCATTTACTTTCAACACACAGTAGCTGTGTGAGGAGACCCAATGATACACCAAAGAACAAATACCTTAGAAACAAAGTCCTTTCTAGAAGTTGGCCTGGGTGGGGTGCCTGGGTGGCTCAGTCAGTTAAGCTCTGATTTTGGCTCAGGTCATGATCTCACGTTTTATGAGTTCGAGCCCCTGTTGGGCTCTTTGCTGACAGCTCAGAGACTGAAGCCTGCTTCAGGTTCTGTGTCTCCCCCTCTCTCTGCCCCTCCCCTGCTCACACTGTATCTCTCTCAGTCAGTCAAAATAAGTAAAATAAACATTAAAATAATAATAGTAAAGTAAAAGTTGGTCTGGGTAGGGAAGAACTGGGGAGAAGTTCAGGACTTCTCTGCCAACCTGTGCTGGAAGCTGCCTGGGGCGTGGCTCAGCCAACATTTCATGTCCAGAAGAGCTGAGATACATCTAGGGCTGTCTGCTTAGCTGAGAGAGGAGCAGTGGTGGAGGAAGGGCCTGAACAAACTAGGTGCAGGCGGTTTAAGCTGCTCTGAGCCTCACTTTCCTCATCTGCCCATTTGAGACAAAAGCACTTACCTCACGGGGTGAGGTGAAAACTCAGTAGAACAAATATGGCGAGCACACATCTTTCTCACCAGGACCAGCTGTTTCTAAACAGCAGTCTTCTGTTCTTAGTAAAGAGTGAGCAGCCTGGGACCTGTGATCAACAAATCTGTGCTCTTTCACATCTGCTGTTAATGCTTTGGACAGTGCTATAGAGCAAATATGTGCATCCCCATCCCCAATTCGTATACCAAAATCCTACCCCCCCCCCCATGTGATGGTATAGGAGGTGGGCCTTTGGGAGATGCTTAGGTCATGAGAGTGGAGCCCCCATGAATGGGATTAGTGCTTTTGTAAAACAGACCCCAGGGAGCTCTCCTACCACTGTGAAGACAGCTGTCTATGAGGAAGGGGGTCCTCATAAGACACTGGATCTGTCATTGCCATGACCTTGGACTTGTGAGAACTGTGAGAAATAAATAATTGTTATTTATTTATTAAAATTTTTTAAATGTTTATTATTTATTTTTGAGAGAGAGAGAGAGAGAGTGTAAGTAGAGAAGGGTTAAAGAGAGGGAGACACAGAATCTGAAGCAGGCTCCAGACTCTGAGCTGTCAGCACAGAGCCTGATGGAGGGTTCAAACAAACGAGCCGTGAGATCATGACCTGAGCCAAAGTCAACCGACTGAGCCACCCAGGTGCCCCTAAATATTTGCTATTTATAAGCCACCTGGCTTATGGTATTTTTGTTATAGCAGCTCCAATGGACTAAGACAGACAAAGCACATTACATTCATGTTGTCCTGCTGCTGGTCATGTCATGGGCTGAGAGACAGATTCGGCTTACTGAGAACACAGCTGTCCATCCCGCCATTCATTCCCCTCTTCTGAGGGGATTCTCATCTTGGGGTCAGTCATCAGCTTTTCATTCTGTGGGATTGGGAGCATCATTAAGAGGTGTGCTGATGTGAAGTCTAGACTGCTCACTAGTGGTGGGTTATGTTGACAAAACAAGTTAGAGTGTGCGTGTGTGGGGGAGATGTGCAGGTGTGTTTGGTAGGGAAGAAAGATGTGAGATGGAAGGATTGAGGTCACTGAAGAACCACAGATTATTTCCCAAACATGCTGATCCCCGCATCTAGAATATTCCCTTGTCAACATTCAGGGAGAAGAAAATGGAGTCACTGACACACTGTATAAACCTACATTTTCTAATGGCATTCTATGTTATTAAACCTTTAATGAGAAAAGCCTGAGCAGAGGAACAGTCTATCTTATTAAGCTAATTTTTTGCTCTATTTTTCATTTTATAAAGAGATTCAAATTCAAAGCCTGCACAACAAAGAAGTGCTCATTCTTCTTTATGGAGTAATATGTTTGTTTTGTTTACTTTAAATTGGGTCTAAATTAGGCCTCAGAAGGAGGGAATTCATTAAAATCCCGATCTGTGATGTTGGCAAGTTGCCATCTGAAAGTCCTGTATTCCTTCCTTTGATTGGATTCAAAGGAAAAATAATAAATGCCAAAAATAAGATTTTTTTTTGCTTGATGATTTTCCTTGATGTGCCGATTTATAATGTTCTCATCAGATTACAAAATCATAAAATTAGAAAGATAAGGAGGAAAAAGATTAATCCTTGATAGGTAGAATTATTTCCCTCACTTAAAATATACATAGACATTGTGTACATTGTGTGTGTTTTCTTCTAGAATCTTTCTCATTGGGGTGTCTGGGTGGCTCAGTCGTTGAGTGTCCAACTTCGGCTCAGGTTGTGATCTCATGGTTAGTGGGTTCAAGACCCACATCAGGCTCTGTGCTGACAGCTGAGAGCCTGGAGTCTGCTTCGGATTCTGTGTTTCCCTCACTCTTTGCCCCTCCCCCACTCATGCTCTGTCTCTGTCTCTCTCAAAAATAAATAAACATTAAAAACATATTTTTTTAGAATCTTTCTTATTTGTTTACTTATTTATTTATTCAGAGAGAGCACAAGCAGGGAAGGGGAAGAGAGAGAGAGAGACTCTTAAGCAGACTCCTCACTCAGCATGGAGCCCAATGTGGGGCTCGACCCCACAACCAGGAGATCATGACCTGAGCCAAAATCAAGAGTCAGATGCTCAACCAACTGAGCCACCCAGGCGCCCCTCTTCTGGAGTCTTTCTATGAAGATACACACAAACCCATAAACACACATGTATGTAGTAAAATCGGCACCATACATCATGCAGAAATTTGTATCCTGCTCTTTTTCACTTAATCTTATAGCATTATTATTGCTCCTGCCATTGAATGCCATTTTAAAACAGGATGTTTAAAAATGGCTACATACCACCCATCACAGATTAGGCGTAAATCATCATGGAAGAGACCCTATCCCTGCCTGTAGGTACTGTTTCCAATGGGTCACCATTTTAAGTCATGTATGAGCAGGAACTATGTTTAAATATGTATTTGGAATTATATATCTCTTTAGATTCTTAGAAATGGAATTTTTGTAGTCAAAGGAGTGCTTTTTAAATTTTTTTAAAATGTTTATTTAATTTTTGAGAGAGAGAGACAGACAGAACATGAGTGGGGGAGGGGAAGAGAGAGAGGAACACACAGAATCTGAAGGAAGCTCCGGGCTCTGAGCTGTCAGCACAGAGCCCAACGTGGGGCTTGAACCCACTAACAATGAAATCATGACCTGAGCCCAAGTCAGACGCTTAACGACTGAGCCACCCAGGAGCCCCAAGAAGTGCTCATTTTAAAGCTCATGGGATACTTCTCATGATATGTCCCCCCATGAAATTTGTCACCATGTGACTATTTGGAGAGGGGATGAAATGCCCAGAGTCTAAGAGACCCCCAAAAACGAACCACCAGAGTCCAGAGTCAAAGCTAAGCAGCAAGGGTCATTTATTGCAGGTTCGAACCTGGACCTCTGCGCCCTCGTTGCCGGTGACACCGAGAGGTCCTGAGAGAGGTTTTTACACCCCTTTTATAGACAGGTACAAACAAGTCATGGGGAAATCAGGAATTTTCCACAGTTACAGAGCTGCGATTGGTTGGTGTTTAAAGTTGGACACTTAACAGTATTCGATTGGTTCCTGCCTTTAGGTCAGACCACAACCGGGGGTACGGGTATCACAATGATTGATCAGAAATACACGGATGTGCCAGGCAACAATGATTGATCAGGAATACATGGGCACGCCAAGCAATTGTACAGAAGCGGAACAAGCTGGTTAAGCTTGGTTAGGTTTCAGTTTCCCGTAACTTAAGCTTTTAAGTTTTAATTTTCTCAGGCCTCTCAGGGACACAGACCAAGGTTTCACCCTACTCTCATCATACTTAAGCACCAGTCATTTCAATCATGCCAATTTATGTGTGTCCTTTGCACATTTTTATACCAATGTTAATGTTTATGTGATTAGAATTGTTTTCTTTTTTACTTTAGGGCTCCTCACCCTTCATTTTGTTTGTTGTAAATGGGTTTTCCAGTTTGCCATACATCTTTACATTGTGTGTTTGGTGTTGGTGACAAATGACTTACATTTTTAGGTAGCTCAATATAACAGTCTTTTTCAATGACCTCTCACCTGGCTTTTACGTTTGTAGCCCTCGTCTGTCCCTAATTTGTTTCCTACCTGACAATGCTTTCTTCTGGTTTTTACATTTTTGAAAGATACTTAATCTACATAAAATTCATCTGCTGGGAACTATAAGGATCTAACTTGAATTTTTTCAAATAGATTTAATTACATCAAATTAGATTTTGAATATTTGCTTGCTCTAAAGACTAAAGTGACCAAAGACATTTTAATGACCTCAGAGAAGCCTGAAACATCATAGGTCCTACGCTGGATTGTATCCAAGAGATTAAGAAAGAGTTCACCCTCAAAAATGGATATGCAGGAGCAGTGGTTAGAACAGAATCAGGTTGTTTTCTGTTGCATCATTCAAATCCTGATGTTCAACATGACAATTATATTTGTTCAAATTTTAATATTACTATAATGATAAGCAAGAAGAAAATCATGAAGGGGTCAAGCAAATTAGGAAAGTCAAATCATCCCCGTATTAAAAAACTTGTAGGGGCTCCTGGGTGGTTTAGTCGGTTAAGCTTCTGACTTCAGCTCAGGTCATGATCTTGCGGTTTGTGGGTTTGAGCCCCATGTCAGGCTCTGTGCTTACAGCTCAGAGCCTGGAGCTTGCTTCAGATTCTATGTCTCCCTCTCTCTCTGCCCCTCCCTGACTCATGCTCTGTCTCTGTCTCTCAAAAATAAATAAAAACATTACAAAAAAAAAAAACCTGTAAGGAGATTAAAAGAAATCAGTTTCTAAGCAGGCCCTTTGCCACCAAGAACCCTAATTTAAATAGTGAGTATTGGGGTGCCTGGGTGGCTCAGTAGATTAAACGTCTGGCTCTTGATTTCTTCTCAGGTCGTGATCTCATGGTTCATGAGTTCAAGCCCCGGTCAGAGTCTGCGCTGACAGCACAGAGCCTGCTTGGGATTCTCTGTCTCCCCCTCTTTCTGCACCTCCCCCACTTTCACTGTCTCTGTCTCTCTCAAAATAAATGAACTTTTTTAAAAAACGCAATGGACACAAAGACTATAACTTTGTAAACATTATTCTCTCATTCAATACCTAGCCAGAGCCTTCATTCTGTCTGATGTAGAAAACATAAGCTATTAAATCAGTTAAACTCAGTCAATTAGTTAACCAATCTTCCTTCCAGGCACTTTAGGCTGAGATTCACCAGTATTCTGCTCATCCTACCTGCAAAATGGCATCTGACTTTAAGAGGGACTTTGGTGGGATGTGGTGTCTGGTTTACAACTATCCTCCCATATCTGATGGAATTTGTTGGGATTTAATGCACCATATATAAACTCTGGTCTACCTTGGGTCCCTTCTGTGTCTGCCAGCATATGTTCCATTGTGCCTTATCGCCAGTGGACAAATCTACAGAGGTCATCCTCCTCATTCTAATGGCCAGTCTCCTGTAAGCCATCCTCTGTCTGTTACTCTGTGTCCCCCAAAGGGGTGTGTGGAACTTTTGGCTCTTTCCCCACCCTTCTGTGCCTCTCAGGTGTCATAAGGGCCTGTTGGGTGTGTGTGGGGGGGGGATGCTATCTCCAGCTCTCTCTGCTTAGATCTGCCCCATCCCCAATTATGCTGTGAACTATTTTCCAAAATGGATGTAAAACACTTCTCTAAAGCATCGCTATCCCCTCAGGCTTTATCTAGGAAGCAAATACAGGTCTCCTTTTCTCAGATGTCCCCCTCTCTCTGGGCTCCATTGTGCTGTCATCAGTCTCTTCCAGGCTTATTCAGGGGCAAAGGGAAAGGAACAGACCCATCTCTAGAACCAACTGGCAGCTAAGCTCCCTTGTCTTTCCCTGAAGCTCCTTTTCATCCAGGCTGTCACCTTTTTCTGTAGAAAGCTATAGAGGGAACTAATTCTATACCTGGCTTCCTTTGGAGTTTGAGCCTTTAAAAACAAAACAAAAAACAACCTTATCTCTTGTCTCGCCTGCAAAAACAAAAGGCTTTAGATTTCAGGAATAGTGCCTCTGCCCTGAGTTTCAAGAGTCTATTTGGATTTTTTTTTTAAGGAAGGAAAGAAAGAATTTGCCTCTGTTCTTTCTAAGTCTTCCTTCCGTCAATATTCTCCAAGGCAGTTGATGCTGCTAAGTCAATGGAGACAGGGTCATGGTGAGAAGGAGGGATGCAAACCTTATTTAAGTTTTAATCTGTAATGTGTGTGTTTCAGATCTCCAGTTATCTAACAAAAGTCACCACATGTACACCCACTTCCTCTCTGCTCGGAGCCAACAAGAAGGAAGCCAGCCATTCTATAGTTTCCTGAGCTGAAGGGTGGGGAAAGAGACTCACTACAGCAGACATATACATCCATTCTGTGCAAAATGAGCTGAATTGATGGAGGCCCGCTGGGGGAGATTTCTTCCAGATCCTTTCTCTCCTACATCAGAAGAATCCCTGGGAACAAAGGGTGGAAATAAAGGCAATCTTATACCAAGGAACTATTGTTGGGATCAGAACCAGATTTAAGCATTCAGTAAATTATTTGTTTCCATGTAGTTTTGATCTTATAAATTTGACAGTGTGTAATAAATGACAAAGAAAGAAATTCTATCTCCCTGGGCCCTACATACTGGACAGTGAACACATTTTAACCTTGTACAAAAAAAAAAAGAAAAAGCCAGATTAATATGCCTCCAACCTGAAATGACTTTGGAACTGTCAGAAAAGTGAACTGGGGAGTACAACCTCTGTTCATTAATCAATTTGAGGTGTCTTAATTAAATTCTCCTTTGAGCCTCAAGAAGGTGAGGAGAGAAACTGTAAGGTATAACTTGAACAAAATTCTCCCACAACCACAATATAAGTAGGGAGAAATAATTTCTGGATCTTTCTGACATAAAAGGAAGGTGGGATTTTTTCCTATCATACATTCTCCGTTTGAAGGACTAACATGTAGGAAAGAAAATAGATTTATTTAGCGTTCTTATTCCACAAAGCAGAATTAGACTTATGTTTCAGAGAGAAAGATTTTTTTAAAAAAATAGAAACTTACCTTCATTTTGCCCAAGTCACATTAGCATCAAGGGAGCAAAGCAGGAACCAGGGAGGTGATAAGAGGAGAGAAATACAGTCACTGCTAAGGATACAAGCAATAATGCACAGTAGTTTGATATCAGTAGTTTGATTCCCCTGTAGAATCATTGGTCCCTAAATTCTCTGGTCTCCTGCCTTCCCCTGGAAGGTCCTGGAAAGGATGGGGTTTGTTCATTTGCTTCTTGCTGCTGGCTTGTCATTCTGTTATGCTGTGACCTCAGTTTGCCATGTGGTAGCCTCAACCATTGGACCTCTTCTTGGCCATTCTTAACCTGTTGCATTCTTAATCATGGACTGTCATTACCCTAGCTTGACCTCCGCACTGCCAATGACATAGAGGAAGCAATATTATAACTTCTTTACAAGCAACCCCAAAGAGTAGCCTGATTCTTGTCATTATCATTCATTCATTCAACATTTATTCAACAAATATTTGATTAGCAGCTACCACGTGCCTGGCATTGTGGTTGAAACTGGGGGCACAGTGGAGAACAAGACAGGTCACTGACTTTGTGGAGCACATAATTCAGTGTTGCAATCATCTTCCTTTTCCAATAAATTTCTGAAATCTCCTCAGGTTCAGAGGAACATCTGGGTGGTACCTTGAAGTTAGCACTCAAAGCATTCAATCCCACCAAAGGCTACCAGCATCTCAGAACCTTCTTGTCTCTCCACCTTGGGATAAACTTCTTCACATAGGCATTTCTCCCTGCTTATCTTTCTCAAATATTTTAATCCCCATGTCATGCAAATCTACTGTCCATTCCATTTCTCACCACTTTTTTCCCAAGAGGGGTAGAGGGTCATTATGAAAATGGAATGTCATCAGCCCAAATTGGTCAGAGTTATATTGATTATTTTATATATTATATTATATTATATTATATTATATTATATTATATTATTATATCTATAGAGTTGAATATTCATATTATAAAACTTTATAGATAATGAACAGTAAAGTTCATGGTTGAAATAACAGAGGATGCATTTTGTAGATTTTGCACACTTTTCCTCCTAGCTGAATAGTAAGGAACCTATTCACAATTTTAGAAAAGAATGACAAGGTCACTTTTATACTTCCCACCCTACACAATATATTTCCTATATACAGAGCTTTGAATATAGGACTACATACTTAAAAATAATTGGGATAAACTATAATGGATCTCTAGCTTAAAGGGGAAAGGTATCCAGTTAATTTCTTACCACTTTCTCTTCAGGTTAGTGTTTTTACCTTCTCTGAAATGCTGCATTGCAGGAAAAAAGTAGCATCCCGTTTCTTCTTAAAGGATTATCAGATCAAAATATAGTTAGATAGTCAGAGCTATAATTTTTCCTTGGACATAGTTACATACTCTACTCAGACATTTGTGGTTCTCATTCCCTGAAATGGGGAGGCTGGATCACCTGGTCTCCTGATGACAAACCCCTCTGAATTGGCATCAAATGGCAGGCTCATTCCTCCTATCTTGAAAACACTCCTTGTACCTAGAATGAGAGGTAGATTTTACGGTGGGAGGAGAGTGTGTGTTCAGAACTGGGAAGGAATTGAGAAAGATGTTGCAATGTGGGCAGGGCAGGGCCTAAACAGTCATTGCACGATTTTGTGAAATTTTAAACCTCTGCGCTCTCATGGACTTGCTTACTCCTGCGAAGAGAGGGTGCTCACGAGGTCAGGAAAACTGACTAGAGATAGACAAGCAGAACCAGGGACCAGAGGAGTAACAGCTTGGAATAGGACATCCTGATAGTGACAACAAAAGAGAAAGCGGGCATGACTGTCTTAAAGCACAGGTGTAGAAATGATGCATAGAAATAGCCTGATTCTCCACAGTGACTTATTGACTAAAGGAACACTCATCTGAATGGAAGAAACAGCGAAATACACCTGAGAGTTCTGAGTTCGTCGGCAAAATCAATGCAGAAATAGGATATGGAAAATTTTCCTGGACAAAGGGAAAAGGCACGTTGATCCCAGCCTAATAGATATTAACCCGTGAGAAGGAAGACTATGGCAATGGAAATGGGTTGGTTAGCCAAAAAAAAGTGTAGAAAAATGGGGATCAGATAAGCAAAAACTTGGCATTGTGTGCTTGGTACTACCCAGAGGAGAGAGAGAGGGTGTAAATCTGGAAGGTTTACCACAGTCTGCATATCCTTCAAGACACCGTACAGCACATTTGTTAAGAATGTCTGCACTTGTTGGGATGAGCACTGGGTGTTGTATGTAAGCGATGAACCACAGGAATCTAATCTCCCAAACCAAGACCACACTGTATACACTGTATGTTAGCCAACTCAACAATAAATTATATTAAAAAAAAAAAAGAATATCTCTAGAGTTGGGGTGCCTGGGTGGCTCAGTCAGTTAAACCTCTGATTTCACTCAGGTCGTGATCTCACAATTTGTGAGTTAAGCCCCACATTGGGCTCTGTGCTGTCAGCATGGTGCTTGCTTCGGAACCTCTGTCTCCCTCCCTCTCTACCCCTCCCCCACTCATGCACACACTCTCTGTCTCTCTCTCTCAAAAATAAATAAGCATTAAAAACAATGTCCCTAGAGTTGGATTAACGTCATTGGAACCGGACCCTAGCTTACCTACCTACTTGCTTATATATGTACTTAGTTACTATCTGGAACAAAAAAAACCTTAAATTTTCTGAACCTTGGTTTCTTCATATGTAAACTCAAGATAATATTAACAGTTCTTTGTTGCCCTTTCCTCCCCCAGGCATACGGTGAGACCGCATTTCCCAACCTCTCCTAAAGTTTTAGGAGTGGCCATGTGACCAACTTCTAGCCAGTAGTATATGAGCAGTAGTCTGCAACTCCTCCAAGCCTGACCTGTTAAAAACTTCTATATTCATCATCTTTACTTTCCCCACTGGTTCCATGTGGCAGAGACTCTAACATTCTGGATACCTGAATGACTGTGTGGACCAGACGCCCTTTAGCAACCTGGAACCACCTTAGATTATATGTATGATAAAAAAGAAATTCTACTGAACAAACCATTATTTCTTTGGAGACATATTTGATACAGCAGTTAGCCATCTTAACTAATACACTGCGGATTTTCTTGTTGAATTAAAAGAAATGAGTCCAGGTATAATACTTAGGAAAGTGCTGGCACATAGAAAGTGCTTAAAATTTGTAACTATTATTTTTTATTCTCATCTAGACCAGACTTCTCTGAGGCTGGTGAAGGCTTCAAGATGGAAATTGAGAGGCGCCTGGGTGGCTCAGTCAGTTAAGCGTCCAAGTTCGGTCGGCTCAGGGCATGATCTCACGGTTTGTGAGCCCCACGTCGGGCTCTGTGCTGACAGCTCAGAGCCTGGAGCCTGCTTTGGTTCTGTATCTCCTTCTTTCACTGCCCCTCCCCTGCTCTCTCTCTCAAAAATAAATAAACATTAAACAAAATTTTTTTAAAAGATGGAAATTGATAAGTCAGACCCAGCTGAAGTTTCTTTGTCTTTAAATTGCTGTATTAGCCAAAAAGCACTACACAGGCTCTAAATGAGATGATAAATATATGCTGGCATGAGTGAACAGGTCTCTGCTGCCTTCCTTTCTTTTCAAGTGCCATACCCAAGATAGGGTGGGCTCACACAGAGCCCACAGAGTGGGGCATTGTCAAGTCAGAAGAACCCAGAACTGCACATTCATTGTCTTCATATTTTTTGGCTTGGGGTTAGGAGGTGAAATCAGATCATGTTATAACATGTCATTTGAGCTTAGGTTCATATATATATATATATATATATATATATATATATATACACTTTTTTTTTTTTTTTTTTTTTTGCTGAACCATACATAGTTAGTTACTGTTCTTCCTTCTGTATCTCATTTCTTACCATTCCATTGGGTTCTCCTGGAGGTTTCAACACAAGAGGACAGGCTACTATCCTTTTGTCTTTCCTTCCATCCCCTTGGATTTCCTACCCTCCTCCTGGCTTTCCCACCATCCTCTGCCTTTCCTACCATCCTTCCTGCTTTCCTTGCTTTCCAAATTAACATGTATGCCAATTAGCTTTCCTGAACTCTGTAAGTGAAAACTAAAGCACTGGTCACAGGAAAGGAAATCCATATCACACATTAATATATTAACATGATCAATTATCCATTCGTAACACAGCAGTCATTCTTTAACCCCCAACCTGCATTATTTTTTTCATGACACTTACAGCTATTTGAAATTACATTTTAAAAAATTTATTTGCCTACTTATTTATTATCTGCCTCTTCCCTCTGATGTAACCCTGTGAGGACTCTTTATCTTCTTTGCTGCTGTATCCCAGCATCCAGAACCAGTGTGCCAATCACCAAGTAGATACAAAGAAGCATTTTTTTTCAAATGAATAAATGAATTTATTGAATGAGTGTATGTTTGTCATGGGTCGGGTTTCATGAATCTGTTCAATTCTAGAGGACTTATCAAAGAGTTTCTAGACCAGCAAAGCTAATTGCTGGTCCCCAGATCAGATCCAGTACCAAGATCAGGTTACTTTGTGGATATGTGTTTGGGTATCCAGACAGCAGGAATCTTTAGGCAAAGTGACCCCACACAACAATAAAAATATTTGGGAATAAATGTATTTGGGAATGGAAATTTGTACATCACCCGACTGGATATGAATGTAGCTTAATGTCACTCTATTTATTACACTTCATTATTCTCCTTTCTGTTATGAGGAAAATATTAGAGCCCTTGGGCTTACTTAGCCTGGAGGGGGAAATGCCGAGATGAGATATAACCTGCTCACTAGAACAAGCCTTGTCAAATTCATCCCATGTCTTTTTTGGTTAGGGTCATTAAGCTGTTGGATCTGGAGAAATGTTCTGCAATAGCAGGTTTCATGGGGTCTCTCAGGTTATCCTCAGAGACAAGAAGGGAAGCAGTGGGGCCTAGGATTGAATGACCATCCCTGGAAGATGCAGCAGGGGTCTTTGGTGATGGATTTCAATGGATTTGGTATGAATACCTGGAATACGTAATGATCATATGTGTGGATCGCAGAGCTAGAAATAAGAACTAACATATGGGTGGCAGAATCAGGTCCCACAAATTTCTTATTGAGCTGTAACAATGAACCAAATATAGCAAGACTGAATTTAATAGAGATAAGTATCAAGACAAGCAAATTAATCACCCCTACTGAATTCTTCTAGATAGACCAAACCATTCCCAAGCTGCACAGCCAATATCTTGGAAAACTCAGTCCCTGATATCTTACAAGAGCACAAGTGTAGTCCTATTTCCCAAGGTTACAGCGAATTCATTTTTTAACCCAGTCTGTTACCAAACTCCTGATGCCTTTCTCCATTTCTTGACATTGGCTGAACACTTGCCCTTTGGCTCTGACCATGGGCTCCCCTCTGCTACTATGATCCCATTTCCCCTGCTTTGACCCTTTCTGGTTTATACTCTAGCATCTTTGAGCCCAGTCTTCAGGACCCATGCTGGCACTTCCTCTGACCACAGATAGCTTAAGGACAGAATCCACGGAGCATTCACCAATCTTGGTACATGGAAGGAAAATGCAGGCCCTCGGACTGCTAGAAGTACAACACAAATGGTCAAGCCACGAGACAGGTTAATAAACGCCAATGTAAGCTTGCGTCATATTGCCATATTCATGGTGCCAGAAGTCAGAGTGGTTGTTGCTGCTCTCTGTCCACTCTGTGAGAGTCAGTCCACATCTTGAGATCAGACCTGCTTCTGTGTATTAAACATGCTGGTGTATCTCGAGAAAAAGGTGAGGGGACTTGAAATCATATCCTGTGAATGAGTGGTCCTCCTTTATTCCCAGGGAAGAAGAAGGGAAGGAATCCCCTTGGTTTCAAAAAAACTTAGCTGAATACAAAGGAATGCTTGATGCAGGAAATTTGAAGAAGACAGATAGGCACAAAGGTATATGTATCTTCATTCTTTTTTTTTCATCCTTTCATGTCATGCATATATATCTTTATAACATTGATTCACACTTTATTTCAACCTTTTTGTACTTTATAATATATCAAGATGTTTTGACCATAAGAATGAATATTACTCTATAGCAGGTTCATTGAGGAACGTATGTGAGAACTTTTTAAAAGTACAGAGAGAGTATTTTTGTTCTTAAACTTTAAGAAAATATCATGTGAAACTCCTTGCCAATTTGGATGTTATTTAAAAGGAAAACATAAATGATTAAAGTTGCCTCCAAAGGATGTCCACTTAGCTGGGTTTCTAGCTTGAGCCTCTCTGAATGAGGACCCTTGTCCATCTGGTCACACATCCATAGTGAGACATGCGATTAATTTTGTTTATGTGTTTGTTCTGTCAAGGGAAACCATATATCTTGGAAAACATTTCACTATGTTCACGACTTCTCTGGGAGCGGCTTACTTTTCTAAGAACTGGAATGCATCAGAATCCAGCCACATCATTCAAGGCCTGCTCTATTGTCTCCCTCCCACTCCCCATCTTTGACACTTTTCCACCCTCTCTCTAGGAGAGAGGAAGGTGCCCTCAGTTTGCCAAGCTCCATTCCTTCTCCCCTCTGTGAGTTATGTCAGGTGGCTGGTTTGGGGAAATGCCAAAGGAATAATAAATACTGTTTTCCAACTGGCTGAAGAAGGCTGGTAATTCCTGGTAGTTTCAGGCTGGTTTCCAAACTGTTTGCTGAAGTTAGGAGTGGGGACAGAGTTCTTAGGGAATGCCATTTGCACACCACCTTTCCAGACTCATTGTGGAGCCCCATGGATCACCAGCTCTCACGTTCTCCCTCTGGGAAGAAAGAAATGGAGGAGAAGATGAGCTGCTAAACCACTTGGAATTCTCCTGTCTCTCTCTGCTCCTGGCTTCCTCTCACGAGGCACCCAAACAACACCCCCTAAAGCTACCACGTCAGCTATGGCCCACATAGCATTCCAGTCAATAGGGCCACCTGAGGACACCTCCTCAAGTTCTGGAAAGAATGTGATAGAGCTCAAAATCACCTTTCAGAGTGTACGCCCAAGGCAGACCAAAGTACTCCCACTCGCCAGACCTACACTACACTACAGACCTAGTGAGGACCTGCCTCTGTGCCTTGTCTCCTGCTATGTCCTCCGTATGGAGTGCACTTTCCCATCTCTTGATGGCTTCCTTGGCTTCAAGTGCCAGCTCAAAGCAACCCTGCACCAGGAAACTTCAATGACTTCCTCTTCACAAACGTCTAGCTCACATGGCACCTGTTCTCTCATCTCTTATGGCATTCTCTCTTTCACCCTCATGTTACACTGATATGTGTAAATGCCCTCACTACTCCCACTGGCCTGTAGGCTTCCTCATGGCATGCTGAGTGGCTGATTTACTTTTATTTCCCCCATGGGCACTCAGCAAACAAAATGAAGGATGTGTCATTATCCTAAAAGCTGCCTGAGTTCTTGGTGCCCAGGGAGAAGCTGCTTACTTCTATTCTTCCTGGGACACTTCTTAAACAGTCTCTCTTTCAAAACACACTAATTCCTGCCACCTTCCCATTTCTGGATTGTTTTCTAGCATGCTCTCATGTTCTACACACTCACCTAACACCCTCTTGATTTGCAGACAGGGAGAGGTGCTATGTAGTGGCCGTAAACATAGTTCATCCACGCTCCTCCCTTTCACCCCCAGAGTGAACCCCTCCCACGACCTCTCTCCAATCACTCTAGGGAGAAGCTGGAGGCACCCTTCCACATGCGCCCTCACACAGTGAGGCAGTTTGGCACCATGGGAAGTGCAGTGGCCCGTGAGTTCAAAGCCCAGGCTCTTGAAGAGCCCCTTTCTTCCAGATTTCTTCTGTGTAGAGATCAAATCAGTGCCCCCCAAACATTTTCCAGCTTCATAACCCTTTATTTAAGTGAGATCTCAAGTGAGAATGAAAACAAATAAATAAAGACGGAGCTGCCCTAGTTAAAATTAAAAGGAATGTGGCTCAATCTTTCTTGCTGGATTTCTCTTTGCCCCATTGACTCACCTCCACCTGCCCCTGCGAGAGCCCCTGGGATCCTCCAATGGCCCTACAGGATAGCTTGAAAACCACTGAAGAGAGACGGTCACTGAGGAGTCCTCCTAATCTGAGTTTCTGATCCCACAGTGTGGACACAGTGATAGCCCAACATGAAGGGTAGCTGAGGACAGCCAAGGGTGATGGAGGAGAAGAACCTGAGGCCCAGCAGGGACGTGATGCCCTGTGTGCACAGATGGACCACATACCAGCATCCCAGGCCTTACTGGTTATGGGGCTGCTTAAGGGCGGGACTGTGCTTTATGAATCCCTGAATTCTCACCACCTAGCACTGCGGCTAGATCAAAGCTGTCATTTCTCTGTCACATCCAATGACTCAGTAAGTATGAGTTACTTTCCATTCCTCCTCTGATAAAGCCTCAGGTTCTGCCCTGTTCTGCATCTAAACTGTTTAGGTATCTATCTTGTCACTATGCTGTGAGATACTCAGGAGCATGGATCGTATCTCCTTCATCTCCCTCCGCACCCCAACCTGGCAAAGAAGACAGAATGAGCCATGAATGAAGAGTCAGGAGAATCAACCTAGAGGTGTGCAGAAAACCTCCAAAGAGCCAGCAGCAGGTGGACTAAGTGGGTAGAAGACAATAAGTTTTAAAGATGGGTCAGGGTTAGAGCACTCACTGTGCCAGACTCAGGTACGTGAAAGGAAGGCTTGAGAAGGCAGGACAGTACAGAGGTCTTAAGTGTGGGCACTGCAGTCAGTGAGACTTTGGTTCTGGCAACAGTAGTGTGACTTCTGTGTGCCTCAGCTCCTCCTTTGTCACCTTGAGCAGATACCCATACTTACCTCATAGGGTTCTTCTGAGGCTGAATAAGAATGAATGTGGAGTAGCCAGTGCCTGGTGTATAATAAGCTCTCAGATGTTAGCTATTATTATTTTACCACTTTTGTGTGCAATTCATAAAACGTTTTCCCCAAATCACCAGCAATTTCTCAGAAATATTTGGTAAGTAATCCCCTTTGGGGGCTGTGAAAATAGAGCAAATATAAAGGAGACTCTCAACAAGCTGCCTATAAATAGTTAGGCATGGTCTCAATCTTTTTTGGCTGCTATGGCAAAATACCACAGACTGGGTGGCTTCTAAACAACAGAAATGTATTGTTCATAAGGGCTGGAGGCCGGAAAGTCCAAGATCAAGATGACAGCATGGTTGCCTTCTGATGAGGGTCCCCTTTCTGTTCAGAGCAGATGCCTTCTCTCTGTGTCCTCAACACAATGGAAGGGGCTATGGGTCTTTCTGGAGCCTCTCTTACAAGGCACTAATCCCATTCCTGAGAACTCCATTCTCATGGCCTAAGCACCTCCTAAAGGTCCACTTCCCAATATAATTTTTGAGGGGATAGAATTTCAACATATCAATTTAGGGGAACACCAATATTCAGACTATAGCAGGCAACGTATACAGACATAAAAAGAAAACACACTTAGGGACACAGGGATGCCTGGTATCACTCTTGACTGTGTCCCTCTAGGGATGATCCCTGAGCCAATATGGCAGAAAGCGGTCTAATCACTGTGTCCCTGGAGGAGCCCGTGGTTGCTCAGGGCAAGGAAAAACCTGTAACAAAATGTTGTGCATGAGTTGATAAAGTAACTATTATTACTACCTACAATGGAGTACAAGAAATAGTGCCCTAGCTCATTTATTCATGCTTTTGAAGTTACACTTCCCTGGTTTTGTTACACACCGAATCCATCCTTTACAAAGCAAAAGTGGATATATATGTAAAATCAATACGTCCCACTTCATAGACTGGTTTATAAAATAGGTTCATTTTTCTGTTAATAATAAAATCTATATGACTCTAAGGTTCCACTTGCTTCTGGGAGTTTATTCTTCTCTGCCCTAGGATTCCCTTTCCTGTGATTCTAGCTTGTTGGGAGAATTAAATAAATTATTCCAGAGAAAGTGATTAGACTAGTGTCTACCTCGATTCTAATAGAAGAGCAAGCACTCAGGAAATATTATTTATCATCATTCTTGCCATTAATGTTATTCCTGGTATTTCAGTTTGCCCACTGGAGCCTGAATTTGGTAGGCCAGCTTGAGGAAAGGGATGCCACCTGCACAGTTGTTCGCAAATAGTCCAGCTCCCTTACCTGCACATAGTCCCACTGTGCTCGCGCAACCATTTGTGGATGGGTGGGGCCACGTGACTAGCTCTGGCCAATGGTTTGCGAGTGGAAGCAACGCCTAGCTCCTCCAGGCCCGAGCATTTGTTGGAAGGTGGCCGATGCAGGACCCACCGGAAGTGTCTTCACTATGCCGAGACCAGCAGTGTTTCATATAATGGCTGCTCCTTTTATCTCAGTCCTCAACTGAGAACGATGACAAGATGGAGCAGAGTCCATGCCAACCTGTAATGGATATATAGTATGAGCAAGGAATACTTCTGTATTCTTTGAAGCCAGTATTCCCTTGGTGATGAGATGGCTCACACTTGAACACATGCTCCTTCCTCAATTTGACAACCAAGGCCCTGTCACCATCACGCCACCTCTCCATCACTGTGACATTTTGCTATCCTTCTGTAGCTACTAATCTCAGTCAGCACTATCTCAGTCATCAGAAATTTACAAACAGAAAACGGGAGTTTCCAGCCTGTTAAAAACTTGGTTCCTTATGCAATTATGTTCAAGCCTGCTCACTAATCTTTAAGCTTTTTCTACCAAAGGAATGGGTAGCTTTTTCACTTCCCAAACTTGCCACCCGGTTTCCACACATCAGGCATCTGACTCTTTCTTCTGTCTCTTCAAAGCACTCAGCAGAAAGCCCTATTGATCAGTTCTCAGGACCTTTGCGATCTTCTGTTTTGAGACCTGTGCCCAAGACGGCTGTGAGTTTTTTCTAACATCTGGGATTTAATACCCCTCTGCTTAACACAATGCCTGGTTTATGAGGGCCTGACCTCTGAAGACCTGTGACAGGTATCACATCCTACACGAAGCCCTTTCTTGACTTCTCCCTGTCCTCACACACAGCCAACCCTGGTAGAGACAGCCATTCAGTCTCTTATGTTCTCCCAACCCTGATAAACTTTTATACTTGCTTACTACACTGATTTATTTACAAGCGTGTCTTCTCCTTATAGGCCATCTCCCCTAATAGTCTGGGATTTCCTGGAAAGCAAGCCTTCCACTTCCTTTGTTTATTTCCTTCATACTCCCAATAACAATGCATCCCTGGTCTCTCCCTGCAGGCCCTTGCTGCATGTCTGTTCAGTTATCAGATGAATATACAACTTATATTTCCGTATAAATTCACAAATCTAGTTCACAATTCAAAGTCTGTAGCATGAATTGGGCTTTAGGAAAAAAGAGTGAGTAAAAAAGGCTTTCAAAAGAATGAAATAGAGGGGAAAAAATGCAAACAAATATACGGGTGTGAATCAAAATCAACATCTATGACTAACAACTGTTAAAAGTTCCTTTTAATGCTATGTGTCTCAAAGTCTCAGATGGACACTTTTAGGTTTCTAGTTTTGGCCTCTCCAGACCACAAAACAAAGACAGTGGCACACCATTCCCGTAGGGTTGCCCCTGTGAGACCCAAGAAGTAGATGCATCGTCAAATTTTGCAGCTGAGGCTTCATTCGCCTTGTGTAGTCCGGGTTCTGCCCTTGGGAGTTCCCCTTCATCTTGACCTAACAGTTGTTGAGTACTTGAACACCCAGTGTGCTGGAGGAGATCCTCCCCATTATGGTGCAAACATACTGATTACGGGCATGATCCATATGTAACATGTACCCTGATGTCATAGCATGCAGCAGACATGGTGAGTATGTTTGGAATCACTCTCGACCCCTCCCTCTCTTCCCCATGTAACCAGTCAAGTGGTGCTGAGTCGTCATCATTCATCCTGCTCTCCTAGGAAAGGATGATAGGAGGGGGACCAGAGCAGGACAGAGGGGACTGGCAGGTGCTGTAGGGTGACTGTAATTGGCTGAGTGATGTGTGAGCACATGTGGAAGACACTCAGGTACTCTCTCATATAACTGGGTGAGATTTGGAAAGGATGAGCAGGTGGGAGCAAGAGTCAGTGCAGTTTAAATAATCACTATGTCTCTATATGCACAAGGGATATAAACCTGGGGAACCTGGTTCCTGACATTTCCAACATCATCTGTCACTCGTGTTCAACACAACCACCACCAACCCCCCACCCCATGCCACTAAGTCTGGTCTCTAATCTTGAGAATACTAGATTCATTTCTACTTCCCTCCTTTACTCTATAGTGTCTGACTATATACAGCCCTTCCCTTCTCCCCTGTTTATCTTACTTAATCTGAGCATTCTGTCAAGGCCCTCTTCTATTTGCTGTCTCGTTCCAACCAGTCTCTGCCTCTGTGGTCTCCCTTTGCTGTGAGTACCTGCCACACTGCATTATCATCCACTTAGGCACTTAATTGCATGCTGTCTCATATTATTATTTTAATGTTTTCCAAGTGTCTCTCTTATATGCCTGACTTGACCATATTCACTTTGAGGTTAGGGTCTTGGTTGTGAATGTGTTCTGTTTTTCTCCAAGATTTCATGTGTGTCCACATACAGTAGGAGTCTAAGACTAATTGGATGGGTGGATAAAGAAATAGCACATAAGTATGGTGCCTGTATACTTCCTTTATATGATCCTGCTAAGATGACATCATTTGATCTTTCACTGTAACTCAAATTGTTTTCCTAGTATCGGAGACAAATTTCCCCTCTCCCACTGGGAAGAGGTACAGTGCAGGGAAAACGCACATGCAGTGGCTGCACAATGTGGGGCAGGCCAAGACCTGTCACCTAATCCATACCTGGAAAAGGGGCAAATACAGTTGACCCTTGAACAACACAGGTTTGAGCTGCATAGGTTCACTTATTTTTAAAAAAAGTTTTTAATGTTTATTTATGAGACAGAGAGACAGAGACAGAGACAGTGTGAGAGCAGGGGAGGGGCAGAGAGATGGTGACAGAATCTGAAGTAGGCTCCAGGCTCTGAGCCATCAGCACAGAGCCTGTCGTGGGGCTCGAACTCATGAACCATGAGATCATGACCTGAGCCAAAGTCTGATGCTTAACTGAGCCACCCAGGGGCCCCTGCATAGGTTCACTTATACTTGAATTTTTTTTCTGATAAGTTCAGTACAATACCATAAACATATTCTTCCTTATGATTTTCTTAACATTTTCCTTTCTCTGCCTACTTTATTGTAATACAGCATATAATCTATTTAACATGAATGTGTGTTAATCAGCTGTTTATATTATTGGTAAGGCTTCTGGTCAACAGTAGGCTCTTAGTAGTTAAGTGGGGGGTGGGAGAGTCAAAAGTTATACGTGGATCTTGCACTGAGCCGGGAGCCAGTGTCCTTAACCCCTGTTCAGGAGTTAACACAACTGTCAACTGTAATGGTGAGAGCAGTAATAATAGATGTGAGGTGAGGGGCATCATCATTGCTTCCTCAACATCCAAACCCGGTTTGTTTGTTTGTATTTTTTCTAGTTCTCCCCAACTTATTGGTTCCTGAGTGGGTACTTGACCCAACTCAGGCCAATGAGTTATATGAGATGTTTGCTACTACCTCTAGTAAAGAAGCATTTTTACTAACTGACACCTTCCCAAAACTTTAGATGAAGCTGACACCATGAAATGCATGGCAGAGGAATGGAGAGAAACCAAGTCCTCATGACATTGTTTAGCTGCTGAATCAAACTACTCCTGAAGTCCACCCTATCCTAGACTTCAACTAAATGAGATTTCTGCTCAAGCCACTCAGATTTTCTGTTATTGCAATCAAATATACTATAACTGATACATATAAAATAACTACAATGACAATAATAGCTGCAATACAAACTCACAGATTAATTGAGAGAGGAAAGGTTAATCTCAGAAGCAATACTGTTGCCTGAGCTTTATTGTGCAAATGTTTGTTACTGAGAATCCCTTAGTTAAGATGTCTTCTCTTTAGAGATAGAACTTGGAGAGTATCTTAATCACATAGAGGACCTATTGAGTTGTTCACCTTGGGAGTTCAAAAAAATCTCTTATCAGAGTTTATCAAAAGCTTGAAACATTAAGATACAAACTAAATAGAATAGGAAATGGTGCAGATACTATACGAGACAAACTTTCTAGAAGGAACTAATTTACATAATTCCTGATGTCCAGCACAGAGTGCTAAATAACTTTTCGTTTTTCAAATTTGTATTTAAAAATAATCATAAAAAAATAAAAATAAAATAATCATACAGGGTACAAAAGTGTGGAAGTCAGTTTCTTTCCTCTCCCTGATCCCTCAGTCATTGAATATACCTTCCTTTACCAATTTCTTATGCGTATTTCCAGAGCTATTCTGTACATTCTATATACATCTATACATATCCTATACATATCTATACATTCTATACATATCCTATACATTTACAAACACGTATGTGTATTTTTGCCACACGAATGTCAGCATCCCATACACGCTGTTATGCTCCATTTAAATTTTTTTTGCATCACCAAATGGGTCTTGGAAGTCTCTTCAGATCAGTATCTGTAGAGCCGTCCATTTCTTTTTAACGGCTGCAAAGAATTCCAGATACGGCCCAATCATACTTTATGAGCCCACGAATTGACCGGTTTTATGGTCGGACAGACTGTTTCCCATCGTTTGTGATATCAAACAGTGATACAACGATTATCCTTCTGGAGTGACAATTCACAAAAGGGGGAGCCCATCTGTAGGGTAAATTTCCGAGGTGTGGATTTGCTGATACCAACAAAGGGCATATGTGCAGGAACTCTGTTTTAATTTTTGCGTTCAGAAATACTGAATTCGATGAATTCGTGGGAAGCCCCCCAAGGGCGCCGAAGCAGCTCTCCAAAATTGCGGGTACCGGGCCCAGGGTGGCGGGATCCCCACGCTCGCCTCTGGCTCCAGCCCGTCGACCAGACCCGCCGACGGGTCCCGCAACCCCAGCAACGCCTCCCTGCGCGCGCCCCGCCCTGCGCGCGCCCCGCCCCGGGCCCCCGGCGGGAGCACCCTGCACGTGCGACTCCACGTGAGCCTCCCGGCCGGCGTGCAGCCCGGAACTACGCATGCGCCGGCTGCCGGCGAAAGTAGGTCAGACTCCTCCTCTCACGTGACCCGCTCCCCTCAGCTACCCTCGGCGCCTCCCCGCCGGGGCGCAGCCGGGATGCGCTCTGCAGCCAACGTGACGGGGCCGGGCGCGGGTGGGGGCGGGCCCGGTCCGCGAGCGCCCGGAGCCCGCGAGGATTCGCCGGTTCTCCTCCCTCCGGAGCGCTCCGCTCAGAAGTCGGGCGGGCAAAAGGGAGCGCGGCGCGGAGCCTCCGGGAGCCGGGCTGGAAAAGAAAGGGAGATGAAAGAGACCTCAAATCCCCGACACCCGACCAGGGCTGAGTCCCCTTCCTGCTCTTTGAAGCAGTGCTGCCAGAAAGGAGGGGACGCGAGCCGTGTTTCAGTGTAAACCGAATCTCCCCGACCGTTTGCAGTCCCATTTGTGTGAGGTAACTCAGACTTTCGTAGAAAGAAACTTTGTGAAAGGAGATGTAAAAGGATGTTAATGGTTCCTGGAATATTCCATAGGCCCTACTGCCGAACTCCTACCCATTGCCCGCCAAAGACTCTCCTCCAGAGGGACTTTAAGCAGAAAGCGAGACCACCTTCCAGTAGAGATTTGAGAGGTGGGGGTGCTTGCTGATGGGGCTGGGTGTTTGGGAGAAAGCAGCCTGAAGTCAGCTGAAGCCTGACTTTTGTGTGTTAGGAATACTATTATTTCTTGCCCCTGCCCCTTCTGATTTTTAACTTGCTGCACAGAGGATAGGCTCTGCCTCAATGAGTTGCAACTCACTGGGGGAGACTGACAAGCAAAATTATTGGGATGGGCTATAAATCCTTTCACAGAGGTGTGCCCAGGTGTTATATAAGCACAGAGGAGGGGGGGGGGGGACACCGAGTACAGGGGTAGGTACCCTGAGTGTTCAAGTCTAAGTGGGAGTTAGCTGGCAGAAAAGTAAGGCAGAGGGGGTGGAAGAGGGCTCCAAACAAAGGAAACTACTAATAGTTACATAATATTTCCTTCAAGGAGCCCTTTACTATAATTGTCTTAGCCATGCATGTGGTTGGAATGTATATTGTTTCCATTTATGTTATTCTAAGCCGGTCTTTAATGAACATAGTTGTGCATAATGCTTTTACCCCTCCACTTTTAAATAAGACCCAGGAGTGGGATGACTATATAAAAGATACAAACGTGAGATAATTGTTGGTAAAGCATTGTCAGATTATGTTCCCCAAAAGTTGCACTAAGTTGTGCCAAGGTGGCATTTAAATATTTAGCATTCAGGCAGTAAGTCGCCCATTATTTTTTTCTTTAAAAAAAATTTTTTTTTAATGTTTCTTTATTTTTGAGAGAGATAGAGACAGAGCGCGAGCTGCAGAGGGGCAGAGAGAGGGGGAGACACAGAATCTGAAGCAGGCGCCAGGCTCCACAGAGCCCAATGTGGGGCTTGAACTCACCAAGCGCAAGATCATGACCTGAGCCAAAGTCGGATGCTTAACTGACCGAGCCAGCTGGGTGCTCCACCCGTTATTTATTTCAAATCAGTGAAGCCTGATGAGATTAACACTTGGTTTACTAGAATGCCATAAATCATAATACATGCATTTCTGGGTTTTGTGACCCATGATAAAATTCAAGTTGAATTCAGAAAAATGGAAACTGTCAGACCAGTGCATCTAATCCTTTACACGGAACCACCTAGCAGGTACAAGGCTGGGGTTGGAGGGAGGTAACAGTGAGACAAACTAAAGCAGTGCCACATACCTTTCTTTGATGGCTCCTTTCTTCCTGTGAATCAGGAGTAACAGGGAAGGTAGCTCCACACAAGTCAGAACAAGCTAAGAGGCTTCCACACAAATGTCAGAAAAGCAGCAGAATTAAAGAGGCCAGATTTGACCTAAGAGGCCAGTATACCGTGCAGGAGGAAGGCTGGGCACACATTTGGGAACAAATTTCCAGAAACCTGCATGCTTCTCAACTTGGTCTCTGTTGGCATCTGTACCTGCAAAGAGTAAACAAGACTGTGACATTCAAAAGCACATTTAGGAAAAAGGGTAATTTAGGTAATATGGACAATGAAAACAGGATGTGTCTTGCTTGTTGCCTGTATTAAGCTACAGCATTAAGGAAAACTGGAGCATGGTGTAGTTATAATTTCAGAGGCATGGATTTATTCATACTGCGCAGTTTCTTTGATATCCATTCTGTGCATTGTGAAATGACCTTATGCTTTAGGAGCAGGGGCTTACCTTTCCTGAGCTTCCGGTGTTGGCTTCAGTTGAACAAACAAATCAGGGTAGTACCATTGCCCTTCTTATAAGGATTACCAGAGTCAATTCAACAAAAGCAAACTGAGTTTGAAGAGGGTCTGGCACATGCTTAGTGCTCAATGAACACTTGTTGTTGATACTGGTGTAACAATGACTGGTTCCATCAGAGGAAGCCTGGACTTGTTTCAGTGGTTATGTGCTGACATTCTTTCTTCTTGGATGGGGGTGAAGAAGCATGTGTACCTGATGCCATCTTTCCACCTTGAGAGGAGCCAACCTAACCACGTGCCTAATAAACAAGGAGGGGCAGAGGAGGCCACACCCTGATCAAACTGTTCTTGCAGTCTGTGCTACCTCTTGACATTCTAGTTGTTGGAGATAAATACATCCCATTTGTGACTTCAGTTACTGGAGTTGGGTTTTCTGTCATTTTAACTCCACGGTAAAGTGATGACACTGGCATTCCATTCTGAGCATCAAGAACTTGTTAAGGAGTAAAGCTTATCATGGTGGATGAATACAGTGACTCATTGTACTCATTTTCTAGGGCTGCCATAACAAAATACCACTGGATGGTAAGACAAGGTGTCTTAAAAGAAATTTGTTTGTTCACAGTTCTGGAGGCTAGAAGTCTGAGATCGTGGTGTTGGCAAGGTTGGTTTCCTTTGAGACCTTTCTCCTTGACTTGTAGATGGCCATCTTCTCCTGCTGTGTTCATATGGGCTTCTCTTTGTGTGTATCTGTGTCCTGATTTCCTGTCCTTATAAGGACACCATTCATATGGGGTTAGGACACATCCTAAAACCTTGTTTTAACTAAGTTACCTCTTTAAAGACCCTATTTGTGGGGCACCCAGGCAACTTAGTTAGTTAAGCATCCGACTTCAGCTGAGGTCATGACCTCTCGGTTTGTGGGTTTGAGACCCACGTCAGGCTCTGTGCTGACAGCTCAGAGCCTGGAGCCTGCTTCAGATTCTGTGTTGCCCTCTCTCTCTCTCTCTCTCTCTGCCCCTCCCACCCTCACACACACATACTCTCTCTCAAAAATAAATAAAAGAATTTTTTTTTAAAGACCCTATTTTCAAATACAGTCACATTCTGAGATTCTAGGGCTGGGACTTCGTGATATGAATGGGGTGAGGGACACAATTAGCCCATAGACATTACTGATATCATATGGATTATTTAAAATCAGATCTCCTTCCTTAAGTTTCCTTCTCCAAGGGATTTCTTTAGGTGTGTGTGTGTATGTGTTTGTTTATGTGTAGGGGCTAGGGAAAGGAAAGAGACTGAATTTGGAAGAGCAAGTATAGATCCAGAAAAACAGCACACAGTGAAGTTCTGGCTAAGTCTACCCTTAAATATGTCCTCAAAGGACAGTTCACATTGATGACAGGAAAGCAAATGTACAGGTAGCTTTGGATATTTTACTATTAGGTTTATTTTTAAAATTTTTTTTAAATGTTTATTTTTTTTTTAAGAGAGAAAGAGAATGTGAGCCAGGGAAGAGCAGAAAGGGAGAGGGAGACATAGAATCAGAAGTAGGCTCCAGGCTCTGAGCTGTCAGCACAGCTGACACAGGGCTCGAACCCACAAACCTTGAGATCATGGCCTGACCTGAAGTCGGATGCTTAACAGACTGAGCCACACAGGAGCCCCTGGTAATTTTACTCTTTGGGGAGATGGGTAACTTTTCTAAGGAAAATGTTTCAGGCCTAGGTGTTTTCTTTTTTGTTTTTTTCTCCCTTAACACTTGGTTAAACTGTTGGCACTTTATTATTGAAGACTAGAATCTCATTTCTAGACATGGCTGAGCCACTGTTTGTGTTCCTTCTAATGTCAGTAAGGCCGGTTTCTGAAAAAGAATGGAGAGCTTGGTTTGCATTCCTAGGTTGGTCACTGAAGCACATAGTTTATGCTGTAGGGAAAAGCTGTGTGACATGAAAGGAGTCCCTTCCCCACTTTGGGCTCAGTTTCTTAAATGTAAAATGAAGCAGTTGGATTCCATGATTTCTAATGTCATTTCCATCTAGTCATCATATGATTGGACGAAAAGAAAGTATTTTGGCTTCTTCGTTGGGCTTTGTTAGTAAAAAGTGTATTGTCCTCAAAAACTCTTTCCCAGCATACAAGTGGCTAGGAAACCCTACCTGCATCAGGTATCACGGAAGACAATGAAGGTGCACATCTCTGAAAACGAGGGGATTCATATTTCCCATCTTTGAATGTATATGCCCGTGTTTATTTCATTGCACAGTTCTTCTAATTATTTATTCTTAACAGTGAGGAAAGGGGAGGGGAAGAATTTTTTTGTAGCGGAAACCACCATTTGAAGGGAAATATTGCATCATTGCTACTCAGTGTACCACCCCAGGGAAGTCATGCTCCAGCCCAGAGGTTCTTAACCAGGGTTGCACAGCTTAATCACCTCTTTAAAAATACACATGCCTAAGACTCTACTCAAAAGTTTCAGTCAGTGAGTCTGGAGAAGGGCCTGAACGTGTGAAAAGTTCTGCAGGTATAATGTCGTGCAACACCAGCTCTGAACTGTGGGTTTGGTCCAAAACCCTTACCTCCTTCCCATAAGTCATCCCAGGTCCTTTTAGTCATGATACTAAAACACCTTGTATTAAAAGTACAGCTCTCGTTAATGGAAATGCATCTGCAATGAAGAGGGACAACTCTTTTTTCCCAAGTTACATAGACTTTTAGTTGGTTATAAGAAAAAAAAAATCGAAGTAATTCATAAAATTTTACCTATTTTGCCATTCTGAATGCAGTTATCATTTCTGAAACTACATATAATGTTTTGCCGCAGAGCGAATGTCCTCAAAACAACAACAGAACTTCGTATGGCACTTGCAATACATTGAGAACAATATCTGGTATCCGTGTTCTTTGTTATATCACCGAGGTACATTCTGGAATTACAGCACTCAAATAAGAGGTTAGATTCCATTAACACTCCTGGAGGGTTGATTCAGGGAAATTGTATTTGTTTGCTGAACTGTAAATTAAACAGGTTCCAGGCTTCCACTCCTTCACATCTGCATCTCTGTAGCTGCGTATGGAATTTGTTCTCACTGGATGCCAGTAAAGAACATCCAAGGAGAACTCAAATACAGAAAAACAACTTCCTGCTTCCTCCAGAAGTCCAGCTCTTGGAGCAATGGGATAAGCAGGTATCATGGGGCAAACAGCACTAGTTCAACCCCTAGCAGCTCGTGCCACGGCTAGTCTCCATGTGTAACTGGGCTTGTTGTATCCCTTTCTGAGCTTTAATACTCTTACCTAGTCTCCGTGTGTAACTCGACTTCTTACACTCCCTTCTGAGCTTTAGTACTTGTACCTAGTCTACTTGTATAGCTTGTCTTGTATCCCCTTCTGAGCTTTAGTATTCATACCTAGTCTCCATGTGTAACTCGACTTGTTACATCCCCCGTTCTGAGCTTTAATACCCTTACCTAGTCTCCATGTGTGACTCAACTTGTTGTATCCCCTTCTGAACTTTAATACTCTTACCTGCACAGGGTGGAACTCACACTCGTGGGGTAGGGTTGCCCTGAGAGGACCAGAGTAATGATAGTGTATATGAAGTGTTTGGCATGTAACAGACACCCTCAAGTGGTTCTTGGCATCATCATTATTATCTTCTTAGGGGAAAAAAATAGGTGTGATAAGCGAGGATTTGGTTTTTGTTCATAGTTTTCTCTTAATGAGAGAATTCAAAAGGAATTAGACTCAATTTAGAAATCTCTAATTTGTCTGCTGGTAAATAAGAATATGCCCACTCAGAAGTAGCCGCTTGTCTGTAGATGAAACACAGTATGTACAAATACTAAGGTATGTGTGATCTTCTCCAGGGAATACAAAGAAACCCTTAAACCTCCTTTGAACTGCACTTTAGGTGTGAATGAAAAACTTTACTTGAACTCTCATGAAACTCAAACTCCCTGGAGTTGAGCTGCTGCTACAATTTGGCACCATTTTTTTCTTTTTAAAAAAAAAATTTTTTTTAACGTTTTATTTATTTTTGAGACAGAGCATGAACGGGGGAGGGGCAGAGAGAGAGGGAGACACAGAATCGGAAGCAGGCTCCAGGCTCTGAGCCATCAACCCAGAGCCCGACGCGGGGCTCGAACTCACGGACCGCGAGATCGTGACCTGAGCTGAAGTCAGACACTTAAGCGACTGAGCCACCCAGGCGCCCCAACACCATTTTTTTCAATATGGTGAAACTGGATTCAAATAGATAGTGCTATTTACAAGATCTCAATTCTTACAGAACCTAAGATTAGTAAAGTACAAAAGCAGGTGGCTGTAAATTGTCCCTTGGTGGTTGTGAGGGAAGGGGAGAAGAAAACTGAGCCTTTAAAATAAATTGACCTCTTAAAGTCCTGAACTTGCTTGGGGCAAATTCTGGTATCAACCTGGATATCTAGGAAAGTGGAAGCAAAAAGGAAGGAAGGGTTGTGATGTTAATATCAGGGATTCAAAATCAAGGAGAAGTATAACCACCATGAAGTATAACTATCATACATCTTTTTGCACCAAATAACATAACAGAAAGATGTAACAGATAATATTGTTTAAATAACATATATAAACACCAACAATTTACCCCGTGAGTAGAGAATACATGTCCTTTTCAAAGTGTTGAAACATTTATAAAAATAACTGCATGTTCCTAACTTTACACCTAAAGGAGCTGGGAAAAGAACAAACAAAAACCCAAAACTAGTAGAAAGACGGAAATAATAAAGATTAGAGCAGAAATAAACAAAATAGAACAAAACAAACAAACAAAAGACCAGTAGAAAAAAGGTAACTATGTATTTGGATGGATTCAAAGAAACATTTGATTTGATAAATGCTCACAGATGGATGAAATCTTCGCAGTGGTTATCTCTGAAGGTAGGGGTCAGAATGAACTCTATATTCTTTTGTGTGGTCTTTGAGATTGTTTGAAATCTTTCCAACCAACATGTATCATTTTATAAGAAAAAATATCATTATTTTCATTGAAAAAGAATACCTGATAGTTACTAGATACTGACTGTGTTGCAGGTGTCCTGACATTTTAATTCATTTCATTCTCAGGTTTCTCTCTTCCCCACACACATCTTTCTCTCTTTCTTCTATAATAATAGGAATTTTAGGTGGACGTGTAACCCCCCTCCCCACTAGGCACTAATTCCCCAGCCTCCCTTGCTGCTAGGTGGCCAACTAATTGGATACTAGTAGAAGAGGTGGGTGTACCCTCTGGTCATCTTCCCTCTTTTAACCTCTCTTGCTGCTAGAATATAGACCCGGTGGACACGGTGGTGAGCCATATTCAACCAAACCAGAGAGGGTCACCAGCTAGAGAATGGGGAGTGACAAGAGAGAAGACCTGGTTCCTGATACCATGGATCCCAGATCAGCCTTGGATTGTTTGCAGTCAGACTGTTTGGATGGGGGGCGGGGGGAGTGGTGAATAAACATCTATCTTATTTAAACCACTATTAATTTGGTATCTGTTAAAGCTGCCACATCAATATTCTCTTATTATTTTGCATTGTGAAGTTTTTATACACAAGTGTAACATGTTTTATAACCATAATTATTTAATATTTATGTTTAATATATTTGAGTACTCACCAATAATCCTAAAGAGAGGATGTTGATAAAGAGGATCCTCTCTTTAATAAACACTTTACTTTAATCATGCTTAGTGGGCCTGATGATGTATCTTTTCATTCCAGAAGGGATATATGGATGATACATTCTCAGAGTTCTTCATATTTGAATGACATCTCGATTGTTTTTAGAATTCTTGAGTCATGATTTTTTCCGCCTAAGTCTCTGGAGATTGCTGTTTTTGTTTTTGCTTTGTTTTGTTTAATCTATTGGACTGAAGGGAAGTTTTGAGATCAGCCTGATTATTTCTTCTTTTAAAGTAAGCTGACTCTCCTGCTAGGGTACTTCGAGACTGTCAACTTTGGAATAGCAACTCCTTAAAGATTATGTGACAGCACTGGTCACTATTTAATCATTTTAAAAGAACATTGCAGACTCTCTCCCTCTCTCTCTGCCCCTCCCCTGCTCACGTTTTCTCTCTCTCTCAAAATAAATAAATAAACTTAAAAAAAACTTTTAAAAAAGGGGGGTGCCTGGGTGGCTCAGTCAGTTGAGTGTCCGACTCTTGGTTTCAGCTCAGGTCATGATCTCACAGTTCTTGGGTTCGGGCCCCATGTTGGGCTCTGTGCTGACAGTGTGGAGCCTTCTTGGGATTCTCTCCCTCCCTCTCTCTCTGCACCCACCCCTGCTCATGTTCTCTCTCTCTCTCTCAAAACAAATAAACTTTAAAAATTGAAAAGAACATTGTAGACTCTTTAATGTATAGATTTCTGGCTTCCATCATTTCATTTTCTTATTATATCATTTAATTTTTCTTTTTATTTCTGTTATTTTCAAAAACACCAACTATCGTAACTTATCCATTCAACAAATATTAAATAAATTTTAGCCATCACTCTTCTTTTAAATTTTTTTAATGTTTATTTATTTTTGAGGGGGGGAGGGACAGAGAGAGAGGGAGACACAAAATCCAAAGCAGGCTGCAGGCTCCCAGCTGTCAGCACAGAGCCTGATGCGGGGCTTGAACTCACGAGCTGTGAGATCATGACCCACGCCGAGGTCGGACACTCAACTGACTGAGCCACTCAGGTGCCCTGCCACCACTCTTCTTAAAAAAAAAAAAAAAAAAGTTTATTTATTTTGAGAGAGAGAAAGTGTGAGCAGGGGAGGGGCAGAGAGAGAGGGAGAGAGAGAGAATCCCAAACAGGACTCCTCACTGCACTGTCAGTGCAGAGCCTGATGCAGGGCTCAATCTCACAAAGATCATGAGATCATGACCTGAGCCAAAATCAAGAGTCGCACGCTTAACTGACTGAACCACCCAGGTGTCCCAAGCAACATTCTCAGTATTACTATGTGCCAGGCATTGTTCTAGATGCCAACAATAGAGAAATGGACAGGTCAACAAAGTTTTCACTCCACAGAGCATGCTTTTAGTGGGAGGAGAGAAAATAATTAAACAACATAATTTCAGATAGAGCTATGTTTGAGGAGAAAAACCAGACCTACATGACAGCATGACTCCCACGAGGCAGTGGACCAAGGACAACTTAAGTGTTTGAGCTGAACCCTGAATGACTGAAAGAAGCCATTCATCCAGAGATCCTCAACTCTTCTTTGTCATGTTGCACATTTAACCCCTTAGAAAATCGTGCTGAGGGTTTTTGAGAATAGATTTTCAATGTATCTTGAGTCAGATCACTCTCATCACCTCGGCTGCCACCACCATAGACCAGGCTACCTTTATCTCTCAGCTGGTTTCCCTCCTCCCACTCATGGGCAAGTCTTCCTAGTCTGCTGTCCTCTGGCATCCAGAATAACTTCTGAAACTTGAATCACACTCCATCATTGGTTTGCACCAATCTCTGCTATGGCATCCTATGTATGACAAAGAGGGTTACTTCTATCTTCATATACTAATTAAATTATACAGTTTTAGCTAGGCACATTTCCCACTTTTGGCCATGGGATCAAATCCTGGCCAATCGGATACAAGCAGAAATGACGTGAACAATTTCTTGATTGAATTGTCCTTTCCTTCTAATTTCCCCTAGTTCTGTTGGCTGGCACATGGAACCACATGGTGGTGAGCTACCTTCCACCATGTCTAAGATGGAAAATTCCAGGCAGTGGTGGAATAACAAGAAATGTGGTCCCTGACACACTGGAGGGCTTTGGACTGCTTACCCTCAGACTGTTACATGAGAAAGAAATACTCTATTATTTAAATCATTGCTATTTAGGGGTGTGAACAGAAATGATGTGTGGTACTGATGGATCATCCAAGATGCTTCTTGGGCTGTCTGGGTGGCTCAGTTGGTTAAACTTCTGACTTCAGCGCAGGTCATGATCTCATGGTCCGTGAGTTCGAGCCCCGCATCGGGCTCTGTGCTGACAGCTCAGAGCCTACAGCCTGCTTTGGATTCTGTGTCTCCCTCTCTCTCTGCCCCTCCCCCACTTGCTCTCTCTCTCTTTCTCTCTCTCTCTCTCTCTCTCTCTCTCTCTCAAAAATAAACATTTAAAATTTTGAGAAAAAGAAAGGATGCTTCCAGCTTCTATTTCTGAATCCATGATGCTTGCTCCCTTCCGCTGCATCCTTTCGAGGATGGACAGCCACTTACTAATCCTAGGCTGGCTACTTGCAGACAGTTATGTGAGAGAGAAATATACCTCTAACCTATTGGAAACTTTATTACAGCATGGTAGATCCTGCCTAACTGATACTTTTCCTTTCACACTTAAAACTGGACTCAATTTGAAGATGAGTCTGCCTATCTCATAGGAAGGCTAACACCTCATGCAGAGTTTGGATCAGGTATATACTAAAAATAGATCATTGCCCTTCCCCCCACTTGACTCAGTACATCCTTTCAATGCCTGAAAGCCGTAAGGTCCATGTGACTGAATGTTAATGGGAAACCAAATACCTGTGATTAGAAAAGGTTGTTTTTAAGAGGATAGTAGCATCACTACACATGTATGGCAGGAGATATCTTGTTATATTTTTGACATTTAAAAGGTTTCATTTCTTCGGGAAAGGGAAGCATTATTAATTTCTTGCCTTATAACTGTCATGGACAGCTCGTCATCAGATCTAAGCCTGGGTGTTCTCGCTCTTCTCTGGGCACCTGAGGAGTGGATGCATTAGACATTCAGCGGCAGAAGCTTGGTGTGATAACACTGTGCTATGGTAGCAGCTCTTGTCTTAGTTGAGGCCCGTGAATATCAACCCACTGCGGGGGCATTAATTACATTGGGCAACAGTCAGAGCCATGATTAAGAAAGGCATGGAATAGTGAGGAGAGACCTCTTCTTCCCGCTGCCACTACAGGATGAAAAAGGCCACCACTGGGGTTTCTACCTCATACTAATAACGAGGTGGGTGCTTTATATATGTTGTTTCCTCCATTTCTTGCAAGAGCCCTATAAACAGTCATAATGATCTCCATTTTATTGATGAGAATACTGAGGCTTGGGGGATTTGGCTGTTTGTCCAAGAATGCTGAAAGAGGCAGTTAGAAAGCCAGATTCTCTTCTACCTCTCTGTGTGTTAAAAACCCAGGCTCCTCCTCCCTGCCCCTGCCCCCACAACCCTACACCCTGCCCTGAGCTTCTGAGGTGTGAGAAAGAGGTGTGAGCTCTTGACTGGGAGTCAGGAGAAGGGAATTCTCATGACCTTGGCTTTGATCTCCATCTCCTCATTTGAAAATGGAAGGATGTGGAACCTGCAGCTGGTGAGCAATGACCCGAAGTGCTTAACAATCAGCATATTAGGCCAATTTCTCTGCTCCCATTACTCATGTCCACACACATCCCAGGGGCCACAGCCTCCCTGCATTCCCCAAGAAAGCTGAGGGTTAACTGCTTCATTCGCTAAATATTTATTGAGCACCTTCTAGGTACCTGACATTGTGCCTGGGTCACACGGGCGAGCAAGATGTGAAGGATGCCTGGCCTCACTGAGCGTACACTTTAGTGGGGGGCCCCTGGCCATAAACAAACAAACAATTACACAGTTTTAAACGTATTCAGAAAAAAAAGCTTTGAGAAAAAAGAACAGCTCAACGGTTCCTCTGAGGAACCGAGGCCTGAGTAAGGGAAGCTGGAGATACAATGAGGGACCAGAATCTGAGGCACAGGCCTTGAAAACTGTGATAAGGAGCTTAGATTTTAACTGAAATGGAGCAGAAAGCCAGAGGAGGATTTTAAATAGGGAAGAAAAGTGACCCAATATCCCCACCCTTTTTTAATCTTAGTGTTTTTTGGGGGTAAATCTTATTGTAATGTAACATTTATTCAGAAAAGTCCACATATTGTAAGTGTTTGGTTCAATAAATTTTTAACAACATGGAGATCTCTAGTTAACCAGCATTCAGAAATGAAACATCACCCCAAGCCCAGGATCTTTCCTCCTGTCTTGTTCTGTCTTGTTCCATTCACTTATGCACCCACTGTCTTGTGCATTCTTGTGCTCTTAGCATCCTCTTGCAAATGGTGATGATCAAATTTTCAGGAATTTAAGAGCTGGTTGTTAAACATGGACACTATTTTTTTTTTTAATTTATATAAATTTGCATTTAAGTTACTTTAAAAGCAAAGGCAAGAACTTCTAGGAAATGCAAACAGATGTATCTTGACAGAAAGCAGATCAATGTGGCCTGGAGATAGAGGAAGGCAGGGAGGGGTCACCAAGGGGCACAGGGAAATTTTGGGGAGGGTGGGTGTGCTCATTATCTTGATTGTGGTGATGGTTTCATGGGTGTATACAGATGTCAAAACTTATCAGATTGCATACTTAATCATGTGTAGTTTATTGTATGTTAATTATACCTCAATAGATCTGCCAAAAAGGAAAAAAAAGGGTCTGGAATATAGCTCACTAAATATTTGTTGAAAAGTTAAATAAATATGGACTAGACTAGGAGAGTTTGAGGATGGTGGAAATCAAGAACATTTGAAGTTATTTTAATCCTGTGCTCTCAGGTGACTACAGCTGTTGGGGCTTTCAAATTTGTAGGTGAGTGAGATGCTGGAAAGATCATTTGGCACACAAAAAGGTAATAAATATTCAAAAGTCACCACTTCCTAAATATGCTACTACATTTTATTATTATTTATGCTCTCAAGGTTACATACATCTATTGTATCTCTCTAGTGGAAATCCCACAGGCCATAATGTACTACAGCTCATCCCATCCCAACTCTGTATTAAGTGACATCCCATTAGTAGCTTGAAATTGGCCAGGATAAAGGTATTTACACCAAAGAAATCAGCCAATACTACAAAACATGGCTTTCTTTGTTTTGGACATCCAATTGTTAAACATTTGTTGGTCGCCCCCCCCCCCCCCCACACACACACATCCCCAAGGGTAACCACTACTGACCTGGCTTCTAATACTCTTGGGAGGGCTGGTCTCTTTGGCTTCACCCACATTGTATTCATGAGACTCATTCATACCATTGCATGGACTGAATTCATTAAGGGGAGAATGAATAGCAGGGGTACAAGGATGGGAGAGGCGAACACCAGTAAAGAGGTACTTCTGGCCAGACTTTGCTACTGGGTTAATATCTGAGAATGGAGTTAGGAGGGGGAGGCATAGCTTTGGGATGGAACCCAGTGATTGGCACTGATCCCAAGGTCAAAGAAGGTCACAGCTTCCAGAAAGGTTCTAGGAGCTGGAAATTGCACAGAGGAGAAGGGATTGAGGATGTATAAAAGGTGAAATGCATCTTATCTAAAGAGGGGGCACCGGCTAAAGGATTTGTAACTGATAGTTGGAGGATTAAGTGTACAAGAAGTGAACATGTGATAAAGGAGATGAGACTCTTGTTAAGCAAGGCAGATTGCAGCCATGAAATGAAGATACCCATACCTTAGCAGAAAAAGCAGGTATTATTGTAGATCCTTTGTTTTCAAGACTTCTTTGGTTTGAAACAGGATGGGGAAGGTGGCTAACACACAGGAAGAGAAAGAGGAGGATTCTTATCTCAGTGGTAAAATTATCTTGATAACCTACAGGGAGGAGAAAACCAGGATAAGGATTATAGGGAGGAAGGTTTGATTTTTTTTTCCCCAAGGTTCAATATACAAAGTTGAAAGAAGAGGAAATACTTCCATTCCTTTGTGTGTTTGTCATTCATCCACATATTTAATATTCGTGTTTGAACAGGAGGTTCAGCACATTGGATGAAGAGGCAATGTGTGAGCCTAGAACTTTGCTTTTAGAGAGAGAGAAATCATGCACAGTATGAAGTAGCCCCTCTGCTTTTCCTCCCCCTCCCTTTCCACCACCATAGCAATGCACAAAGGAAGATGTGCTCAGCCAGTGGGGAGAGTATTCGTTCTTTTATTGCTTATTTCTTTCGGGTTACTAGTTTCCTATTGTAGAACTGTTTAGGTATCATGAGAATTATTGTCAAGATAAACTCTAAAACTGATCTAGGATCTAGGGCAGCGTTGTGTACAGCATGCTGTGAACTCCATACATCAAGAATAATTTTGTGTTGTGGGTTGAATTTTGTATCCCCCGAAAGAGATGTCCAGTCCTAACCAGTGAATGTGACCTTATTTGGAAATAGGATCTTTGCAGATTAAATTAAGGCTTTCTAGGTGAAATCCCCCTCTATTTAGGATGGTTTTAAGTCCAATGACTGTTGTCGTTACAAGAGAAAGAAGAGGGATATTTAAATTTTTTTTTTTTAACGTTTATTTTTGAGACAGAGAGAGACAGGGCATGAACGGGGGAGGGTCAGAGAGAGGGAGACACAGAATCTGAAACAGGCTCCAGGCTCTGAGCTGTCAGCACAGAGCCCGACGCGGGGCTCGAACCCACGGACCGCGAGATCATGACCTGAGCCGAAGTCGGCCGCTTAACCAACTGAGCCACCCAGGCGCCCCAGAAGAGGGATATTTAGAAAGAAGAGAGGCAGAAGCATGTGAAACTGAAGGCAGAAATCGGAAAGATGTAACCACAAGCCAAGTAATGCCTGGAGCCGGCACAAGCTGAAGGAGGCAAGGAAGGCGTCTCTACAAGTGCCTTTGGAGGGACCAGGGCTCTGCCAATACCTTTGCCTTTTGGCCCCCAAAACTGTGAGATAAAAGTTTCTGTAGTTTTCAGATACCAAGTTTATTGTAATTTGTTAGGGAACTATATACTTTGTCAAAAACGCTGATACTCAGACACTAACGCACACTACTGAATGAGAACTCTTAACAGCAGGCCTGGGACTCTGCATCCTAATGAACCCCTCTAAATTTTGGTGTGTAAATTTGACAGCTACTGATAAGAAAAACTGAGTGTGGCGTCTGTCTTCCAAGACTAAAATAGCCCAATATTTCAAGATTTTTTTTTTTTTTTTTTTTTTTTTTAGTGATAGAAAAAAAGGAGGGGCACCTGGGTGGCTCAGTTGGTTAAGTATCCGACTTTGGCTCAGGTTCATGAGTTCAAGCCCTGTGTTGGGCTGTGTGCTGACAGCTCAGAGCCTGGATCCTGCTTCAGATTCATGTCTCCCTCTCTCTCTGCCCCTCCCCCACTCACAATCTGTCTCTAAAAATAAATAAAAGTTAAAAAAATTAAAAATAAAAGAATAAAAGGAAATCCCATAGGCTGCCTGCCTTTCCCTTAGTAAAGAACATAGGATTATTAGACAATTGTATGAGATACTCAGATTACTAGTTATTGGAGACTTATAATTACTTAAGCACTGACTGTGTAGCAACTGGAGACACAAGTGTAAGAACATGGTGGCAGGTTTCATTGGACGGGAAACCTTCTGAATCAGTGTGTGCAGAAACTAATAAGGAAGAAGAGCTGAATGGTCTGGGTTTTAGTCTCAGCAGGTAAACAGAAACCCAAGCTGGAGAGGTAATGGAGAATCTGGGAGCATTGATAACAAACACAACTAACATTCAGTTTTGGATAAAAGCTGACGGGCAAAGGAGGAAGGACCAAGCTCCTGAACTCTGTAAATGATATTTTTCACTCCTTCAGAGGTAGACACATAAGAATAATTGAAACGTGAGAGTTAGAGGAAACAATGCTTGGGAAAACAGATGAGTGAGCACCTTTAGATGACCCAGGAGCTGACTCTATGTTTTGGTCTTGTCTCCATGAAGTCTATATATTTATGCATCAGTTATTGAGTGTCTTCTACATAGTGGGTACAGTATTTTAGAGATGAATGTCAGGAGGAAAGAACCACACCCTCCAGGGACAGTGGAGGAGATGGGCATATAAACAGGTTTCAGGAGCCCAAGAAAGGACTAACTTTTTCTGGGGGCATCAGGAAGGTTTCAGCAAGGAGTGACAGTGAGGCTGAGCCTGGAAGGTAGAGACATCAGATGCAAACATGAAGTGTGAAAGCATGACAACTCTGGTTCACCGAGTTACTACTTTGTGCCAGGCACCTGTCCAGGTTCTTTGTGCGTATTCATGCACTTAATCCCTGCCTGTGAGGTTGGGATAGCTGCAGTCCTCATCATCCTGTTGGGAAAACCGAAGCACAAAGAAGCCTGGTGACTTGTCCAGAGGCACTCTACTAACATGGTGGAGACAGAATTTGAACTCTAGTAGGTGGTCTTGTTCAAGAGCTGCCCACCTGCATGCTGCATGCTGCTTCCTGCTGGTGGGGCTACGGTAGAGGTGTATGGCAGGGGGTCGGGCAGGAGCCTGACAGGAGTCTGGAGATTGGTGCTCAACTGGGATGGGTCTACTGCATAAGAAGGTTGGGATTCATTCTACATGTAGCTCAGAGACATCAATGGCTCATAATCAAAAAAAAAAAATCAAATCAAATCAGTACTTTCGAGAGATGGTTTTAGTAGAAGATTATTTTGGGGTGGGAATGAAGAGGGAAAGTGTGAGGAGAGCAGTTAGGTAGGCCATTGGGATTTTCTAAAGGAGAGCTGAAAAAAGTCTTCACAAAGGCCATGGCATTGAGGACAGAAGGGAGAGAGTATTTCTGAGAAATAGTTAGGATCTGGCTTTGATTTTAAGGATTGCATTTTGTTCTCAAATGCAAGTATGAGGATGGGAGGGTGAGGAAGACAGGAGGGTCAATTCTGCAGCTTTTAACTTGGTGATTGAGCAAATTGGTACCATTAGGGGAGGGAGAGAATACAAAAAGAAGGGTTTGGTTTATTTGAGGGTAGGAGGAAAGAGGGATTAAAATTCGGGTTATGTTGCAAAGAGAATTAGATTCTCAGATATTTGGGACCTATTACAGAACTGTGGCATCTAAGCTTCCTTGGTTGAGTTAGAAAATTGTACTAGCCAGCTCATATTGCTTATATTTTTATTTTCTCTATATTATTATGGCTTGACATCTTAAAATTTTTCTGGCTGGGGTGGGGTGAGAAACTGTCTCCTTAGGGCTAACCACTTCTTCACTGTAGCAAAGGACTCAGCTGGGAACATGCCTTTGGTATGCAGACTAGCCAATCCAGAGCCATACCTCCTCTATCCAGCCTGGAAACCTGAAATTCCTTTATCATCCCAGAGTCAGGTGCTAGAAACTAGGGACCACCCCTATAGCTTAGAGCCTGCCAGAATTATTCAAACTAGCGAATCCTAAACTGTTTCTTCTGCCCTACCTTGCATTTCCTGTGTCAACTCCAATAAAAGCCAGGGCCTTGGCTCTCCTGTTGCTGCTGCCCTTCTACCTGCCGACCGGCACTGGTGCTTCCCCCTGTGGCCCTGCATGATATGTGCGGTGCACCTGGTTTCCAGGACCTGTGAGTACAGTAAACTTGTTTCCCCAAGCCTCTCCTTTGTCTCCTCCTGTGACCATCACCTAAAAGAGCACAGAACACAGGTAAATTCCCCAACTCTGAAACAACCTTCCTGTGGCCTCAGATTGCACTATTATCCTTGGCCAAAATAACAGGAGGGATGAAGGAATATGGTTAAATCCATTTCTCCTCATGGAAAAACTATTCTTTTTTTTAAACATAAGTTTAAATGTTATGTATTTTTGAGAGAGAGAGAGGGAGCAAGAGAGGGGCAGAGAGAGGGGGGGGACAGAGGATTTGAAGTGGGCTCCATGCTAACAGCAGAGAGCCTGATGTGGGGTTCAAACTCACAAACTGAGAGATCATGACCTGAGCTGAAGTCGGAGTTCAACCAACCGAGCTCCCCAGGCATCCCCTGGAAAAACTATACTTTGTAGTGATAGGATACAATCCTCATATTTTGAAGGCATTTTATTAGACTGTCAGTTTTTGTCTTCATAAAATACTTAAAATGGCCTGTGTTCAATTTGTGCATTGTTTTGCATTTAGCTAGCATTTTTGGTGGCTGGTGGAAGTTAAACCCAGCGTTGAAAGCAAGGTTGCCGCTCTGTGACTGGGAAACATAAGAATCAAAACACTAAGAATGAGGTTGTGATACCCCAACAGGTTATCTGTAAATGTGTGAGGAGGAGACCTGGGATCCGCTAAAGGCCAATCAGGGCCCTTTAGGAGAGGGGAGCACTTGTAGGCTAGTGGTGGCTCAGTATTCAGATAAACCAAGGCTTCTGAACCTCAGCACTATACAGATTAACTCCTTGTTTGGGGCTGTCCTGTGCATTGTAGAATTTTAGCAGCATCCCTGGACTCTGCCCTCTAGATGCCTGTAGCAGCAGCCCTACCCTGAAGCAGCCCCAAAGTTCTGACAAATAGAAATATCTCCAGACATTGCCAGGTGTACTCTATGGGAGGGGGCAAAATCCTCTCTGTTTGAGAACCAGAGAAAGACTTAGATTGGTTTCCATTTTCTGCTACTTATTAGCTCTGTGACCTCAACATGTTGCTCAACCTCTCCAAGCTTCAATCTCCTCATCTAGAAAATGAAGAATGCAGTGGGAATCTGCAATTTTTGCCTATGAAAGATTCCCTCCTCTTGAGAATTGCTCTTCCTCTCCACTCCAACCATTTGATCCCAGCTAGAGTGGCCACATTCACATCCTCTACAGGTCATTGCTACTTAATCCAAGAATGGGAAGCTGACCTAAACTAGGCCCATCGGAGCCCTTCTTTTGCATTTCTTGAGCTAAAACTCAGAGATCTGGTCAGTCGCTCTCTAATGGAGGAAACAAAGACATGAAACCCCTGAGCTGCTGGAAATCCTGTGCCCCAGTGTATAGAAGAGGCCAATTTGTGGGGAGACCATGAAGTCAACACAAAGAGAGAAGCATGAGACCATGAAAAGACAATGAAAAGGCCTCCCAAACTCCCCCAATTTGCCCAAGGTAGTGTGATTTTGGTTTATGACACAACCAAGTATTTTCATCAATAAAAAATATTAATACCCATGTCATAGGGTTGTTTTGAAAGTAGAAGGTGATGGTACATGCAAAGCAAGTAGCATAATGCCTGGCCTAGTCAGAGCTCTGCAAATGGTGCTGGAAGAAAGATCATTCTTTCTCCTGTCAATTCTGCATTCCAGCAAGTGAACAGCCTGTAATTCTGACTGTGTTCTTCCATGCCTGTGTCCTCTCCTCCCTGATCTACTTCTATCTACAAAACTTTCCTTGAGGCCCCTCTGTGCAGACTTCTGTGAGCCCTTCCAACACAGTTAATCACTTCCCTGTTCATACTCCCTTTTTATCCATCAATTATACCTATGACACTGAGATAGATATCTGGTTAAGCGGCTGTCTCCCCACCTGATGGCAAGGAACTCCATACTTCTTTGCTTTAATCCTCAGCATCCAGCACAGCACTGGGCTCAGAAGAGCCCTCCACTAGTGTTTGGTGCGTTGAGGGGAAGAGACTAGGGTATTGTCTCAGGAAGGCAGACCCACTAAAAGCTCACCAATCTTAACATTCTGTGCCTGACCACCCCTCTCCCCCCCCCCCCCAATCATTAACAGATGAGGAATAGTTTGCTTGGGGCCCAGTAAATGCAGAGTTCAAAGAGTTAGGAATGCTGCCTCTAGCAACTTGCAAAACCCACCAGATGTGATACCTCGAGATATAATGAGTAGATCCTTCAGGATGCTTCCTCTTGCTCCTCTCACCCTGGCTGTGAGTCTCCATGATGGAAATGTCCACATTCCCTCAGTTACTCAATTGGAAAGAAGTCACAGCAAAGCTCTGTGCACCTGGCTGGCACTGCCTGATGTCATTAAGGCCATCTGACTCACTTGCCTCACTCTGATTCTATGCTCAGCAAAAAAGCTCCCATGGAGAGTATCCTTACAGGGCAGGGAACACACTGTCCAGCTGACACAAATTTTTAAGTTTTGCTTAAAGTCAAACATATCTTACATGCCCAGAGCTTCTTTCTAAAGGAAAGCCATGCCAGATTAATCTGGTCGCATATGATTTGTGTCATATGTCTGAGAAACCAGTTGCCTTGGCCTCTTTAGTTGGACCAATTACCAATGTCCCAACAAAGACACCCATTTATAGGCATTTGGTTGGCCAATCACTTATGAGATGGCTCATGTGAAACTCTGCCCAACGCAAGAGCTCCATATGGGATGCTGACAATGTCTACGAATTAGAATCTTCATCTTGGGATAAAGGCACAAGGAATGGAGGCAAGCTGGTCCTGTATCCCTACATGATGAGAGGCCATTGTTCACGTTCTCCCCAGGTCTGCAGGATGCTTCCATGTGGTCCATGAGCACATGCATGCTCCTAGAACTTTTATAGTCTTCCTTTCCACCAGATTAGCCTCACAAGAAATTCATCACCACAGGGCAGCTAGTCTTATTTTTCTGTAGACCTCAAAGAGCCTAATATGTAGCTTGAAAATTATATTTTAGAGTGTGGTTGGCATGTCAGTTTTGCTAAAGTTGATCAACCTTGGATCCAGAAATTAAAGACTAAATTCTGAGTCATGGTGATTCCATGCCTCTATAGCTCAACTGTTTCCAACTCCAGCTATATTTACTACATTTGAAACAATTTCCATTTGTTAATTAACCCACACATTTCTATTCCTCCCACCCCTTGGGAAGATGAAGGAAATGGGCATGCCTTCCCTACTCTGGTTGAGGGGCTATTTAGAATTGGTCATTGCTAAATTTGTTTTCCCACTGAATTTCAATTTTCTTTGGATCCTGGGTGCAGTAGAAGGTGGCTGCCCTGGTGAGAGGGACAAAAAGGGGAGAAGAAAAAAGGACACATGTGTTTGGATGGAAAGTAGAAAGATCACAGGCCCAACAGCTATGCAGACTCACAGGTAGGAGCATCTCCAGAAAATGCAAATATGCCCCAATTAACAAGTCCTCACATTTGTTTAGCCTTCGCAATTTACCAAGCACCTCCAGATGCGTGATCTCATTTAGTCTTCCTCGCAACTCTGTGAGCTGGGAAACATGGGCATTAGTTTATATTTCACACAAAGAAAGTTGAGATCAGAGAGGCTATCCAAGGTTACAGGACAGAGGCAGAATTTGAACCATTTGGAAACCCAGTGGGTTTATTGGGTGGATGTCCGCCATGCATTTACTATATCAAGGTTAAGAGCACAAGCTCTGGAATTAAGCAGAGCTGTTTTGACTCATAGCCTCTCCATGTATTAGTTAGTCATAGGACCACGGCATGTCTGCTAATTTCTCTGGCCTCACTGTTGCTCATCTATAAAATGGGGATAGTAATGCTAACATACCCTATACCACTCTTGTGAGTAATAAGTGATAAAATCTATTCAAAGTGTTTAATGCTATGCCGGAACATAGTTAAGCACACAATAAATGTGCCTTTCTCTCATCATGATGTTGGTTTTATTATTTTAGTAGGAATAGTGGTAAATACCAAGGTATGCATGGCCCCAGACCATTCCACGGCAACTGCGTTATTCGTTTCTCTCCTTTTGCCACATATATTCTTCTATACTGTTTTCCTTCTCCTACCTTCCTATCACACTTACATAAAGCCTCTGATTCTTAAACACACACCCTTGGCCTGCCTCTTATACCTGTCTTAGTCTTTCCCACTCAGATTTACTAGAGCACCACAGGACTCAGAGAAGAGGTAGGAAAGCCTAGCCATGGTCCTTTACATGAGTCATCCTTTGGAGGAGAGCTTAGCATTCCCAACATGTCTTTTTGTTTCAGGTTTGCACGTTCCTGTCTCAAGCAAATAAATTTGAGGGTCTTCAGAAATTAAGCTAACGAAATATAATTTTCCTTTTCAGTGTGTGAGCTGGGTTAGAGGTTTCAGGATGGAGAAGGACGCGCTGGGTTAGGTGTATTCAGCTGAACTCCCATGTGATGCCTTTTACTTCTGAATTAATTCCCTGGACAAAGTGCCCTTTCTGGCAACAAGATAAACAGGTTCATCTAGAGGTTTGGCTCGCTGGTGTATAAAGCCCTTCATAACCACAAAGTTGGGCTCTATCCACCCCATGCTCCCAGTCCCTGGTAGGGTACAGTGGCAGGCATTGTATGCTCAGCAAGGTTTCACACTCATTGGGAATCTGAAACAGACACTGCTTACGCCGCAAAGCTCTTTCTGCAGACCTGCAGAGCGGGTGCCAAGATGGCTGCCTCACATCTGCACCCACTGAGCTACAAGAAAGGCTTCCTTACCCAACCTCACTACTCACAGTCCTGAAATGACTGGACAGGTGGAAACCACTGGCTGGGCAGAAGGCTGATTTCCAGAGCTTTAGAGCAGAGTCAGGCTGTGCTGGCATCTTTTAAGAAGTTGATTCTGAGAAACCTTTCTCCTACGGTCATTCCTATTTTTAGAACAGTTTCACACCTCAGGAGCCTCTACTATCCTTCCCTCCTTGAAGAGACAGTTGAAGAGTTTTCCACTGACTTGTCAAGTGTTCTTTTTATAAAATTTTTTGGCTTTTTCCAACAAAGGATTTAATTTTGGCTTTTTTTTTTTTTTAAAAAAGCATTGGAATATTGATAGTGGTAACCAAAAGCATCTAAGAGATCAATATTTGTTCATGTACATAAACAGCAAGTTGGCCATTGCTTCTGCCTCCAGGCTTTTATTTAAGTTAATGTGGACAACTTTGTAGAAGGTCTTGTAACAAACCAAATGAGCCACTGAAAGCAAGCCATTCATGTTAGCCATGAACTTTGATGAACTTTGTTCTGTTACTTGATAACAATCAGAGCCTAGGAAACTTACAAATAACATTTATTCTGTCTTTGAATATTTTGTCCCTTGAAGTCCAAGGTTTGACTACCCACAAATGTACAGCCATATAAATGCACCACATCAATTAAAAGGAGAGAATGAATGTCTTTGCAACAATTGCTGTTAGAACAATTGGAAGTCCCCATGAGACAAATAAAAAAAGAACCTCAACCCCTACCTCAACACCATACACAAAATGAATTTGAGATGGGGCATAGACCTAAATGAAAAAGATTTAAACTATAAAATTTTTAGAGGAAAATCTCTCCAAGACTCCAGGTGGTCAAAGGTGTCTTAGTTCACAGAAAGTAATAATCATAAAAAAAAAATCAGTAAATTGAACTTCATCAAAACTCTGCCCATGGAAAGACAATGTGAAAACATTAATGGGCAAGCCACAGATTGGAATAAAATATTCACAACACATATATCTGGCAAGGGAACTTGATTCCAAAATATATAAAGAACTCCTGAAATTCAGCAATAACAAGACAAACACCCCAATTTTAACATGGGCCAGGAGCTTGAATAGATACTTTGCAAAGGGAGATATACAATGACTAATAAGCACATGAAAAAGTGGTTAACATCATTTTTCATCAGGAAAATTCAACTTAAAAGCACAATGAGACATAACGTGACTAAAATTTTAAGAAACTGACACCACCAAGTGTTGGTGAGATTCCAGAGCAACCTGAACTCTCAACTGCTGCTGGCAATGCAGGAGAATTCACCTAATGCAGCAAACAAAACTGTTTCGCAGTTTCTTATAAATTAAAACATATCTTGGGGTGGGTGTTGAGTGATTGAGTGTCTGATTCTTGATTTCAGCTCAGGTCGTGATCCCATACTGAGCGTGGAGCCTGCTTAAGATTCACTCACTCTCTCTCTCCCCTCTGCCCTTCTCCCCTGTTCTCTCTCTTTCTCTCTCTCTCAAAAATAAATAAACGTTAAAAAAAATAAATCATATCTCTACCCCATGTTACAGCAATTCCACTTTGTTTACCCAAGAGGAATGAAAAAATTTTCACAATTTGTGGCTGCCAATTTCCCTTCTCCATATCTTTCTCCATGCCATTCTCTTCTGGAGTTCCTTTTTTCCTATTCCCATCCCTGATTTCTGAATGTACAAATACTGTGCATCATCCACATCCTGGTCTAAGGGGCTGGTCCTCGATGTGGGCCATGTTCAGAGTTGATCAGAGGAACTGAATGATAAGAACCAACTTGTCAATGGGGCACCTGGGTGGCTCAGTTGGCTGAGCATCCGACTCTTGGTTTCGGCTCAGGTCATGATCTCACAGTTTCATGAGTTTGGGCCCTGTGTAAGGATCTGTGCTGGCAGCACCGAGCCTGCTTGGGATTCTCTCTCTCCCTCTCTCTCTCTGCCCCTCCCCCACTTGCTCTCTCTCTCTCTCTCTCTCTCTCTCTCTCTCTCTCCCAAAATAAATAAACAAAAAATAAATAAAATTAAAAAATTAAAAGAACCAAATTCCCAAAAGACTGGTTGATTAACCAGGATGCCAGTATATCCATTTGCAATTAGAAGTGTAATTTTCAAGCCACAATATTAGACTCTCTCCAATGGTAAGGAAAAGATCGCTCTGGGAAACCAGATTACTTGAACGGATAGGGGTTTCATGGGAAAGTGAGGAAGTACAGGGAACCATGAGCAAGTAGCGCATCCTGGACGTGCTGAGGACTGCTAGTGGACTGTTATCCTTTTGTGCACCTGCAGTCTATCATCTGTTTCTAACCAGTCTAAGAGGATGCTCTCGGCTATCCTAGTTAATGAATGGGTTTACAGGTAGGTAGGGGAATGAGGGCAGGGAAATAGCCTCTTCCTCTCTGAATGATAGTGGAAGAGTCCTTTCTTTCGTGAAACGCTGTATAATGGAGTTGAGGGATTTGGGAAGTTCGGGAAAGACCTTTAGCTCCATTCTCGGTTCAGACACCTTCTCTAGAATCCCTCTCCTAATATAAGTGCCCATGCCACCTTCATCTATCCTTTTTTGCTCTTTTAAGACTATATTATAATGTTTGCATATGTCCATAACCTGTTACATTAGAATTATGTCTTACACATCTTTTTCTCCCCAATCCTGGCACAGTTCTGGCACACAGTTGGTATTCAATAAATGTATGTGGTATTAGCTAAAAATTGGTTGTTTTTGGAATTTGGCTAAAATTTGAAACATCACCATGCTTTCTCAGAATGTTACCTCTTCGTTATAATCTTATTTTCTAAAGTTTGTTCATTTATTTTGAGAGAGAGAGAGGGAGAGCGAGCATGAGTTGGGGAGGGGCAGAGAGAGAGAGAATCCCAAGCAGGCTCTTTACTGTCAGCGCAGAGCCCCCCATCTGGGGGTCAATCTCATGAACCGTGAGATCATGACCTAAGCTGAAATCAAGAGTCCGATGCTTGCTTCACTGAGCCACCCAGACACCCCTCATTATAATTTTAGTGTGAAGAGAACTAAATCACTTGATCACAGCCCAACTCAGAGGGGAAGGTATTTGACTTCTGGCATCCTGTGCCCATTTATGGCCCTCCTGATCTCCTGGTTTCCGGTGCCTTTTCTCTTGCACTTCCCTCCTGGGGGCCTCAGGGAAGTAGAACCTCCAAGACTCTGCCATACCTCAACCCAAAGACAGCCTTTACGAAAGAAAGCCTTTGTGTCTCATTGAAAGAATTTAAAAAATTTTTTTAATGTTTTTTAGTTTTGAGAGAGAGGGAGAGAGAGAGAATGAGCAGGGGAGGGTCGGGGGAGGGGGTGTGTGTGGGGAGAGAGACACAGAATCCCAAGCAGGCTCCAGGCTCTGAGCTGTTAGCACCAAGCCGGATGGGGCGGGGGTCCTCTAACCCACCAAAGTGAGATCATGACCTGAGCGGAAGTTGAATGCTTAACTGAGCCACCCAGGCGCTCCAAAAGAAAATTTTCTTTACTTTGTGCCTATTCCTTCCTGCAGACCCTTCCCCAGATGATGGTATTATCTTGATTTTAGTGAGGAGTTATAGGAAGGGAGGGGAAGACCCTGCCTACCTGCCTGGAGCTCTCCAAGCCAGACGCCAACTTCCACGCCTCGCAGAAAGAAGGCTCCAGGCTCTACACAAGCACAGCACCACGAGTTTTGCAGGCCCCAACCCACAGTTGCTGAAGCCGCTGCTAGGGCAATGAAGACGGAGACCCTCCTTAAAAAAAACTTTACAAAATTATTTTAATTACTGTGTGGACCTTGTAACTCGATCAAGGCACAGTCATCTGTACTCTCCTGCAGCAAATATTCTTGAAATCCCACCAGTGTATGCGTGTCTCTCCTCTGCCCTTATTCAATCCCAAGCAAATGGGTATCCTTATGAATGTCCTCCTGAGAGCACGGGAAACCCTTGACATTGGTCCCTCTCCTTTTCACTCTACTTTTTGTATCTCATTAGAACTTCTAGCACGTAATTATTTTTCAGTAGTTTTGGCAACAGGGCAAGAAAGAGGGTGCTAAGCTTGGCTGTGGCCAGGAGAAATATTTAAAAGAGTATTTACCTTCCATTTGGTCTAAACCAGTCATTCCCAAACCTGCTGCTCATTGGAACCACCCTGGGGAACTTTAAAAACTAATGATGCCTGGATGTCAGCCCAGAGGTCTGATTTAATTGATCTGGGATGCAGCCTGGACATCTGGCTCTGTGTGTGTGTGAGTGTGTGTGTGTGTGTGTGTGTGTGTGTGTGTGTGTGTGTGTGTGTGTTTAACTTTCCACGTTGTTCTCAGGTTGAAAACTACTGAAAGAAATTCCTCATTTCTCTTCCTAACCTGAAAAAGTTGGGTTCTTAGCCCAGGTGGGTGATCCAGGGATCTGGCACCTGTCTCTTTACTGCAGCTCAGCGCTGCATGGCCTTGGAAAATCCGCGCGCGCGACGACGCTAAACACGTGGCGCCGGGGCGGGCGGGGCGGGCGGGGCAGGCGGGCGGGGCCGCGCGTGGCCCCGCCCCTGCACGCCTATCGGCGCGCGGTGCGGACCCTGACGTCACTCTTGTCAGGGCCGCGGCACATGGGCCGCCGGATGCGCTGAGCCCGGCGCTGCGGGGCCGCGGAGCGCGGGGGAGCAGCGGCCGCCGGCGCGGGGTGGGGGGTGGGGTGGGACGGCGTCCAGCCTCGGGTGCTGGCGCGTGGGGGCCGGGCCGGCGCGGTGCCTTCCGCCCTTCTGCAGCTATCTGCATATTTTTTCTTTCTTTTTCGCAATTTTGAATATTTTGCAGGACGAGGGGTTCAAGGCAGGTGAGAGCATCCTGCACGTCGCCCAGGAGCCTGCGGGCACTTGGCGCGCTCTCCGGGGACCGTCTGCACTGGGAACCCGAAAGTTTTTTGTTTTTATTTTCTTATGCAGATGTATTTATAAAGATATAAGTAATTTTTTTCTTGTCTCCACCGCCTTGAAAGCGAGTACTTTTGGCAAAGGACGGAGGAAAAAGCTCAGCAACATTTTGGGGGGCGGTTGGGTTTTTTTCTTTTTAAAGAAAAACATTTGAGTGCATCGCGATGGAGAAAATGTCCCGACCGCTCCCCCTGAATCCCACCTTTATTCCGCCTCCCTACGGCGTGCTCAGGTCCTTGTTGGAGAACCCGCTGAAGCTCCCCCTTCATCACGAAGACGGTGAGCGCTGCCTTCCTGGCTGCCCCGCTCTGGGAAGAAACGACGCTCCCTGGGGTCCCCTTCCTTGGCTGGGCAACCCTGCTGGAGCATCCATACCCTCCCTCCCTGTCCCCTGGCACCCCATTCCTGCTTTGATGAAATTTGAGGAGCCCACCCATCACCCTCCCTGTTCCCCCAAAAGGGGGATCCCCTCACTGAGGAACGTTTAATATAGTGCTGGGACAGACCCAGGCTCGCCGGGTCCCGGTCCCGCGGCGCAGGTGGGAGTCATAACTTGACAGGTCAGTGTTCCCTAGATTGAGGGTCACCCGCACGCAGAGTGAAACCGCCCGCGTAAGGGCAGAGCTGCCCAGTCTGGGGAGGAGAAAACAGGGGGCCTCGTTTTATTCCGGGGGGGGGGGTAGGTGGTCTCGCATCGTACCTCGGGTATTGGGATCTTGCTACTGTTTGTGTGTTAGTTAGCATCAGGAACTTGCGAGGCGTGAGCTGAGACGCGTGTTTTCCTAGCGAAGGGTAATTCAAAAAGGGGGGTGGGGGCTGGGGCTGGCGGGGGAGGGGGAGTGGTCTCCGGGCGGGAAGCTGTGCAAGCCTCCAGCTCTGACACTTTCCCTGTGCACTTTTCCTGGTGGGAGGGGAGAACGGAGCAGGCTCACGTGTAATCGCGCAGGAGCCTCCTCTGGCTTGAGCCCTTTCTTGGTAAGTCCCAAACCTCCCCAGGCAACCTTGGCTGGAGCGGGAGAGGAGGGGTCGGGAGAGGCGGCGCGGAACTGAGCTGGTGCCGCCAAGGGATTTGTCAGTTGGGCTGATGCGGTTTCATGCCTTCGATATCACAGTTGCAAATGCAAATGGTGCGGCTTCTAGTGTAAAAGTCTTGAAAGATCATTTGGTTACAAAGAGCTTGGGAGTACTCGCATCTTCTCTCCTAGCAGGGGGCAACCTGTTGCATTGCAAGAGTTGAGGGGTTTGGTTCGCCGTCTGCAAAGCAGCTTCCCTCTTAACTCTCCTTTAAGGAGTAGCACTTGGGAGGAAGGTGCTGCCTGCAGTCTTTTGCATCTGTGGGTGTTTTAAGTCAGATTCTCAGGAGATGAGACTAGAGGATTAGAATGGATGGCAGCGGAGGCTGTGTTTCTCTGAGGAAGAAACTCAGAAGCCAGATTCCCTGATCCCAGATTCCACCCGCGCCTGAGTACTAGAATGGGCAAAATCCAGAGCACTGTTTAAAGACGTCCTGGGGTGAGCGGTTCTTACAGGTAGGACATAGCTGCATACCTCCCTTATAGGTATGTAACGAGCTTTCCAATAGCTGTTCTTTTGACAGATTGCATACATGTATAATTTTTGTGAATTGGATCGTATTTAAGCCTTTAGGGAAGAGGAGGAAGAAAACACTTAAAAAACAAAAACAAAAACCTCCTTTTGTAAAATGCAAGGTGCCCCAGCAGCTTTAAAAGCAAACCTATGTGGGTTCCGGAAGTTCTGTTTTCTCCTCTGCCAATGTGAGGCATTGGTCAAGTTCCTTCAAGTCTCAGAGCCTCTATTTCTTCATTATAAATGGGGACAATAGCGATTTGCAGATTTATTGTGAGATTTTTGGACATAATTTATGGAAGGAAGCAGGTATATAGTATGTGCTCAATGCATGGTTTCAGAGGAGGGTGGAGAGTCCCTGCTTTACCAAAATTAGAATCCCTAGCTCACTGGCTAAGTCTGAATGACCTCATATTGTTACTGTAATGAATTTCCTGGAAGAGAAACCATGCCTGGTTATTGGCTGTTTTGTTAAAAATCACAGCCATTGAATGTAACTGCAGGTGTTACTTTGCCACTGTAGATCTGAATTATTTGTCCCCTCCAATAATGTACTGAAAACTGTGTTCCTTTGTTTATATTCTAGATCAGTCTGTAACCCTGTCCCAAGGACTAGTGCTTTCTTTCCAAAGTAAATAGGAAGATGTTGAAAAACAGGCAGAGATCCATGTCCTGTCTGAACTTTTAACTCTAGATCCACAAAAGCCAGCAGCCCAAGAAGATCCCCTGGGTTTGTGAGAACGGTTTGAAGGTGGTGGTTTGTAGCAGAGGCCAGGAGGAGTGATTAAAAAAAAAAAAAGCCACGTTTTTTTTTTTCTTCCCTTTGTTAAGTCCAACTTTCCCTCATTTCTGCAGCATTTAGTAAAGATAAAGACAAGGAAAAGAAGCTGGATGATGAGAGTAATAGCCCGACGGTCCCCCAGTCGGCGTTCTTGGGACCCACCTTATGGGACAAAACCCTTCCCTATGACGGAGATACTTTCCAGTTGGAATACATGGACCTGGAGGAGTTTTTGTCAGAAAATGGCATTCCCCCCAGCCCGTCTCAGCATGACCACAGCCCTCACCCTCCTGGGCTGCAGCCGGCTTCCTCTGCCGCCCCCTCCGTCATGGACCTCAGCAGTCGGGCTTCTGCACCCCTTCACCCTGGCATCCCGTCCCCAAACTGTATGCAGAGCCCCATCAGACCAGGTAAATTCTGAAAAGATTCTCCCTTCAGATGGGGAAGAGGGTGCAGGGGAGGGGCAGGATGGGGATGGCAGAAATATCTTCACCATCAGGGAGACTTTGGCTGGCTCTGAAAGAGGAATCTTGTATTTCACCCACAGCCATGATTGTCCCACATCAGTGAGCATCTGTATCTCCGGGAGAGTCGGCTACATGCAGATTCTATGGACCTCCCCCCTGGAAATCCTGATTTTTCAGATCTGGGATGAGGGCATAGGAATATTGCTTTGAACCTGGGCAATTCTGTTGCAGTTGATCCACGGGCTTCAGTTTAAGAAACACCAGCCTACAGTTAATGGTTTGGATATGTAGGCACCTCTCTATCTCCTCTCCTTCCCATTCCCCTCTTCCCAATACATGATATAGGACCTTGATGAATGATGCGGGTAGGCTCTCTCTAAGGCTGTGGTTCACCTGTGTTCATTTCTGTCTCGTCTGAAGGGAAAAAAAATGTGAGTTAGGGGTGGGGGGCCGATCACTTTTTCATCCTTTTCCTCTTGTGTTCTCTTGTGTTGAGAAATTGAGTCTACAAGCACCTCTCACTGTAAGTGTGGCTTAGCTTTTCTCAGGGCCGGAACTCTATTATTTCTGTAAACCAGATTGTTCTTAGGGATTTTTTTTTTTTTTTCATTTTCACTTGTTTGTCATACTGAACCCATGTCTATCAAAGCCCACAAGGTCAGCTGTAAATGGTGTTGAAATATTACACAGAAACATCACCCAAAATGTCCAGTACTTCAAAACCCATGGCTCAGTGCTCAGACAGAGACACGGTTTGAGGTGGCTCAGCCCTGGCTCTATGCTGTTAGTACTCTGTAGTGCAAAATGAACAGGTAGAAAGACCATTTCACGTGCACAGGTAACCAGGAACAAAGATTCAGCCAGATAAATTGTCAGGAAGGTCACTGAGCTGAAGGCCTTTGCTGCAGGGGAAGACAGAAAGCAGGACAATGGGGGATTTGTGCTTGAGATCATTCCTGAACTCTGTGTCTTCACCTCGCATAGAATTTATGTCACATGCAGAGCAAGATTAAAATGGAAGGAAATGATGCAAAGGAGGAAGAAAACACCCCTGCCTTGAAATATTAGTATTGGATTTAACATCTTTCTGTGCTGGCCCCCTGCTCTGAAACCTACTTTGAATGATAACTCAAAGCCACTGGCTAGAATGGAATTAAGTCTTAACTTCTGACCACTCCAGGAGCTTGCAGAAGCTTGGGAACACATTCCTTGATGTGACCCCAAGCCCTAGTTTCCTGGAATGGACAGTGGTGCCATGGTTTTGTTTCTTTCCAGAAACAGATAGTGAGTGAAATAACATTTAAACCAGGGAGAAGGGGCTGGAGCCCCAGTGAGAAGGCGCCCTGTATCTCAGTCACTCTACTCTGTAGAATGAGATTTAACTACTTTGTAGCTTTAGAAAGTGATATTACCTCTCAGGGCTTCAGTTTCCCTTCCCTTTGAAGGATATAATTTTTATTTGATTGGGTTAGTGTGAAAATTATATATAATATACATAAATAGTCAAATAATTACTAATAGTTGTCACTGTTATTATCTGTGTCAATTTTTATCATTGATTTCAACCCTGTCTTCTGAAATACTTCCTTAAGATACGTAGGAACAGTTGATAACCCTCCTCCCTTCTGGAGAGAAATAACAAGAGATTTTGGCTGATAGTTATTGGATTGGTGTGTTGCAGCCTTAACACTTATACTCAATTGACAAGTATTTCTCCATCCCCTGCCAAATACAAGATGTGTGCCATGTTAGAAGTATTGTATTTTTTTCCGAAAAGGCACGTGAACAGTGGGTCCCCAAATCTTGGTTCCTACTGACAATCAAGAATTAAGGTTTGAAGTTTGGAGGCTTTCTTAGAAGTCATTTGTCAGAGCTTGTTAGAATCGGTAATTAATCAGTGACTCAAAAACTTGGGATGCCCCAATCAGATTTGTAATCCACAACAAAGGGCTTCTGAGTTTCCACAGAAATCATTTTGTCAGGTGACAGGGGAAAGGTACCAGGATCCAAGGGGGAACTGGAATCTAGAAATAAGTTCTTCATTTAAATGTGTTTTTGTTGTTGTTATTGTTTTGTTTTGTTTTTGTTTTTCGGGGTTTTTTTTTGTTTGTTTTGTTTTGTTTTTGGTAACAGAAACATACTTCAAAATAATCTTCTTTTTTGAATTGGAAACTCAGTGATACTCCTAACAAGAAGGGAAAAAAGCTAAAGGTCTTCTTCAAATACCAAGTATAGAGACAATGACACTCTGCTGTAACAACTTGTACAGGGTTGGTCATTATAAAGATTATGTGCAAAATAAAAATCTAAGGGATGTGGACTTGATGGATGGTATGTCACCAACAAAACTGAAAAGGAAGACAGTTCTTGGTTTTTCCATGTAATCACAGTAGAGACCAGAGTAGACATGCCAAGTGGATCTTGAGGAAAGGGAGTCCTCAGAAGGCAAGAGCACAGGTGTAGCCTTGAGCATTCTGGGAATTATATTATTTCAGTCTAGACCAAGATTTCCCAACCTTGGCACTGGTGAGGCTTCAGGTAAGTCTTTGCCATGGGCCAGTGTCCTGTGCGTTGTTGCACGTTCCACAGCATCCTTGGTTCCCGTCCCTTAGATGCCAGTCACACACCACCCCCCACCCCCAGTCACTGCTACATGTCCCCTGGGACACCCCTGTTGAGAACTTTCAATTGGGGCAGCAAATTGGTGTAGTTATCCTGGGCACAACTCAACATCCTGTCACATACACCCGGATGCTTTTTGCCTCCTGTAACACTTACTGGCAAAACTTTTGAGAAGGTCAGGAGGCATTAGGTTGCCAAGAAGAAATATCATGTTAATAAAGCATAGTTCTACGCTGTTAGTTGATAAAGCTATGACATCCAGCGAATCAGGAGGTAATTACAAAACAATTTTATTGAACATTTGCTTTCTGTATTTGCTCAGCATACATCTTTGAGTTATGCTCAGTAGCATTGTGTCATTAGGGCCACCTGTCTGGTTGAAAGGAAATTAAGCCATGAGCTGACAACTACTGCATTTCTAGGTCTACCCCAAGTGTCTTGGAACGGCAAGGTGAGCGTTCTTGTGAATTCTCTTACTGTTCACCATGACTGCCCCCCGACCCCCTTTCCTGCTTTGTGCACTCGTCCTTGTTCCTCTGTCTACTGTCTGATCAAAGGATAAATCAGATATCCAAAGAAATCCAGTTTCCCTGAAGTAACTCAGGAATCTGTCGAAGCCTCCTGTGGCTATGGGGTGATGGCCAAGCCTTCTGGTTGACATCTTGATGAAGGCAGAGTGCTGGTTGCTGGATGCTGTAGCCACCTGCACGGTCTCCTCTGTCATCTGAAGGGCAGCATCCCAGATGGTCTGGTCCCAGGTCAGCCGAGATGGCAGGAGTCATCCTGGCGGCTTTGCTGTTTGCCTTTCAGATGCTATCAGAGATAGTACCCAGGAGTGTTCTCCTGGAGGTATGTCCTGGGTACTGGAAAAATAAGAATCTGTTTGCCCGGAGAATTGAGCGATTGCTTTAAGGACAGCAGTCCCTTTAGGGAAAGTCATCTGTAGCAGACAAAGGCAGAGTTATTTTTAAATCACATGCTTGTAAAGCCAGATTTGAAATCGTTTCCTCGGGTGGTTTTTCTTTGAATAGCTTGGGGGTGTCCTACCACTGTTAGACCCATACTCGGCTGAGAATTAAGAAGGCTGTCTTTCTAGTTCTGGGCACAGAGACCGGGTCATGATGAAGGCTGACAGAGTGAAGTGAAAATCTTTCTATGTGGCGGTGTGTAGGAAGAGGAAGGCGTAAGCGGGTGGTATAAGCAGAGTGGGGAGATGGGGGAGAAGCCCTCACACCTTTGCGAGATGGAATTTGTGTCCTGTTTCTGCTGACCTTCCTTTGTGCTAAGGATTTGGCACAGAAGGAACCTGCTGGCCCTGGGATCTGGGTAATGACAGAGGGGAGTTCTGTGCTGGTGGTTCTGGGATTATGGGAGGTCCTGCCCAGGCAACAGGATTCTCTTGCTTTTCTCAACGTCATGAGAAGAAGCTTCAGTTTCCCCCTCCCCGTGAGGGCATGTGGTTCTGTGTTTTCCCACCCAGCACATTCGTAGGTCTGTAGGTTGGGAGCATCGTGATTGATCGTTGCTGTGCACTGTGCCTCAAGTATCTTGGAAGTGTTTTACATTCATTGGGATCAAGGACATCATCAAGGGGAGAGAGTCCAGCTTTCTTTGGAGGCAGGCAGATTTTTTTTTCTGTTTCTTGTTAGAGTTTATCTTCCCCCCCCCCCCCACACACACACACCCTATAGAGGACAGACTTGCCCTATTTTGCTGGGTTTGACCTGTTGTGACATTCCCAGGATAGTGTTCTAGTCTCCTGGCAAGAGGTATTTTCAGATAGGTATGGAAAGCTGGGTGGCGGTTCAGAGCATAAGCCCTGGACCTCGGGGGGCTTGGGTTCACGTCCTGGACCCACACTGGCCTGCTATGCAACATAGTGTTAATTTCCCTTCCTCTTTAAGCCTCAGTTTATGTGTCTTTGGAATGGAGATGATAGACCCCTCCCTTGGGGTTTTTGCGGTTAAATGAGGTAACGCCTGACAGAGTTTGACACCGTGTATGGCACATGAATACTCAGTGCCTGGAGCTGTTGTTCTGATGTCAGTGGCATGGGAGCGGGAAGAGAACTCAACTGGATTCCCAACCCCTGTTCTCCGTTTAGGGATTTGTTTCATCCAGTCCCCTTCTCTCTGCAAAAATAGGACATGCATTTTTTTTTTTTTTTTCTCCAGCATGCCTAATCCTTATTCTGTGTAGCCTGCTTGACTTTTCTCCTTCATTCTGGGTTAGGACAAGTGACTTCCTGGTGTTAACCCAGCAGCATCGCTTCTGGGTTAGCAGCTCCTGGTCTGCCAGTATGGAAACAGCCACTCACTCCGTGCCCAAGGCCCCCCCGCCCCCCGCCCCAGCTCTCGTGTGAACCCTGACAACCCTGGCCACCTGCCTGCGTGACCGTGTGCTTCAGGCACATGGCTGTGCCCCGTCGAGCTTGCCCAACCCTGGGTGGTGTGCTGGCTTGCTTCCATCCCCCACCCCAATCCTTGCTTCTCCTCCCAGGCAAACTATGGCAAGTGCCAGCAAGAAATTGTAATCCCGACCCTGGCAGGAGAAAGCTGAGCTCTGTAGGGCAGTTCATATGCAGGAAGCCAGCTCGGTCCAGCATTGTAGCCAGACCCCAGACTCGGCCCTCTCTCCTGCCTGCCTGCCCAGCAGCCCTGTCTTCTCTGCACCGCCCTGGCGGGCGGATTCCTGTAGGCCAGCTCCTGCCAAGGGTCTTGGCACAGTCTTCTGAGTTGAGCACTGTGCCTACCAGACTAGAAAAATAGCAATATGAAGACAGAACTAGGTAGGGGAGAAAGAGAGGGGTGGGGAAGGTGGGAAGAGAAAAGCATTGATAACATCCTGATGTAGAAAGCCAGAGGATGAAAAGACATCAGTGATTTATTAGGTTTCTCTGGAACCCTCTTCTGCAACCGGACTAATTTAATTACTCTTAACCAAGAGCCTTTTTTTTTTTTTTTTAAATGTCTCAGCAGTGAAAATGGAGGGAAGAGGGAAAGTAGCAGGGGAAGTAGTAAGATTAAAAAAAAAAAAAAAATTGGGAAAAAAACATGAGAGGGACGGGAGATACAAGGTCTACATTGGATTCTGTAATGGAAATGGTTGAGAATATTGTTCATGTATTATATTTGATATTATCCCAGCAAATGTCTTGACCTGAAGCCATGAAACCATTGTTTTGGAATAAACTTAATTTTCCTTAAGGCCTAGGTGCTTACCAGCTTACTGTTCACAGCATCCGTGAGAATGCCCAATGTTTGGGACCACTCTCTACTGGCAATATAGCAAAGTTTTAGAGCTTAAGATCCAATAAACAGACAAACCTGGGTGTAAATCTTGACTGCCCTGCTTGCTTGTGGTCTCAGGCAGATCACTGAAATGATTTCCCATCTGGAACTTTGAAATAATCTCTGGATTGGCCTCATGGGACCGTGGAAGGTCCTGTGAGCCGGTGCGTGTAGAGTACTCGGCACAGTGCTTTGCACACAGTAAGTGCTCAATAACAGCTGCTGTGTGTGGCATTCTCATTACCATCTGATCTCCTTTCTCAGAGGAGGACCTAGCGTTTGTCTCCAGCCAGGTCTGTATACGCTTCCTTTCCTAGCCCATTAAGGCCTCTGGTCAAGGCATTTGAATCTCTCCTCTGCTTTTCTGCCTAGTCTTGCTTACCCCACTTAGCCTCTGAGTTTTAGGTAACCGGGGGTAGCTAAACTGTAACCTGTATGCATTCCTCCTTGCTCACGAGGTGAAAACTGAAACAAACAAAATGCAGTTCAAATAAGTTCCTGATTAGAAGGCTTCTCAGTGACATATTTGCAAGTAAAATCCATCAGTTGATGTTACTATTGAATTTTTAATAACAGGCATTAAGTAATTACACTTGAAGACAATATAATGACCTCAGGGGTAAAGAAGCTGTAAGGCACGTTATGTTGCGGGAGGAGGAGAGAGGTCTAGTTCATCCCCTTGCTCACAGGCAATACTTTGCATAAGCATTCCAGAGTAATATTTCCTCTTTCCCCCAAATGCTCCCATACTGGATAAATCCTTACTCTTTCTGCGCCTTCATTTTCTCATCTGTAGAGTAGCATCTTTCTTGGGCTTATGTGAGCTTTCTAAAGCTAATGTGCATGAAGGGTCCACTGTGGCACCATAGGTCAGCTCTGTTACTTTCCCCTTTTCTCTGATTTGAAGGTTAGGGAGCAACAGAGGCATTTTTAGGAGCAGTGTGGATGGTTCCCAGAAATAGCATCAGCTTTCAGTCTGTGGTGTGCCCTGGGGAAGACAGACAAGGGTACCACTTGGCTTCTGGCCTCAAAGAGATGGCAATTTAGTAGGGAAGATAGAGGTTTTAGGTAAAAGGGTGAGTGACAGGACAGCGTAGCATGTCCGTGGTGCCAAATGATGGGGACCGAGAGGCCCCCAATATCTGCTGAAAAGAGGAGATGGAAGAGTAATCAGGAAAATGAGTAAAGTGTTTAAAAATGAATAAGGGAGCAGGGCAGACACTGTGAAGGGCCAGACCTCACAGGAAGCAGCCAGCGCCCGGGGCAGGAGCGTCTGAGGTACCTCTTCTTGGAAGACTTGGAGCCTGTGTTGGGCCTGGGAATGAGAGGTGTGGAGAGCCGGAGTGGTGAGTGGGCAGCCGGTGCGCGGAGTTGTAGAGGCAGGAACGTCTGCGGGGTGTTTAGGGAACAAGGTGTAGATCCAGTTTGGCTGGTACGGGAAATTCATATGAAGGAGTCGGGGAGAAGAGTCTGGAGGGGCAGGTGCCAGGCAGGCTGGCAGCTTCAGGAGTGCTGGGCTGCAGAGCTTGAACTTTATCCAGGAGGCAGTGGGGAGCCATTGAAGGTTTGCGAGGAGGGAAGTGGCATGTGGACATTTCCAGTTGGGTTCAAGGTTGGATTTGAAACATTTTTAGATACTTCACAATAGTTTCCTCTGGCAAACCGGGACTTCCTTATTATTATTATTTTGAAAATAAATACTCTCCCTTGAACATCAAACAGCTTTTCCAAACACAATGTTCTAATGATCTAGGGAAAGTAATTCAAAAACAAAGGGTTTAGGTTTCACTTATAAAGCCCATCATTTTGGGCTTTATGGTTTTAGTGACTGGGGGAAACCGTCTTTGGCAAGGACATAGTTTGAGGGACTTGAATGGTTCAGAATTTAAAAGTCCAAAAGCAGGCCTGGTCTCACAGGAGTAGAAAAATAGATTTTAATAAACCCAACCCATTAACATTCATCACTTTTAAATGCCTCTGTTATAAGCTTACTAGGTTTGCAAACAAGTGTATTGAACTGATTTCTGAGTGTGTTTTGTTTATTGTTGCTGTTATGTGTGTATATATGCATGTGAGAAAAAGAAAGAAAACATTGATGCCTCAGTGATACAAATAGTACTTGATTATAAGTTTACCTGCAGCAGTAATATCAAGCTAAAAATACTTAGCTAAGTTTCTGGCCAACTTATTAATTTTACTCCTGAGAGACAAAGGAATCATTATTACAGTTTTGCATTCTTGAGTCCTGACCTTATATTTGTGGCTTCCTTCTTTCCTGAAACCGGAATTAATTGCACATCATGCTTAGGTACGGTGGATATGAGGTGTGTGTGTGTGTGTGTGTGTGTGTGTGTGTGTGTGTGTTACTGAGAATGCTGCTAGAGTAAAGGGACTTTGTGTGTGTTATAGGAACAGGGTTTGGGGGATGGGATGGGGACACCAAATGGCACATGTGTGAAGTGACTCGCCCAAATACCCCCAAAGGGTATTTTGATATCAGGCCAAGATTGCAGAAAACTGGAGGAGTTGCCCTAACCCAAACCAGTTCACTTGAAAAAAAAAAAAAAAAAGAAGAAGAGTTAATGTGTGCAATTCCACCTCCAGCTATGTACAGTAGACAATTACAGGACTGTTGGCAGAATTGAGTGTCTGTTGGGGGAAAACCATACAGTACTTGTTTCTGTTAAATTGGCTTCTGGTGGATACATACTCTGTGACTGAAGGTGGAAATTCCTAAAATGTTTGTTTTCCTTCTCTTCTGACTTTTACAAATATCATTGCTGTCTCAACTCCCTACCCATCCAGCTCATAATGAGAATCCAGTCTCACTTTCTTTCCTGAAAAATCAGACAGTTCCCCTGTTCCTCAAGGTTCCTAAAAGTTTTGGTTTTAGTAGTTTAATCTGGGATTTTTTTTTTCATTAATGATTTTTGGAAGAATGCTTTGGAATTTGGGGTCTTATAATGAGAGATGGCTTTGTGGCTAATTAAACCTCTTTCCCTCTCAAATCTTGCCTGGGAGACCGTAGATTCCTAAAAACAATGAGTGCATGCTACAGAAAGATGCTCCAGGGAGCTACAACACTAAATCATCTGTGACAAAATGTTCTCTTAGAATGTGGGATTGCATAAATGGATCAGCAAAAATAAGTGCTTTGGCAGAAAAATCCTTGAGTGGGGAAGAGCAATGCTTTCTTTTCTAATTAGCTCTGGGTTTAACCGTCTGATTTGATGTGTTTGCTGTGGAATCCAGGCCCGGACAGCCGAACAGAGAAGGAAAGTCTCGTTGGTGCTCTAGAAGTGCTTCTGCACTTAATGGAAAGAGTTAAGAAGCGAGGCTGTCCATTCATGCACAGTAAATGCCTGTTGAATTGAATTGAATGGGGAAAGGGAAGGTTTGTTTGGGGAAGGATCCCCCTGGGACCAATGGGAATCCATGCTGTAAACCAGATGAACAAGATCATCTAGATATGGAGTAATCAGATTACCCAGATCAGAGATCTCAATGCTCCAAGATATGGAGAGTGGCAAACAGTTAAACTCCATCTGCCTTGAGACTTAATTCACCTTAGAATGGATTCATTATTCTGTGGGCTGGGTTTCATTAGTTAGTATCACTAAGAAGATTATGGAGGCTTTTACTAGAGAAAAGTTTAAAAATAGAATGGGGATCTCAGATTCAGTCAAAATAATACTGTTTTTAAGAGACCAAAGGCCACTGAGAGATTTAAAGAGAAGAGAGTGATGATATACTGTGTACAAATAGAGAAATGCAGCCTTGATAGACTTTCCGAGGATAAATTTCTAGAACTGACAATAAGAATTTCACAGAACTTATTTCATTACAATTGATTTATTTATATTAATACACTTTCCCAAGGGAGGTGGGGGTCTTTTTTCCTGTAGAATCCAATGTATGTTTATTTCAAATGGCCAGTAACCACCTGGATGATTTTTAAAATAATATATACATCCGTGTCAAAAAATAAGTATTTTTTAGCATTGTAAGTGAAATTTACTCAAACAGAACAGACCATTTAGCGGCATTTAGTTACTGGATTCCTTACAAGTTTGAAGATGAAAGAAATTTCACTACTACCAAACCTAGGTGTGAAGAAACAATTTGAATTTACTTATATTCTGTTTCTCTTTCTACCCTTAAGCCTTCCTGATAGTCACATCGCATTGATTCAGATTTTACAATTACTTGATCTTTAATTGATTAAACAGAAATTTACTTTTTTGTCTTCTGTATAAAGAAAGATATTGGGGCACCTGAGTGGCCCAGTTGAGTGTCTGTTGATTTCAGCTCAGGTCATGATCACAGGGTCATGGGATCAAGCCCCGCATCAGGCTCTGTGCTGGGTGGGGAGCCTGCTTAAGATTCTCTCTCTCCCTCTGCCCTCACCCCCACCTCTCAAAAAAAAGATAGCCCCCAGTAGGTTAATTATGCCAATATAATCTTAGGCACGTTTAACTTATTTGAGTTCAAAGTAATCTTCAAACATCTTCTCCGTGTGCATATAAATTGATGTTCGTAACCACAGTGTATATTAGTGAACTGCAAGAGAGTGTCTGTCCTTTGGACATTTGTGGCTGTGTGGATCCGTGTTCCACCAAATTGTTGCTGTTTATCTCTCTCTGCCTCCCTCCCCCGTTTGCTCTGCCATGCTTTTCTTTTATATTCATCAACTTAAATTTCCATATACAGGAAGTGTGTGGGACCAAAAGAGGATTTTTGTTCATTTACCTACCAACAGAGGGGATGTCCTAGACCAATCCCCAAGGATGGTTTTTTTTCTTGCATCTGACTAATGAAATAATCATCTATTGGAGCAACTTCCTCTCATGTTCCCCTTTCTACATCAAAGGGCAGCATAACGTGGGGGTTAAACCTCTGGCCTGAGCTTAGATCTTGCCTCTGTAACTCTTCTGCCTTTGAATTTTCCTCTGTAAGTTGGGGAGATCACACCTGTGCCAGAGGATCCCTGGAGGAGTAAATGAGGTGATAGCATGCAAAGCACTTGAGTGGTGGTCAATATATGAGTGGGAGCTTTCATCACTTGAATCCGTTTTCTGCTCTTTCTTTTCCTCTGCCTCCCTCTTCATCTTATGGACACTCAAGTAGGAGTGACTCTTGTGCTGCAGCAGCGATGGCCTGGAAATGGCTCCCCACCTCCCATGTCATTGTAGGGAAGAAAGGGTAATGATGAAGCAGAGTGGCTGAGCATCCTGTGTATTGACTTCTGTGGAAAGATCTATCCACCTGGAAACCCCTGTTGTGGTCCTGTGACCATGTAACCACCTGCTTTCTTGGGTGGCTCTGCTAAGAGATGTATGCCTCACCAGCCAGGGCTGTGTGTTTCATCTCTGTCTCCCACCATCCTCCGACCCTGTGCCAAAAAAAGAGCTTGAGGGGAGAAAGGGACAAGTGGAACTTACATACATGTCTTTTGGGGCTCTCAAGCCTTTCCAACATGCTGTAAGTATTGTGAGTTGGGTTTCTTCTTTTTGCTCTTTGGTGACACCTTTGGGCCACGTAGTGAAGAATTACCAGTCCCCCTAGTTGTGGGTGATGGGCTTCGGGGTAGGGAGAGGCAGGATTATGGGTCTCCAAAGGTAGCCCTCTCCCTGGCCTGCCATTCCCCCCAGTGTAAATCTCTTAGATACTTTCTTCTTAACTCCCCCTACAAGATGGTAAAGTGTGTTTCACTTTACCTTTACCAGGGAGGTCCCCAGATAGGAAAAATGGACCCTTCTGTTGAAAGAGAAAGGGAACATGAGGAAATTGAGAAAATGGAGAAAAGTATGAAAGTAGTTTTTACACAAAGGAGACAATGTGATGTTGATTAATTTAAGAATTGGGATTAACCTGATATTACTTTGTTTTTCAGCCCGATTAGAGATGTGGAGCTCTTGGCATGGGTCTTGATATAGTACATTGTGTACTGTACATACGGGTGTGGCAGGATAAAGCTTCTCAAGGTACAACAGTCCTGTCTTAAGATTAACAAAGTACATCAAACTAAGCAAGATTTCCCCCTCTTGATTCCAGCTAAGACTCCCTGAGCATATTTTTACATCTAATGAAGTATCTCTGAGCTTTCATAAAAGAGTGGGCACAATGCTCCTAAGTTTAAATCAGCTAAATGCATATGAAATCATAGCAGTACCCATTATGTGTTACAGCCGGGATGGCGCTAAGCACTTAATGCAAGAGGTTGTAGGAAATCAACTCATATTAGAAATGATGTCGGTTCCTGGAATTTAGTGTGTCTCCCAAGGGGATTGAATATTGTGGCGACGTCGCCAAAGTGTGTCTTCTCTTTTCTTCATCAGCCCTTCCACTCTGATTACAGGCAGCTTAAAAATAAATTTGGGCATGTCTCGGTGGCCAAAAACCATGGAGATCAGGATGAAATCATTTTCAAGGCAGAAATAACAAGCTTTGATAAAGATATTCAAAGAAACACAGTCTAATAGCATAAGCACGTCGTGGTTAGACCCTTTAGGCACTAAATTAAATTGGATTTAGAGTCGGAGGTCTCCTGAGAAGCCATGATACCTTGGGTAAGTCACTTAAATTATGAGCCCCCCCCCATTTCCTCACCTGGAACATGGCAGCCAATTACAGGATTATCATGAGGGTTAAATTACATTAAATGGGCTAGTCAGTGAACGGACCTGGGATTGTTAGCACTCAGTAAATTTTAATTCAGAGTGAGAATCTGGTATTTAAAGATTACTTCCTAAAAGTAATCTTTAAATAAATATAAAGATTGTAGTTCAGTCTCTGGACTCTCAGTCCCAGATTTCTGTGTTGTTGGACTGAGTCTTTGCAAAGCCTCAGGTGCTTCTCTAGGTACATGAGAAGATTTACTTATTTATAGTCCCAGCTCTGCTATTAAGTGTCTTAAGCAAGTAGTCAACCTCTCTGGGTTTTACTTCTTCATCTGTAAGATGAGAATAATCTGTGCCCTTCTTATTTACAAGTATGTCATAAATATAACATAAGTTAACCAATTAGAAAATTGACCAAACTAAATTCAAATTAAAGTGTAAATTGGGTTAGCATTCTTATTTCCATTGGGTTTTAGGTGGCAAGAAGAGAAAACATGTGGCGACAATTTGAAGGTAGGTCATTTACACAGAGCACTGAATTTGGAGTCTACCAAGTTGAGGCTCTAGGGCTAGTTTACCAGGATTGGGTTGTATGTCCCTGGTCACTGAAGTTCTCAAGGCCTCAGTTTTCTTACCTGTAAAACATGGGTGCTATTTTTAGCTTGATGACTCTGCTCTAAGACTCCATAAGCTGGAAGACTAACATTCACACTTTGGTGGAAAAGAATGCAAAGCCTCTTGGGTTGATGGTGCTGCTCCCAAGCAAGTAGATGGATTAAGAATCTGACATTCTGCCACTCGTAAAGAGTGATGGAGTTTAAAAACTAAAGCTGAAAAGCAAAAGACATTTGACACCTTTGGGGAAAAAACTCAACAGCACTCAAGCTAGTTTCTTCCTTAAAAATGGTCTTCATTCTGAATGGGAACCACTGGCTTCTCTTTGGTATTCAACATATCTGAGTAACCCTGGAAGCAAATTATCTGGCTGGAATTATCGCTCCAAGATTTGGATTTTTTTTTTCTAGCAGTGTTTTATTAGCCAGACAAAATAATTTTTTAAAAAGAGCAAAAAAACCAAAACCAAAAACAAAAAAAACTCCAAAGGCCACAGCTAGCTCTTTTGATGGCAATGTCTCTAGAAGAGCAGTAGCCATCTCTGCTTTTGGCTTGCTCCTCTGCATGTCTGGACTCAGATTTGTAGGGACCCCCCTCCCAAATCCATGTCAGTAGGTTTCACCTCCCAGCTGGCTGCTGTGGGTTGGTAGGTGCCTTGAATGTCATCATGAAAGACTGAAGCTTGGTCTGAGCTCAGCGGAAAGAGTTCTATGATGAATTAGGGATGTCTGCCATAGGCTTAGGTGGGACAGTATTTGTGCCAGGTATTTGCTGTCCTGACAGAGCAAGTTGGGAAGATCCTTTAGTACTGGTCCCTCCACTGGGCAGAGGATCAGGGACTCGGGCCAGTGCTCTTTCTGGTGTCCTGGAAGAGTGTTATTCCAAGCCCCTGGCACTACTATTTTGTTCTCTGCAGGAGGCTTATTCTGGTTAGTTTGATAGAATAGAAGAAGGGAAGACTATTGATTCTGCACCATGGTCACAGGACAGGAATTGCAACATGTACTGAAGTTGTAATTCCAACAGTCCCCATCAGGTTCCAGTAGATACTCCAGTGGAAGGCGGACTTGGGTGGGTGCTCACTGCTTCAGTGAAGGCTGCCATAAACCACCGAGCCTGGCAGGCTGTGGCCAGCGGTCACGGCTGCGGATTCCCTGGAAACCTGGACCTTGGAATGGCAAGGAGGCTGGGCCCCCCAGTGCTCCACACTGCGATTCCTGACGTTTAAAACAGAAGTGGCCCCATCTTCTTTAAGAAGGCATTGGAGAATTTACCAGTCTGCTTAGGCTTGGGATGACCTTCCGTTACCTGTGCTAATGGAACCAATATTCCACGTTTATTTCTCACCAGTTTTAGAATGAGCTTTATGTTTTGGTGTGTTGATCTGCTTTCCTGCTGATGTTTGAACCCATAATGCTTCTTGCAGCCCCCTGCCCCATTATGCTTCCCACAACCAGCCAGCCTCTCCCAGTTTTAGATCCATGCCCTGCACCAGTGGACTAATAACAGTCGCATTTTATTGAGAACTTACTATGTGTTCCCTGGGATCAAGGTCACTGTGTGACAAGGGGTGGGTCCAAGAGTGTGTGAGGCAGTGAGGTGAAGTGAGGTTAAACATTGTGGAGAATATAGAAAAGAGTGGTGTGAGAGAGTTCGCCGAGAGTGGACCTGACTTCCTCTGCTACTGTGGTTTCCTCTTGTTTCCAATGACTGCACTTGAGTTCTGCATACGATTAACTTTCAATTATCCTGAGGCCGATTAACTGGTTTGCAGATTAACCAAGGTGAAGGCTCACCTGGGCTTGGGAGGTGCTCATCAACTCAGCTGCTCCAAAATTAGCTGGTTATGGCTGATTGCCTACCCATGGTCAAGGAGCCTGGGGGCTGGGCTGCTGCAGGGGAGGGGATCAAAGGAGCAGTGTCTTCTAGGACCTTCTACTCACTTCAGCCAGAGGAACCTATTGGCCTGTAAAGTCCTGCAATCCCCAGAATAATCGCTGAGAGGTTCAGGGTACTCTGCCCCTGGTACCTCCAGCCTCAACACACTCTCCAAATTGGGAAGATGAAATTGGCCAAAGGGCACAGTGAATTGGAAAATTCTGGAGATTAAGTGATCTACTGTGTTGAAAGGAGGCCCAATGAGCAGGGGTGGCTAATACCCCCTTTTCTTCCTCATCCTGTGTACCTCCTGCCCAAAGATGTAGATTGACAGGCCTGAGGCACTGAGCAATGCATCCCTCTTGAGGTCAGAGGAGGCCAAGGCCACAGGGGCCATGAGGCAGGAGTTGTCCACAAAAGCAAGCCATTCATGGTTCAGGCCTTCCCATGGTGATTGTTGTAGTTACTTATGAGTCCCTCCCCATGGTTGCCTGGGTTCATGGATAGTTGACTGCATTTGCTGGGCCCCTGGGGGGTGAGGGAGTAGAAGTATGTGTGTTTGCCACACCTTACACCAGATCCGAATATACACAATTTAACCTAGGAGTCAAACTGCCGTATTTGGGGTAATCTCAGTTTTGGGGGGAGGTGCCAAGAGTCCCAAGTATACTCCAAATCTTGAGAAAGTGTCCGTGAAGGCCTACCAAGAAAGCATAAATATTTGTATAGGATTATGTTTGATGGGATTCCATGGATTACATTTATTTTTTAAGCAGCATTCACCTGAGCACCTGACTTGGCTTTTCCTCTCTGACTCTGTTCTCATTTTGCATTCGCCAGGCCTGGAATGCCTTGCCTGGATACAACTGAGTTTGCCGGCAACTGCAGTCCCTTTTTGGCCAGGCCCATGGGTTTCCCTGGGTCCTTCTCCCTGGCTCACGTTTCCCTAGGGCTGTTGGTGTGTACCGTCTAGAGATCACATTTTATTAACACAAAGAAATCTGCTTGGGCTGCCTGGCTCTTGCAGTCACGTGGAGAGAAATGTGCTCCTTTGGTACACCAGCCTGCAGCTCTCTGTGCAAAATACAGTCAAGAGCTGGGCACTGGGCCAAGCTTACATTTCACTTTGGAACACACTTTCACATCACTCCTTGGCAGAACATCCACGGCAGTGTCTATTTGGGGAGTAAGTTAGAGAAGTGTTGTTTCCCTCTTATGAGTGTAGAGAGATAGGACCTTTAAAAAATATTTGACTTTTCCCCATCTTTGCCATCTTCAGGGTGCCCAGGTATTAAGGCGATCCAACCAAACATGGAAGCTGTGTCTCAGTGGCATCCCATCCCTCCCACCATCTCTTGTTTCCCTTGCTAAATCGGTAAACATAGCCAGGACCGCCTGGGACAGAGAAACTTAGGCCAAGGTAATAACATCAAAACCAAAGTCCTGGAACTCTTGAGTAAACTAGTTACCCTCCCAGATAAAACAACTTTGTTGTCCAAATCTTTCTTTCCAAAGATCTAAGACTTTCAAATGTTGGTCCAGGGCCAACCACTGAAGGAAGGAACTTCAGCTAGCCTCCTGGAATGGCAAACACTGCTAAAATAAACAAATGGGCCTCTTCCATTCAGTTTTCCCTCACTGGTCTATTTTTATTTATCCTCTTCCCCCACCCCGTGTACTTTACTGCTTTGTAATACCCCACCCCCCTTTCTCTACCTCTGTTTCCTCTCCATCTTACTCCTCTCAGAGACCAAGTTGATCATTTTGCCTTCGGGAAAACAAATATCTTAATTTCAAAAGGAAGACTCCGAGAAGAGAGGTGATATGCTTCTTTTGGTCTATCCCCTCATACTCAGTTATTATAGATGGCTGCCTAGCGCCTGACTTGGGCTTGAAAATAAAGTTGGTTCTGGAATTTTCAGCTCTCCTTAAGAAAGATCAAAATGATTTGAAAGCAAAGATTTATGGGAATAATGCTAACTTCTCCTCTCTCGATGAAACAGACCCCTCTTGTAACAAATGACTGAAAATAAACTCTTCCTTTCCAGTCATGCCAACCCATAAATTTCATAGGGATTTCCCAAGTGCTCAGCCTTATTCTGATTCTAGTGTTTTCTGCTTTGGACTGTTGCTGTCAGTACCATGGAGCCAAGCAACAATGAATCTAGATTTAAAGAAACGTTTTCCAGCAAGGTGCATATATCAGGCTGCTGCTTCATAGGACAGGCCACCCATGGGAAGCCCCTCATTTGTAAAAGAGGCCCAGAACCTCAGGGACCAAGCTGCAGCCTCCTGCTGGTCACCTGGGGAAGCCTTTGCTTACTCTGCAGAAGGGAGGTGACAGAAACCCATTCCACCTGTCTCAAAAACCTGCTGGTAATTAGCTTTCAAAATAATGCCAAGTCCTCACATGGCTAGTAGATGCACACGCTCCTTGGGGGGGTGGAAAGAGTGCTACTTCACAGAGTTAGACCGTTGCGATCACATTAGTCATTCCAGGCGAGGTCAGAGAAGGTTATTGGAGAGATGGAAGTCGCCCTGCAGTTTCAAAGAGGTCTCCTGAAAGTATTGAGAAATAGTTGAAGTTCAGAAGTTTATTTGAAGCTTTGTTCCCCTTCCCCTGATAAGCCAGACAGGTAATTTTTAGCCACATTTTCTTTTTTGACAGACCAAAGCTCTAGCACATGATTGAGATGATCTGTAGTCGGCATCAAGTGTCAGTTCTCCATTGCTTGTGTGGATTATCCGTGCGGCATATTGGCCACGGTCAATGTGTAAGCCCTGGCTGGTTGCCATTTGCCACCCAGCCAGAGACCACCTCAAGGCTTCCACCTTGTGCCCTCGCTTGGGGAAGTGTTCAGGGAATGTGATTTCATTTCATAATTAACTGGAGTGATGCACGGTGCATTTCTTCATGCATTATTGTGGCAGGGCAGTTATCACTCAGAATTGGCCGTCCCTGGACTGCTTTGAAAATCCGTAGGTGAATTTGTTGGTCCTGAGTTGGCCTGTCCTCACTCCAGTGTGAGTATTTCAATCCTGCAGGATTTTTTTTTCATTTTGTGTGAAATGAAGTAGGTGAAGGTGTGTTAAAACCCATCTTCTTGTCTCCCAAAGCACTTCTGTAGATGCATGACTCTGCACTTGACCTTGAGGTTCTCGGACGTGGGGACTAGGCTTTTATCTCCATTGCCTCAGCACGTGCTTTATACCATAGTTGACGTTCAGTAAACATTTGTTGAAATAACAAAGGCATTACTTTCATTATAAATGGTTTTAAAAGAGAACTTGTGCTGACTTTAATATCTTCATTGATGCCGACAGAATTGTGCTCAACGCGGTGAGTCTTTGCAAAGGGTCAGGATGGCCCTTTGACAGAGCTGACTCAGGGTGGTCTTGGAGGAGGTGAGGTGCAGATATATCCTGCTGCTGACATGGTGATAGCTCCAGAGCTCATCCTGAGGCTTGTGTGAGCTGCTGTTCTATGTGAACGCTTTGCTATTTTCCAACTAATTATTCGATAGTCATGGATGAAGAGTGTTTTCTGACCAGAGCATTTAGATGCTTACAAATAAAAGTGGGTTTTGACCCCCCAGTTTTCCATCCCTCGATGGCAGGCAGAATTGGAAGGCACCAGCTCCAGCCTGCATGTTCCCAGATCACTTGTAAGAGTTCTTAAAACTCATCCAACAGGTTCTTGATTGGGATTTTACCTGGGTAAGTAGAGAAGTTCTATGTTGGGTTGGGGGAAGGGAGAAATGCAGAGAGACTTTTATTTAAAACACCAGCTTCTGGGGCACCTGGGTGGTGCAGTCGGTTAAGCGTCCGACTTCAGCCAGGTCACAATCTCGCGGTCCGTGAGTTCGAGCCCCGCGTCAGGCTCTGGGCTGATGGCTCAGAGCCTGAAGCCTGTTTCCGATTCTGTGTCTCCCTCTCTCTGCCCCTCCCCCGTTCATGCTCTGTCTCTCTCTGTCCCAAAAATAAATAAAAAACGTTGAAAAAAAAAATTAAAAAAAAAACAACAAAAAAACACCAGCTTCTATTTCTTGGGTCAGTAGACATGGGAGGATGCCTCTGGGTGTTGCATGTTAGGGAGGAACTTCTTTGAGTGTAGGATTTGGTTGGTTTATGGAATGGCTCCATGGAATGGCTCTTCTGCCCATACCAGCCAGCAGTTGGGGTTCACTAAAACAGACATGGTGCTGCTGAAGAGGAGAGGGGCTTCCCAGGTCACTGCCCTGAAGAGTCACAACCCACCACTGACATGTATGTTGCTGGTCTGCTCTACCGGCAGCCACAGGTCAAGAGTTGGAATGGGTTGATCCCTGGCTTTGTGATGTCTTGAACATTCCCTGCAGAATTCATTCTAAGTGCCCTACGTGCTTGCGCCCACACCAGGGAATTTAGCATGAACCTTCTGACAAATGCCCTGAGAGGCTGGACTGTTCCCACATGGGCCGCTGCTTTTCAGCTTACTCTGCCTCAGTTTAGTAGTATGTTGGGGAAAAAAAATCACAGCCTTCTCACCAGGGTGAAGCGGCAAAGGTCTGTGGCTAGAACAGTGCAGAAAATCATTCAAACAACTGAGGCATGTGAAGCGTTATTTTGAAAAAGTTCTAAAATACAAAAAATAGTACATAGCAGGCATCCTTCCCATCTCCCAGAATTAACAATTTAACATATTTACCTTATATTGATATACAAACATCATGAACACATTCATCTATGAATTTAAACATTGCAGATCGCGTTGGGATCTTGGGGAACTTTTTAAAAAGAGGAATGTGTTAACTCCTAAGGGAGCACTGAAATAATTCAAAGTCTGTTTTCTCAGGTCTTAACCCCCTCCTAGCACTTTGCATCTATTGTATTAATAAATAAGCCTGTTTTTAGTACAGAAAAAAAGAAGGCCAGGCTAATTCATTAGAAGGCTGCATTCCCTTGGGTTGCGTTTTGTCAGAGGGTGGGAGGGCGGGAGGGCAGCTCTTGGGTGCAGCGCTGGATGTTTCCCTTTGGGATGTAGAAGGAGCATCCCTTAGCCCCAGAGGCACATCCCTTCCTGCCTCTGTGCTGAAGGAAGAAACAGACCGATACACGAAACCAACATTAAAAGAAGGAGATTGTGCAGCCTGAGGACTTCAGTCGTGTGTTGTGATGCTGGCTCACCCTGAGGACGCAGGGTCCCAGGGGATGCCGGTGGCACACCTATGCCATGTGCAGCTGCTGGTCACTGTGCTTTTTCTCTCCTGACTGATGAAATCCTCAGGATCAGGCGGTCTGCAGTGTGTACCAGTTTTTCTCTGAACGTAGAGCCTCCATCACACAGGATGGGTAGAAAAGAAACGGCACAGTAATAACGAACCCTTCTTTAGTGCTTACTACGGTCTGGGCACTAGGCTAAGTGGTTTACATGTATCATCTCATTAAAACTCCAAACAGCCTGTGGGTACTCCTATTATTAGTACAGGCAGGCACTATTACCGCCCTTTCGCAGGTGAGAAAACAGGCCCAGAGAACCAAAGAAATGCAGCAGCACACAGAGTTAGTAGTCTGCATGGCTGGAATACGAGACCAGACCACGGAGTCAGACCCCGAACCGCGCGCTGAGCCACTACCCTCCACTGCTTCTCAGTAGAAGGCTCTTGGCCTGTGGAACGTGGCAGAACTCCTGGAACCTCTGAACACCTTTGTCAGTGGCACAACAGAGTGACACATAGGTACCGGGAAGCTAGACGCAGAAGGAAAGAAGACAAAAGGAGCCACTGTAATCCGACCAGAGTGCCTGTCTTTGGAGGTCCTAGTTTCTCAGCCAGTTCCTGGGGAGTCTGATTTTAAACGACACAGAGAAGCTGGTTTTCAAAACACAGGCGTTACTTATAAATCAGGAAGGATTTCATTTACAAATGAATTCTGTGCTTTTGAAGGACGCTTCAAGTCCACAGTGCCTTCCAATATCGTTTTAAATGTGAAACACCATGAAATGATAAGCACGCTGATCCAGGAAGATATAGGGATGCTCCAGTGGGGTATTAGGAACACTTAATGCCTCTCAGCTAAGCCCGCAGTACAGTCTGCATAAGTCAAGACAGGGTTCATTCTTCCCGTGCCCACCCTCTGGTGGTCTGTCCCAGTGCAACAGAGAGACACGGATTTCCCCCTTCAGCCATCCTGAGAAGTCCTGGGGGGCAGGGGGGTGGGAGGGGAAGCAACATGGTCATGTGACTGTGCTGGGCACCAGCTCTGCATCTGCCCTCAGCTGGGTGAATGGAAGCAGTTGTAGGTGCTTACTCCCTGTTTGCCCCCTGAGAGCTGTGCTTGGTGAGAGCTCCCCACAGACTCAGAGCATGGGGCCGAAATTTTCTCCCAGAGCGTTGGATCTGAAGCAGCAGAGAGCATGCAGCCAGCACTTGGTAAATATTGGTTCCCTTCCCCTTCCTGTGTGTGAGGCGAGTTGTAGGAGTGAAGCATCAGCAGTTCGGAATGCAAAAATAGAGCTCCATGTGAGGATGTGGCCTCTTTTCCCCGAGTGCGGACCAGATGTCAGGCTGCCTGGTAAGGACTCGGGGAATGCGATGGCTTCCTTCTTTGGGGCTTCGCTGCTTCTCCCCATATGGAGAAGCCTCCCTTTCAATGCACTTCTTGGATCCAAAAAAACAAGAATGAAAAGGAAGATGGTATAAAAGTCTTAGGAATGAACTTCCTGTATTCTCCCTCTTCAAAAGGACTTGTAATGTCTTATTTGGATCTTAACGGCAAGTCTGATACCTGGTCATTATCCCTGTTATTTAATAACATAATAAAAATTAATGGAGATCCATCAAATGGACATTTGGGAGAGCACTTACTTTCTAACCAGATATTTACTGAGGGCACTGAATGAGGTGTTGGGGATTCAGAGGTAAGGAAGACACCGTCCCTTACCCTTGTGTCTTGAAGAATGAGCAAAAATGAGTCAATAGGAAGGATACATTTAAGTGACTCATTGAGTTTTTCTTGACTGATATTAAGAATTAATCTCCATGAAATATGCACAGGGGAAAAAAGCACAGGAAACCCTTCAGATCATAGTGTTAATGTGATCACACTGAACTGGAATAAAAAAAAAATGGGGGGAGAAAAAGAATAAAAAGAATGTACGTGGTGGTTAATCCCCAAAGGGGCTAACTCCCTTCCACCCAGAGAAAGGACATGTTTGCTGTATGGTGAGGGACCCAGTGCTCTGCATTTCCAGGGCAGCTGAGCCACGTGTCTCAAGCGTGGTATGTTTAAAGAAGATGTTGGGAGGTTAGAGGCGGCATAATTGATGTGATTTGACAGTTGCTGTGGCAACACGCCCACTTCCAGAAAATCAGTGTTAGTGGGAGGGCAGAAAAACTCGTGGCACTCGCCCCGGGCTGCCCTATGCCCCATGCTTTCTGGGCCAAAGGTGTGGATAGATTGAGAAGGACAAATGCCCCACATGTCTGATTATCACCTGCCTCTGTGGCACTGACTCTGGAATAAGATAAGGAGATGAGTAAAGCAGAGCAAAGACAACAGGGAAACAGTGCAGAGGAAGAGGGGGTGGCCTGAGCAAGCATTGCCAATTTCTTTTAGGAAAACATCTCCCCAGTGTTGTGTTTGAATATATTGAACGACCATGGATTTCTATGAAAAAAATGCACATGACATAAATATGTATAAACCTCTGTTTATGGAAGCAGCATCAAAGAATGCTTTGGACATAAATAAAACCATCCTTAGAGTAGTAAAAAGACTTGGGTTAATGAAAAATTGGTTTTGACAAGTTTTGACTGAGAACTGGATGATTGCCTCTGGGGCGCCATCTTCTGGCGAGTCTGAGGTAGCACATGGTGTGAATACTCCAGTTTGTGTGGGCGGTGGGTTTCCTTAACAAGCTTGAGCGTCTGATCTACTTACATCCACAAGGGCTATTTCTCTTACATCACTTGTTCTCAACCTTGGCCTCATGTGAAAGTTGCCGGCGGATCTCTTTCAAACAATTTATTTTAAAATATTTAGTTCAAAAGTAATATATGATCGTTGTAAAATTAAGTCGGAACTCTACAAGTGTACAGCTTGAGTTCTTACATCTCATTCCCAGATTTAAGTGTCAGCAGTTTCTTGGACACTCTTCCGTCTTCTTTGTGTTTATAAGAGTGTGCGTATGGAGTATGGAAATATATGTATGTACGTACACTATACATAGAACAGTATGCATACTACACATAGTATATATAGACTATACATAATGTTATACAACTTGCCTTTTTCCACAATAGTGTATATGGACCTACTGACTACATGGAATCCCGTTGTCAGGACTATGCTATAATTTATTTAACAAGTACCTTTAGCTTGTTTTCATCCTTGGTTGCCAATTTTTTTTTGGACATTTGTGTGGCATATCTAAAGTTTAAATTCCTAGATGTGGAATTGCTTGATTAAAGTGTATAGGAGCTAGAAGAATTGTTCTGGTTCATACTCCCACCAAAAGTATGTGAGAAGACTATTTCCTCTTTCATTAAAACAAAACTAATGAAACACAACAAAAATACAGAGCTTCTTTGTATGGAAACCGATTTGACAATAAATTTCATATTAGAAAAAACCTCAAAATATAAAAATAATAATATTTTCAAAAAAAAATAAATAAAATAACATGGTTACTTCCTAAAAACAAAAAACAGACAAAAAAAATACAGAGCTTCTGATTGGAGTGGAAGGGGCACTGAGCATCTACATTATTTAAAAGTTCCACAGGTGAATCCGATCCCTAGCTAGGGTTGGGAACTATGGCCTTATATAGAGGGGGTGCAATTAAGAGGCAGTGGTCCTCAACAATGATGCCTTGGTTGTGCCCTTTCATATCCATACAGCAAAACTTCCTGTAATGTGGTCGATTGGAGAAATAGAACGATCCATTTTCTCTAGAGTTCCTGTTGAACTGGAGGTCTTTATTTAGACAAATATAAACATTAAATGAATCTGTATTTGAAATAGCATAGGAGTCAAGCTACAAGAGCCTGAGAAGGAGGACGTAGGTGCAGTTTGATACTTTTCTCACTATTCTGTAATTACTTAGCCATAATCCGTTTTTTCTTTGTATGGACCTTTAAGAAAGAATCATTTTGCTCCTTTTGGCATGGCCTCAGATTCCATCAGAAGTAAGTAGAGTTTGTGGGTATTAAAAGTCAATACTTCCTTCTCTGATTTCAGTATGAAAAACCCCCAGGCTGGTGGTACACAGCTTGCCAGCTCTGGGAATTAAATTGTCTCCTTTCTTTTGCTTAGTTAGCCTCAATAGATTGCAAGAGAGAGAGAGACAGAGACAGAGAGAGAGAGAGAGAGAGAGACACGGAATAGACATTTCTTCTCCAGGAGACCTGTTTTAAGAATTATCCATCTTGAGGAATTACTCCAGTTATTGGCCTTCTTTCATAGCCTGTTTCTGATGAAAAAAAAAAAAAAATCACCATCTTCAGTTTTTCTGTCCTTTCCCTTGAGGCCATGCTCAGCATCCTCTTCTGTATGTCTGTCCACTGAGCTGCTGTCAAAGGGACATCGTGTCCCTTGCTGTGTGGCATTGGGAAGCCACATGACACATTCACCCCTCATGCCCCTACCAACCTGAAGACCATTTTTCTCCATCTAACAGCATGTATGTCTTTTCCTTTTCGAGGAAACTGACTCCTGCCCCTCCCACCTGTCATTTGCCTGGCTTATCTTTACGGTTGGTATCCTTGTCAACCAACTCAATCACCATGATTAGGCAAGAACTGCCTTCTGTGAAGAGAATTTTCTGTTAGGAAACCTGAGCGGATTGGCATGCGGGGTTCTCAAGACGTTAGAACAGTGAAGGATTTCAGAGTAACTGGAGTAGTCTTGGTCCACTTGCAGACTATGGCGGGACTTCCATTCTCGTGCACCATCCTAGTGGGCACTGGCTTGACAAACTAAAGAAGAAAGTGCTTGACAATGGCTTAGTGTCTAGTTTCTGTTTTCCGAGAGGCATCCACATCTCCTGCCTGTGAAATGTAAAGGCAGATTTTTGTCCCATGCCGATTTCTCCCTAGACTACATCAGGCAGGAGCCAGATGGGTTTAGCTTGGCTACAAACTCTTGGTGCAAGGTGGAAATTTTCAATTTCTCTGAAACAACATTTTTCTAAGAAACTGCCTGGTCTGGGGTATTATTGTAGTGTGTGTTAAGGAACTTTAGGACTATAGGCTGACTTACTGCAGGTTGATAAATATGGGTGAAAATTTACCTGTGTCTCCCTCTTCCCTCCCCCAACCAACATGGTGGTAAGAACTAGATTTAATAATCCCTCCATTTTTATTACTTGTGTGAATCAGTGGCTGTTTGGCATGTTCTTCCCTCTGTGGGACTTGAATTTATTTAAGAAAACCTGAGTGTATGCCTTTTCCCCAAGCCTTGGCTTGCATTTGAATGTAAAAATCAGCAGATTGCTGTAAACTATATATCTCACGCCATAGCTTTCTCTTTACTTCCCCCCAAATGACTGAGACCGAGCTGTCTCTTATTTATAATGTAATTCTTTCTGTGACACCTCATCACAAAGGTATATGCCAGTCTGGCAGTGATAAGACTGAAGCTGAAATGCCCAGCAGCAGCTACCAGGGCCGGCAGTATTAGGGGATTGCTCACCTCACCCGCCGTGAGACGCTGGGGGCACAACATCCATTTTTTTTTTTTTTATTTAGATAACAGCTGACTCCATGGAATGAAGTTGATTCTTTTTCCCCCAAGAATCCACATCCCTGACTTAGCATAACCCCCCTCCCCTTTGGCAGTTCGTATTGCCTAGCAACGCTTATTTAGTAACCTTCCAGAATTATCATTAATAAGGAGAGAAAAATGTCCCTGTTCCATGTTATATACGCAGCCTGTGGTACATACAGACATCTCTAATTGTAGGCTAGAGAGGGGATCTCTCCAGGCATTTTCATCCATCATCCTCCCTATCTCTACTGCCCATGCCCGCAAAACATACACTTGATAGACCAGGAATAATAATAATAATAATAATAATAATAATAAAGATTTTGTGGGAACTTCACGCAGTAGGTACAGTGGGCAGCAAAGAGAAATACCTCTGTTAGGCTTGCTATACTAAGATGCCTTTGCAAGCCCCCCTCACAAAATACCCACACAGAGAATGGGAAGTAGACACCTAACATCCCAAGACGCATGGAAGAACCCTCGGATCTCTGCCGCATGTAGGGGCCAGATGAGCATTGCTTGGAGGAAGTTGTTGGACACCAGCCTTTTTGGCACTAATTTTACTGGTGGGCGTGTGTGGGTGCAGGTGGAAATGTAGAAAGAACATTAGGGCCTTGGAACTAGCCCTAATTTGAATGTAGTCTCTTCCGAGTACTTGACCTTGAGTAAATTACTTGATTTGTCTCCTTGTATTGTGTCTCATTTGTGTAATGGAGGTAATAATATAGCTCCTTGATTAGGAGGCACAGTGACTGCCCATAAGGGAGTAACAACATAATTAGGAGAACCATCTTTTTGGTCAGTCCCATTTCACCAGCTTGTCCAAGAACTAGCTTACCTCCTCTCTCTCTGGCCTCTCCAAAGTATCTTCCATGGAGTGTTCTTCTCCCTGTCCCTAAAATGTCAGGGTTTCCCCCAGTACCTTTTCTCTGGTTTCCTTCAGGCTCTGTGTTCTCACCTGGGGTGGGGGATTTCAAGGTTACTAAATCTGTAGGTGTTGTTAGGATTGCTCTTCTGAAGCCTAGACTCATGTACAAAGCTGAGATCATGTCCTCAAGCTTCTTCATCTGGAATGCATAGGCACCCCACACTCAATGGGCCCATGGCCAGACACTCTCCTTTCCTTTGGATGTGCTCACTCCACCGTAGTCCCTATTTCCAGTGAATTTTAACCACCTCCTTTTTCCAGCTGTCCCGGCCAGAAACCTAAAAATTTATCTTGTTCTCTCCTCTTTTCCCCATATCTAGTTGGCTCATAGTGAACTCAACTCATCAGTAGGTCTTGAACCTACCTAGTCCTCTGCCATTTTGTGGGGGGCCTTCCTTTCCAGTCTTCCCTCTGATCTCTCCTCTGTTTGGTTGCTATAGCAGTATGCCATCAATTGTTCCAGTCCCTTGAGGATAAATCTGACCATCTGAAGCCATTCTGTGGTCTCAATTTTTTGAGACCTCTCTTTGCCGTCTGAGCTCCAACTATACCAACCATTCAGTTCCTTGACTGGCCATGAATTTTCTCATATCGTCATGCCTTCACATATTCTGCTCCCTCTGCCTTGACCACCCTGTTTCTTGATTTGCCTGGCCAATTTCAAGAGTCCACCAAGATGCCTCCTCCCTCAGAGAAGTTATTCCTGATGTCCCTACAGTCTCTGCAGGGATCTGGATTAATGATCAACCTTTGAACTCCAACCTTTGGTTCCCAGGGTAAAGCTCTCTCTTGGAGCACTTAGCACCTGTATTCATCTATTTGCTCACTTGCTTCCACAGGCACTCCGTATGCTCCCAGGGATTGTTTTATTTATAAATTCTCAGAGCCTAGTTCATACTAGGTGTTCAATGAATGTTTGTTACACAAATGAATGTTTTAATCAGCAAGCCTTTGTTAATCATCTTTTATGCAAGGCGTTGGCAAGGCTTTTCTCTCAAAAGATTTCCAATCTAATTTGAGAATAGGTAATTGCTTAGAAGTTGTAGACTGACTTAATTTGGTAAAAATTCTAGGCTGGCATGTGCTTAGTGCAACATGAAATGGATGCTAACTGCGAGGGCAGTTAGAATTTGCTACCAACACTGGGGCATTCAGCAGGAGGAGGGTTTGAATTAGACCCCGATGGGTGGCAAGACAGGTAGAGGTAGGATGTGAGCAAGAATATCCAGGAAGCAAGGCAGCTTGTCTTGAGCAGAGACTACAAGATGAGGGCAGTGTGCCTGAATAAGGAGGGCCTTCACTCTCAGAGTTTAGAAATGGGAGGCAGTGGGGAGCCATTGGCTACTGTTGATTCTGGAGATGTTCTAGAAAGAGTATCCTGGTGGCTGTATTGGCAGACAGGATAGCAGGTGTCAGAGAGACCAGTCCAGAAGGTATTGAGATTGTTGGAGTCCTTAGTAGAAGGGCCCGCACCTGGCCTAAAACAAGGACTTAAACCACAAAGGAAAACCTCCCTGGAGCTTCAGGGATCATTTATTGCCAGAGCTGGAATGAGCCTTTACCGTCATTCCAACCTTGCATCCCGTTATTTAATGGGTGGTCAAAGGGAAGCCCAGGGAGTCTCCCCAAGGTTTCCATAACTGATGGAGTCTTTGGATTCAGATGTGTGGCTCACTTCTCCTTCCCACGTGAGAGGCCTGTGGTTAATATTCAAAGCCTGATAGAATGGAGAAATGGACAGTTAGTTGGCCGGCACGAGAGGCTGATGATCCCTGGGAGTGTGGAGAATGGGTTTGGCCTAAACACCCTGAGGTGGAGGTGACAGTGAGAACCAGGGGCAATGTGCAGTGACGACCGGATCAGGCTAGGACTCTGTGAACTTTGGTAGGAGCCAGCCACACAGAGCCCTGGCCCAGGGCCAAGGCAAGGAGGCTCTGGAAAAGCGTGTTTACTTTTGGGTGCTCAGCTTGGAGTCTTGCACAGGAAAGAATTTTTGTGAATCTCCTTGAGAAGCTGCAGAACTACAGACACACCTGAATCCTATTCGTGTTCATCCGGAAACTCAGGCTTTAAAACAATCCTGTTTTTCTTCCTATGTTTGTTTACTGTGGTTTGGGGGTTGGGGAGAGGAGGAAGGGTGTTGTTCAGGGACAGTGTGGGCCCTTTGTTTGCTGTGGGCTCCTGGGTTCTCCGGGAGCGTCAGCAACCTCGCCACTTATCTGGCCTCCTGTTTCACTCCCTCCTCTCAATCCAAACAAAAAATTTAACATAGCCCAAAGGAGAATGGACAGTTTGATAACACGCCGTGGCAGCATTTTGGAAACTGCCGGTTTCAAATGACTAGGCCTGCACATTTTCACCAACTCAGACAATTAAAGAGACTCCGGGGACCTAGGTGGTGCTGATTCAAGTGGTGCACATTGTCATTAAAAATGGAAAGAGCCTCTGAAAATAGACTCCAGGTTGCGAGAGCTTGTTTCGCTGCTTGATCAGAAAGTAGCCCCATCCTACGGGGACCCAGGTAAATCCCTTAGCGACTTTCTCCATTGGAAAACATGCCCATTGGCTCTGCCTGCCTCCCAGGGCCCTCAGGAGGGTGCACTGAGGCCCGAGAGACGCAACATGCGGTCGAACTAGGTCCAGATGCAACAGTCAGTGCGAGTGGGAGCCCCTGCCCGTCACCGCTCCTCTGTGGAACACGGTCGGTCTTGACTGCATCCCCACCCCCCCACCGCCATGCAGCCCGTGGCGGGGGTCTGACGAGAGGCCCACGGTGAGCACACACTGGACTTCAGTGTCCACTTGGTCCTCTCCACGTGTTTCTTGTTGCTTAGTGTCTAGTGCGTGGAGCTGCAGGGAGACTTGAGATGGCCATTGTCTGCCACTCCCATGGTCACAATGGCAGCCTCAGGAGGGATAGGGCCTGCCCTCTTCCAGAAGGGATAGCTGGAGCACAAAACGATCCAAACACTTTGAGCTAGACAGCAGGTGGCTGGGATTTAACCTTCCAGTTCCTGGGTCTTTACCCCACCGTGCATTCCCTGCACCCACAGAGGAAACCAGGGGGCCCGATCTTCCCCTGCTGTAGCACCAGAGCTTTGGGGTGGAGTGGGGGCAGGGGCATGAGTGTGTGGGAAGAAGACAGTGCCTCCTGTTACCCATTCATGACCCTACCTACCTGCCCTGGGCCAGTGTGGCCCGATCGGAAATATGCCTCACTTGGGCCTCAGTCTTTGACACCAAGTTCATTTCCAGCCAGGCTTTATTCCTCTGCACCCTGAGGTGCTGTGGCAGGGATAGGGAGAGGCCACGGGCCCCAAGGAGAGGAGGTGGAGGGTGCTCTGTCTCAGGAGCTATGGCGAGCAGGCCAATAGGCCCATGTGTGCTCTGACCACTAGCTGAAACTTCTGCCCCCCACTTGACTGACTTGAAACAGGCTGCACTTATTAGCTCCTCTGGCCTCACCTTCCTGTCAGTTCAAGGAGGCAGCTTTCTTGCTGACACCGTTGGCAAGAGGCATGATGATAAACACCCTTGGAATGAGAGGCCTCGTTAATCTGGTCCCGGCTCCTGCCAAGTTAGGAGCTGCCGAGTCAAGTCAGGGCCATTTCGGGTACTGCTGCACAATCTCAGGGCAGAGTGCTTGTCCTGGTCCTAGGGTCACATGGGGGGACACGGTCGCCTGGGCTGCAGCTACAGGAGAGCAGGCACTGGGGAGCATGAGGGAGGGACACGGGGACTTGCTTTCCGGCCTGCTGCCCACCCCATCCAGCCCTACACAGCAGAGGAGAGAACGAAATGGCATGTGCAGCGACAGCCGCAGGCCACAGAGCCATTTAGGGGCAAAGCCATGATGAGTCCAAGTGTGTCTGAGCTTTCTGACGAACCGTGCTGACTCGCAGGACGGGTCACAGCAGAGGGATGAAGGCCAGAGCTGAGCCTCAGAAACAGAGTTCCAGCTGACTTTCTTTGCCTAAGCCCAGACCAAGCACTAATTGGCATAGTGATAATTTAAGGGTATAGATGTAAAACATGCTTCCCCCCCCACGAGGCAACCTTCATATCCACACAACGGTATGTTACACACCCTCCCTTCCAGGAATCCTGGCCCTTCTTCTTGTGAGGCATGGTCTCTGGATATCCAGAAGCTCGTTAAGATGCCATTGAGCGAGACATAGTGTGGACATAGTAGCCCTGACCCCGTGGCCAGCAGTGGTGTTGTCAAAGGCAGACGTGCCCTTAGCACAGGCTGGCCATTCAGGGGGACCGAGGTAGTGGAGGAGGGGAGGGAGGGGGAGAGAAGGAGGGAGAGGAAAATAGCGGTTGTCCGGCCATAACTTCCTGGGGGCTCTTGTCCATGACAGGAGGCTATTCCCACCCCTTTGGGGGGTCCATCTTGCTTGCACATGTCGGGTTAGAGAGAAGGGAACCCTCAGAGTCCTTCTCATCCTCTTCTGTCCCATTGAGAGGAAAGCAGAGTAGAAAGGGCATGGGTCCACTGTGGATCAAGCAGACTTGGAGTCTGAACTCTACCCAACCTTTGCCCCTCCCCCCAGCTTTTTAGCTGCATGACTTTATGCAAGTGGTTTCACCTCTCTGACCAAACATTTCCTCATCCATAAAATGTGGGACACAATCCGCCCCCATGGGGCAGGCTAACGGGTCAGTTCAGTGTTGCACATTAGGCTCCAAGCCCGGGTCCTGACGCAGGACTCTCACTCCGGAAGCACAAAGTCCCTTGCTTTCCACTGGCCCAGGGTTAGGCTCTCTGGCCCCCACTTCTGGGGCATTTACACAGTTAAAAACTTGGGTTTCAGAGTCAGAAAAATCAGAAGATGAGTCCCTGTTTCATCTGCTAGTTGGGCAACCTTTGGCAAATTATTTAGCTTCGCCGAGCTTGTCTTAAACTGTTTCCATCCCTTTATTTCCACGTCAGAAAAATGGGGATACTAATAATTCCACATTCATGCAGCCATTGTAAGGATTAAATGAGGCCACCCATCAGAGGGGCCTGGTGGAGAGTAAGGGCCCCACCCAGTCACCAGCAGTATCACTGACATTGCTTACCCGTGGGTGGGGCAGGCCTGGCGACCAGCCCACGGACTCCAGGAGATGCTCACTGATGGTCCCATATTTCTGTTGACAGTCTGTTACTGTGCTCAGGGCGTTGCAGGAAAAGAGCTACTTATATCAAAGCCATCTTTGTAGCGTGCCTTTTGGTGCATCTGTTCAGCAGTCATGGACGGCACTTACTGGAACCTTGTCTGAATCTGACACAAGGGTGGGTGGGTGTGTGTGTGAGATTCGTTTTTGCCTTAACGTCAGTGTATCTGCTGTATAAGGCTCAGGACGCTTGAAGAGTGTTAGGGTCATGATGGATTCCCAGGAGCTGGGGTCTAGAAGGACATTTCCCATTTCAGTCCTCAGCTAAATCTTTTCTTTCTCACCCTCTTTCTTTCTTCCTTCTCTTCTTTTTTTATGCCCTTCTGTCCTTTCATGTTCCTTCTCTTCTTCCTTTCCTTTCTTCCCCGCTTCTTCCATTTTTTTCTTTCATTCATCCTTGTATTCCTGCTTTAGTTTGTTAATTCCTCGTTCTCCCCCTTCCTGTTCTCCCTTTGTCCCATTCTCTTCTCCCTCTTTGGTCTGTTCTTTCTCCTCTTCCTTCTCTTCTTCCTTTCTAGGGACTCGAATGGTCTTCTCTCAACCACATCTAACATGGGCTCCTGAAAATATTAGGTATGAAGTGTAGCAAAGTCCATTGTTTAAAAAATAAGGTTTTAGTTTCTGACCTTGAAAGTGAAAGGTGCTCACTATAGACAACCTGCAAAAATATAATAAAAAGAAAAAAATAGCCCCTGTGTCCCCAAACAGTCCTTGTTAGGATCTAGGAGTCTTTGTTTCTGGTTACTCCAGAGTGTGCTCTGTGTGCCACCCGGATGCAGGCCGCCTGTAGAAGCTGGGGACAGGGCAGCAAATAAGACAAGGTCTCCATCCTGTGGAGCTTCTGTACAGGTGGAGGAGGGTGGTCACCAAATGTCAAGGAAGTAGAAAAGCCAGTTTTGGGTGAGATAGATATTGTAAAGGTGATGAGATGGGTGGTTGGAAAGGCCGAGTGCTGGGGGGGAAAGTCAGAGGACAGAGGAGATGCAGAGAGCTGGTGTCTAAATGACGCAAAAGGACAGGCAGGCAGAGAGCAGGGGAGGAACGGTTTAGGGGGAGAGAACGCTAAGTACAAAGGCCCGGGTGGGTCCTACTTGGGCTCTGTGAGTAGAAAGAAGGCCAGCATGGCTAAGCATATTGAGTGAGGGGGAGTCTTGAATGTTATCATATGTGGCAATGGAAAGCCTTGGGAGGGTTTTGGTATGGGGGAGTGCCCTGCATAGGTCTGCATTTTTAGAATACCTTCTGGTAGCTGCGTGGAGAGTGCATTGTGGAGACACGAATGGAAGGAAAAGGAGCAGCTAGGGGGATGTGGCAGTGGTTCTGGGGAGACTGGGCTGGCTTGGACAAGGGGGCACAGCCTGTTTCATGTTTTTTAACCATCTGTGATTACAGCATCTACTTTGTAATTGTATTTATATATAGATCATTTATTGAGTACTTTCCAGGTACTATGCATTGTGTTAAGCACTTTATTTATACACATATTATCTCATTCATTGTTCACACCACCCCATGAGGCTGGCATAGTAATCTTCATTTGCAGATGAAGAAACTCAGAGAGGGAAATTTTAAAAAAGCCAGAGGGGGGGAAGGGGAGACACCAATAGTTCTGTTCCCTTTTTTTTTTTTTTCTGATGTTTATTTACTTTTGAGAGAGAGAAAGCATGTGAGCGGGGGAGGGGCAGAGAGAGAGGGAGACACAGAATCCAAAGCAGGCTCTAGGTTGAGCTGTCAGCACAGAGCCCCATGCGGGGCTTGAACCCACAAACCGTGAGATCATGACCTGAGCTGAGGTCAGACGCTTAACTGACTGAGCCACCCAGGCACCCCCCAATAGTTCTGTTCCTTAAAGCAGACCTTATTAGGAAATGGGGGAGAGGGTATTTCTTTCTGGTCCTTTATTCACAAACACCCAAGTTGATACCATACTGATGGCAGAATCAGAATTGAAACCCAAGTCTGACTCACTTCACAGTTTAGCCACTACCCCATACATTGAAAAACCCTGCTGTGGTATTTACGCTATTGTATAAGCATCTCCCTGTATGCAGTAGCCCAGCTCTGCAGATCAGTCTTCTGTTCTCCTGATTGTATTTAGCAGGTAGTCGCAGATACCCAGTAGCATGCACACATGAAGGTTTATTGTTTACCTACTTGGAAATGCTATGGGTTGGTCAGATGGCTCTGCTGATCAGGGCTGGACTCACACCTCGAGGGAGCTGACCTAGCCTGGCCATGTGCCCTTCACTCCCTAGGAGGCTGGACTGAGCATGTTTGTGCCAAGTGCTGAAGAGAAGAGGTAGAAGTGTGCAAAGCCTCTTTAGGTCCAGCCTTGGAACTGACACTGCCACATCTGCCACACTGTGTTGGGCAGTACAAGTCCCAAGGCCAGCCCAGATTCAAGGGGTAAGGAGATAGACTCTGCCTGGAACTGCAAAGTCACATGGAATGGGACATGGGTAGAGGGAAGGGTGAGACCTTTATCTGTTAGCACGTAGCTGCTTTTGCAGACTGCTTGATGAACAAGAGAATAGGTTCCTGCCATCGGAACAGAGCCCAGCTAATTGGCCTCCATGTCCAGGAAGCCCATATCCTTAGGATGTACTTGTAAGAGTTTTATTTAATCTCTATACATATTGTGAGCACTCTTTAGGGACCCTCTAGTGTTACTACAGTCTTCTAAGTTAATTGGCTCCTTGTACTCTAAGAGATTCTCAGAAGCAGGTGTGTTTTGTAATGAAATAGGCTGTGCCCCCCATGTCAGTTTTCTTCTGAAAACCGTGGGTGCAGAGAGGGTAAATGGTGCTGATTCAAATTAGGACCACCCAGGGTCCAGGAGGTGATGACAAGCAAACAGACCACAAACTGGTTATGGGGAGGAGAGAAAGATTTTGGATCAAGATGTGGGACCAAACTTTAAATCACAAGGAAGTTCACCCATCAGTGCTAATAGAGAACACTTTGGCCAAAACCAGATTACTTTCTCTTTTCTCAGCCTTCCTTTATAGAGAATAATGCTTGTCAGTGATAAACACTGGAGTACTATTTGTCCTGCCATTACTGCTGCAGATGTAAGGTTTTATTTACTTAACAAGAAGCACAAGAGAAAGATTGGAGGTGTTGCAATTAGCCTTGAGGACGAAATAGCAAATACAGCTATAACCGACTACTTTGAGGCAGCCATCAATTAAACAAACTGTTGACTTGAGAAGAGATAAGAACACAGATCACTGCTGTTCCCATTCATTGCTGAATTCTAGCCAATCGGCCAATTGAACACGAGATGCTAAATCCTTGTGAAAGTATAGAAGAATAAGAAATGGCTGATCTTCAGTTACACTAGTTGGAGGTTTAGTCATGCCTAATCTGTGACAGAAGTGGAGGCCAGTTCTGGGTTTGAAGGTGACTTCTAATCTTATTCCAGATTTGAGCCCTTTCGTTCCGTCCTTTCCTCCAGAAATCCTCCCTGGCCCTTTTGGAAGTGACTTTCATCAAGATGTTTTTAGAAAGAAGAAAACAGTGTACCAGAAAACTGCAGAGTCTATGTTGTGGGGTTGATCTCGTCCCCCATAGACCTTTCAAAGAAAGCCTTGGAGAAATATCAAGCTCAGACTTAATAAATACAGGAGAAAACCACACAATCATCGCAACAGATTCTAAAAAGGCCTTTGAGGAAATTTCATGCACCATTCCTGATTTAAAAAAGAAAAAAAAGAAACTCTCAATATAATATGTTGGGACTGCCTTAGTTTGTCATGCTGCAGCTATCCGGATGCAGGAACAGGCCTTTATGCTTTAATACTTCAGAGGACGTCCTAAAAACTTTTTCCATTAAAGTCTGGGACAGGCAGGAATCTCCGGTATTTACTTGCCTTACTCCTCCTTGTCTTGCAGAGCCTAACTAATGCAGTGAGGTTTTGTAAAAAGTAGGAATTATAAACATTGAGAGGAAGCAACAACTTCCCTAGAGGCAGAAGATTATATTAGTTTTCTCTTAGAAAAGTAAGCTGGCAATGCTAGAGCAATTAGGACTAATAAGAGAGTAAAGTGGCTGGATATAAAACCCAGCATTTTAAAACCAGTAGCTTCCTAGATGCCAGCAATAACCAATTAGGAGGTAAGTGAAAATTTACACTAGGAACAACTACTATAAAACATTTAAGGGATGTGCCTAGCAATAAACGTGAATAGTTAAAATGAAGAATGCTATAAGCCTCAACTGCTGGATATAAGAAAAAGACCAAAAAAAAAAAAAAAAAAAAAGGAAAGTTATGCTAGGGGTATAGTAAATATTTTAAAGACCTCACTTGTCCCCAGCTGAACTCAAAGCTTTCATGTAGTTTTCATTCAAAATCTCTAAATATAACTTAATAGGTGGATTCTAGAATTCATCCTGAAGACTGTAAGAATACCAAAGAAAATTTTCTTTTATATATATATATATATATATATATAATATAAAAAAAATATATATATATAAATATATAAAAGAAAAAAATATTTGTATATATATGTAAGTTAGCTAACATACAGTGTATACAGTGTGCTTTTGGTTTTGGGGGTAGATTCCCATGATTCATTGCTTACATACAACATCCAGTGCTCATCCCAACAAGGGCCCTCCTCAATGCCCATCCAAAGAAAATTTTCTAAAGAGAACAATAAGGGGTGTAAAACTTGATATATCGAATATCCAGCTTTACTGATATCATTATATTAAGACATTTGGAAAACATTAAGTAAAACCCCTGCTTATACTGTATACAAAATTAAATTCCAGGTGACTCACAATTCTGAAAACATAAATCCATTATAGTTATATTAAAGAAAAATACAGAGTAGTATACATCTACAAATACATATGCATGTTGGGGTGCCTGAGTGGCTCAATCGGTTAAGCTCTTGGTTTTGGCTTAGGTCATGACCTCATGTTTCATGAATTTGAGCCCCATGATGGGCTATACACTGACAGTGCAGAGCCTGCTTGGGATTCTCTCTTTCTCCCTCTCTTCCTGCCCCTCCCCCACTCATGTGCACTCTCTTTTTCAGAATAAATAAACTTAATAAATACACAGAGATATATAGGTAGATAGATATGTATGCATATATAATATAACTTGGGGGTGGGTATGGAAGTAAGAAGCCATAAATGAGAAGATTTCAAGATATTACTACATTATAGCGATGCCTGGGTGGCTCAGATCGTTAGGCATCTGATTCTCGGTTTTGGCTCAGGTCATGATCTCATGGTTTCATGAGTTTGAGCCCCGCATCAGGCTCTGTGCTAGTGGTGGAGCCTGCTTGGGATTCTCTCTCTCTGTGTCTCTGTCTCTCTCAAAAATAAACAAACTAAAAAAAATACTACTACATTACCATATAAGATCTTGCCAGTAGTGAAAAACTCCATATGCAAAGTTAGAAAACAGTAGTCATGGAGAAACTATTTTCTATAGATAAATCAGATGAAAGGATGACATCCAGTCTATAAAGAGTCCTTATAAATGAGTAAGCAACAAAATCCATTTCATAGGGGGCAAATGACGGGAAGGAAGAGGTGGTGTTTAGCAGAAGAAATAAATAATAAATATGTGAGATGTTCAGTCTCACTAGTAGTGATGGCAATGGAAATTAGAACAACAGTGATATTTGCGTCCCTCAAATTGACAGCATTTTAACAATTAGTATTTAATTGTGTGGAAATGCACTCATAAATGTTGGTACAAGTGTAAATAGATAATGACAGTTTAGCAGCACATGTATAAATATAAAATGTACATCCCTTTGGATGAGCAGTCCCACTTCTAGAAATCTTTTCTACAAAAATACACACCTAAAAATCCATCAGTTGGGAATGAGTAGGTAGACTATAAACCCTTTATTTATTTATTTATTTATTTATTTATTTATTTATTTATTTAAAAAAAATTTTTTTAACGTTTATTTATTTTTGAGACAGAGAGAGACACAGCATGAACGGGGGAAGGGCAGAGAGAGAGGGAGACACAGAATCAGAAGCAGGCTCCAGGCTCTAAGCCATCAGCCCAGAGCCCGACGCGGAGCTCGAACTCACGGACCGCGAGATCGTGACCTGAGCTGAAGTCGGACGCTTAACCGACTGAGCCACCCAGGCGCCCCTATAAACCCTTTAAAAAGAACAAAGTAGGGGCGCCTGGGTGGCTTAGTCGGTTCACGTCCAACTTCAGCTCAGGTTATGATCTCGGTTTGCGGGTTCAAGCCCTGTGCCAGGCTCCACACTATCAGTGCAGAGCCTGCTTGGGATTCTCTCTCCCCCTCTTCCTCTCTTTCTGCCCCTCTCCTACTCATGCATTCCCTCTCTCTCTCTCTCTCAAAGTAAATAAACTTAAGTAAGTAAATAATTAAAAAGAACATGGGAAATTGTGTATGGTATGTTGAAAAAGTAATTTAAGATATGTGGGTAGTATCATCCTACTGAGTTAAATCATATGTGTAAAAACTAAGGTTTTCACCAAGCAGTTAAGGGCAGTCACCTCTGGGAAAAATAGCAAGATGGATTGGAGGCAGGGGAGAGGAGCACTTCTTGACACACTTGTGCATTTGTTATAGTTTTACAATGAACATCCTTGGTAATTTAAAAAATGTATGGAATGAAACATTCTTAGGTTGAAAATTCTTATGTAAAACATTTGAAAATCTGCAAAGGTAGGACAAAATAATAAAGGTCCTCCTTTCCATTACCCATCTGTTGACATTTTGGAACGAAAGGGGGAAAAATGAGTCCAGCAGAGTTGACTCAGTAGAAAGTGTAGGTAAACTCAAGGGTGTCTCTGGGGAGAAAGAGGATTTGGATGTATTTCTCAGGTTCACTCGGGTCCATTGCCATGTACTGTTTGACGCTGGGGAAGCCGTTGAGCTCATCTACTGTCCAGTAGGTTTTCTGCATTCTGCAGGGAGGCATGACCTACTTCCATTGCAGAAAGGGCTGGGGAGAAAGAATGCCCAACTAAGGTTCGGCCTATGTTGTTGCTAGAATGTCCACGAATGAATTTCAGAGCCCAGCGTCCCAGTGGGCCACCGTTACATGAGGAATACGCTTGGTAGAAGCCGAGCTCTGAAGTAGGTACCATGGTCAGGAGGGGTGGGGATAAAGTAGATAAAACATGAAAGACCGTGTTGTCCGGTAGAGGAGAGGTGTGTGTGTGTGTGTGTGTGTGTGTGTGTGTGTGTGTGCATGTGCGCGCTTGCACGCGTGCATGTAAAGCTTAACATTTATGAAGCAATAAAGGAGAACATTGCAATATAGAATAACTAACAGAATTCCAAAGTCCTCAAGAAGAACGTGAAAACTTGCAGCAATTAGGTTTGGGAAATACTAATCACGAGATGCTTCCAGAGGGTAGGAGAGGGTGTACACACCTATGAGTGTGCGTGTGTGTGTGTGCACGCATGTGTGTGCGTGTGTGTGTTGTGGGGGAGGTGCTGGTGCAGTGGTGCTGGTAGTGATAGGGCATTGGGGTAGCTTTGTTATCTGGTTCAAAGAGAATTTCTAAAGGGAAAATAAAATCCCCATTTGACTCAGATATGGCTCATTTTCTGAGGCGATGTCAAGAGGCACAAGATCAAATCTAGCTTGACACCATCCAATACCGAACTCAGCAGTCTCTAGAAGCTGTAGCTGAGCGGCAGGCTGGCTAATGAGACATCTCTGTCCTCCGCCAATGCCTCGGGGGCCCATCTCTTCCTCTTTGGCAAGCAGGATACAAAGAGAGCTCCAGGCAGAGTGAGGACCTAAAAGGTCACCCAGAACATTCATTTTGCAGGCTCCCCACCAGGCCTTTCCAGAAAACAGATGAGCATGGCTTAATAGTTCAGCTAGAATGGGAGCCCATGGCTTCGTGCTTCAACCTGGGGTGGGTTTTAATGAAGCCTAAAGGAGATTTCACACGTTGTCCAACCATTGGCAGTGAGGAAGGAGGGGCGGGGGGGCGGTGTGCCAAATACAGCCGGGCAGTATCCTCTCCTTTATTCTCTGGGTGTGAAAGGGGCAATTGTAAAATTCAGATGAAATTAGAAGTGAAGATTCAGAGCTGCCCACGTAAACATCGCAGTCTGTCATTAAGTTCACTTTCACCAGTAAGACACATTCCAAAGCACAGTAAGCCTGTTGTTCTGGGGACGTTTGTGCGTTTCAGTGGTTGCAGAACCCTCAAGTGGAAGTCAGGTCCCCTCTGTTGCATCTTTTCTGATTTGTGAAATGCTTCTTGAACCTACCCTCTTCCCACTGTCTCACTGTCAACACAGATGCACATGTGGGTCATCACAGCATCCTGGAAGCCGAGCTCCCCTCTCCAGCCATCTATCCTTTGGTCCATTCCTCACGCTGCCTGAATCTTCTTTGCAGATTTCAGTTCTGCTTGTCACTTTGGAGCTCAGAATCCTTCAGTGACATTCAGGGCCTTTTATAACATCCCCACTGCCCACCCTCCTGACCATATCTCTTGCATTTATGTCTCTCTCCACTTCATCTTGTGCTCTGAGTCAGGGCTACAGCTACCCAAGACCACCTGTGCCCCTCAAAAAGGCAGCCCTCTGGCTTGTATTTGTCCCTAGATTACCTTTCTTTGCTAATTACTGTTTGTCTCAAGATGCAGTTACACCAGGTGTCACCTCTAGGAATTGTCCCTAACCTCCTTTGTGTTATATACTGTCCCCCACACTCTGGAAGCACGTGATGTTTACTTCTGTCTCAGCACCTTCACTATATCCTAACTGACTAGTGATGGGTCTGATTCCTTGACTTGCCTGGAAAACATGAGAAAGGTAAAAATCAGAGTACCTGGCACATAGCTGGTGCTCCACGAACGTGTTTTTGGAAAGAATGAATGCATGAAAAATTTTTTAAATGTTTATTTTTGAGAGAGTGGGGTAGAGGCAGAGAGAGGGGGACAGAGGATCCGAAGCAGGAGAGAGAGGGGGACAGAGGATCCGAAGCAGGAGAGAGAGGGGGACAGAGGATCCGAAGCAGGCTCCGAGCTGACAGCAGAGAGCCCGGTGCGCATCTAGAACTCAGGAACTGTGAGATCATGACCTGAGCTCAAGTCGGACACTTAACTCACTGAACCACCCAGGCGCCCCATATCTTTAAAATTTAGTTTGCAGACGTGTGTGGGTCTTTGTTTTTGCCTGATCTGACATGAGTAAAGGCCTACTCAACCTGCTGTGTTCTCAGTAACATAGTGAGGATGAATAAAATGAACAGTGTTAGTCATATGTAAGCAAGTTGAAGACTTTCGCCACTTATCCCGAAGTATCACCAGGGAGTTGTCTGGGGCGCTGGTAGTGTTCCTGAATTGAAGCTCCTGCCTTGTTCCAGGTCAGCTGTTGCCAGCAAACCGCAATACACCGAGTCCCATTGATCCTGACACCATCCAGGTCCCTGTGGGTTACGAGCCAGACCCGGCAGATCTTGCCCTCTCCAGCATCCCTGGCCAGGAAATGTTTGACCCTCGCAAACGCAAGTTCTCTGAGGAAGAACTGAAGCCACAGCCCATGATTAAGAAAGCGCGTAAAGTCTTCATCCCTGATGATCTGAAGGTAAATTGGAACTGGTCATCAGGCTTTGGGCAAACAGAGGGTGGGATCAAGAGGCAGATTAAAAGGGTGACCTCTAGGAAGATCACACAAGCTGGTGAACCACAGACTTGTGATTTCTGATCCCGTTTCTTGGCATGTGACTGTGGGCAAGTTGCTTTCTCCCTGGGTATCTTCTGAAATATGCCTTTCATGTCTTGATATAGCACAGAAAGAAGAAGCAGTAAAAATGTTGGCGTGATTTACAACCCATGAAGGAAACAAACCTGCTGCTATCTGCAGGGAATGCTCTGAAAGCCCCATAAAATCAACCCAAACCCAAAATCCTTCAGGGTTGGAAAGAGAAAGGACATTATCTGCAGAGGACATCTGGGCCAATAGTTCTCCAAGGCTTACCTTCCCTCGGGGAACTTGCTGATAACCAATGCTGCCTTTTCCCGATAGTCCACAGGGAACAACAGCTAGAGCTAAGACCTCTCTCCATGTTGCCACTCTCAGAGGACCTGGGTGGGATATTCTCAAGGAAGCTGGTGGGTTCCCTGATGTTGTTGATATGCAGTGTTTACTCTGTATCTTAAATAACGGTCACTTGAATATCTCAGCAAAAGGTTCATTCCAAGTTGTTTCTTTTCAGCTGTGTTGAGGGGACACATGATTTATAAAGGAAAATAGATTTACCTTATGAGGTCTGATACAACTAGAATCAAAATTAATCTGACACATTTAATGATAATTAATGAGAATTCTTTCCAAAATTTTGCCATGTCCACTAATCCCAAAATAGAACAATTTTAATTAGCCATGGCTTAGAATTTCTTGTGTTTATGCTTCCTTCCAATCATAGGGACAATAGAGATTTGATTGTATATGTTGGAGGCGTTGACACCAGGCATAATTAGCCTTTTTCTAACTTCTGACCCCCATTTCTCAAAACTAACTGTGGTACAGATGGAAAGTCACTTGTCAGCTGGGAACATGGGAGTTTGGAATGTTGTCCTGGAACCAATTTCGACCTCTTACCTATTTTTGCCATCTAGAAAGACCACTGGAGGAAAAGGTACCCTGCAGATTGAAATCACTTCTGTTGACTACATACTTGAGATTACCTTGAGTGTAGCAGACTCATCAGATGTCAGGGCTGAAAGGGACCTCAGAGGTTCGTTAGACCAAAGTTGCTGTTTTGCAGTTGAAGAAATGGAGAAATAGAAGGGTTAAGTGAGGTGAACACTGCTAGTTAGTGGAAGTCTTCTAGTTTCCAGAAAGGTCACTGCAGCATGTTGGCCTTGACAAGGGCTACAGCAGGGTCTCTTGGGTGACAAACCAGTAGCTGTCACCCTAAGAATCAAAAGAGTAAAGTTCATAGTAAACACTCCACAAAATTAATTAAACAAGGGGTGCCTGGCTGGCTCAGTTGGAAGAGCGTGCAACTCTTGATCTCAGGGTCATCAGTTTGAGCCCCACGTTGGGTGTAGAGATTACTTAAATAAATAAAACTTAAAAAAAAAATCTAAACAAGTCAGGGAACTGATGGTCAAGACTAAGATAGGATAAGAAGGGGCCATGGGGTCCTGGGAAATTGAGAATCTTCTTTCAACTGGATGCTTTTCCTCATCTTAGCCACCCAATCCTGTGTGTATTTTCGAGCTCACCTCTTCAGCTAAACTGGGGAGCCATGCAGCATGGGTTTCCTTTTGAACAGAGGGTAGTTCAGAAGGATGATGCTAAGCAGTAGATAAAACTTCCAGCCAAACCTTCACAGGTCTCCAGATTTACAAGTTCAAAGCAAAGAGCAAACTCAATAACCCAGGTAACCTTGGCAACAAAGAGGCCCTGTGAAAACAGTATGTGTTGGAATTATGCATAGTACTGCTGTCATGGCCATGCCTGACCTTTTCCCATGGCAGGTGGGTAGCTGGCAGGAACATTCTCCTGCCAAGTGTCTTTGGATTTCTTCAGTTGTGAGTGAAGCCTCAGGCCACAGGCCATGATCTTATGTAAAACAAGAAGCAGAGCTGTAACATATTTTTCCTTCCAGTAGAGAGGGCTGAGCTAGGGGTGGGTGACATATTTGTGGCCCCCAACATTGGACGAGCAAACCAAACGAGTGAAAGAGCCCCACCAATAAATGGTCTTCCCCACAGCTGCCCGAACCCCTCTATTGAGCCGTTCCTTTGGGTTAGCGTGCCCCAGGAGAATTAAGCAGTACCAGCATTCCCAGCTGAGAATCGGTTTAATCACCTTGATGTCTTAATACTTTTGACTATCCATTCATTCACGTGACTGAGATATCTCAAAGGCTTGTATGTTCCAAGCCCTGGGGATACACCAAGGTGAATCAGAACTGATAGTGTTCCTACTCTCAAGGAACTTCGAGTCTGGCAAGAGAAAGGAATCGCTGGTTTTCAGGAGGGGGCTGACTGGGGGAGGCGCTGTCAAACACGAGACCTTCCTTCCGAAAGACGATGGGGCAGGACTGGGTGGGCCCTTGCTGGGTGGGGGCAACCGGCTAGCCAGATGGCACCTGCACCTGGGAATAGAGAAGAGGACAGGAATGTGGTGCCGGAGTTGTCAGCGGCACTCAATATCCTGCTTCCCCCTCCCCCAACCATGCCCTGGTAACAAAGGGAGGCAAGCTGGTTTTTCTGGTCCCCCTCCTTCCATCATTCATTCCTGCCTTCTGCATCCTCTGCTCCACTCCTCTCCTCTTGTTAGCTCCCCTCTCACCTGAGATGGTCCCCACTCGATACCTTTCCTGGCTCGCCTGCATGTATGGACAGGTGAGGCTGGGAAATGAAAGCACCTTACAAGTGAGAAGAGCTCTAAGAGACAGAAATGTTGGTTGTTCCCCTGAGGTCAGCTGGTGACCCCCTGGCCCATAATACTCTGTCATATGCCACCAAGTCCGTGGCCTATGGCAGTACACCCCTTCCCTTCCCTTCCCTCCACTCCCCCAGCTTCTGCCATTTCCCAGGGGCTTATTCTTATGCACTCCTTCACTTCTGTGCTCCCGTTCCTCTATGTTGGGTACTGATACATCCTGAGTTAGCCCCTCTTTTGCATGATCTTGGAAACCATATGCCCAAGGAACATTGAATGTGGTGGATTCACTGAGACTACCAAGGGTGGTGGAATTGGGGCTTCTATCCAAGTAACCGAACAGCTGCCATCAGAACTGGAGCCTTCACTGTTATTAATATGCCTTCAGGTCTTCCTACCTCCTGTGAAGTCCTGGGGCGAGCTCCTCCCTGCTCCCCCCAACCAGCTGGTCAGGCCTCTCCCCCCTTCCTTCAGCCCCTTGTCCCCTTTCCCAAGCACAAACGACAAATCCCACCAACGGCCACAGCACACCTGCCCAAGCTGACTTATCCAGGGATTCTTCAAAGGACAGCCTTCTTCTCTGAAAGAAGGATGCTGGTACCAGCTCTTATGAAGATCTGTTTTCACTTTGGTAGATACTATTATGAAACATGTAGAAAGCTAGGCTTGCTTTACAAATAACATTACCAGGTTGTGAGTGGCTGACACAAGGGGCCTGCTCGGGCATTCTGTCTCACACGTTCTGTCTTTGTGCAGGGCAGATGTTTGCCAAAGGTAATGGACAGGTATGGGCATACACCGCTGACCTTGGGCCTTCCTTGCAGCCATGGTCCCAAGCCATGTGACTTCCTCCAATGCCAGCTGCCCCTTGTAATCCTGGGGGAGGGAAAGAACTGGCCTCAACTCACTTATTCTGGGTGACAGGTACCTGCAGGTATTAGCCTTGCTAGGATGGAGGGATTTGCTGTTGCAAGTGGCTGGAAAGAGGGGTTTGCAAAACACACCAGGTGGCTCCATAAATGAATTGGTAAGACCTAAAAGAAGATTCACATTTCTTAGTCTTCCTAGGAAGGTTTTCCTTTCTTTGGGGGAGGGGCAAGGATGAGGGGGAGAGGACACCTTGCTTTCACACTGACCACATTTAAATAGTACCCAGGTGAATTAAGGCCTAGAGAACAGTTAAACAGGAAATTAGAGTAAATCATTTAAATGGTAGCCACCAAATATGAGCATACTGATCGGTGGCAGGTGGAGGGTTTTTTTTTTTTCTTCTTCCTGTTTTTGATGACCAAGGGTTACATCAGAAAGAAAAGGTGAAAGATCCTACTTCTCTCCTTGGCATCCCTCCTCCGATTCCCCGTCTAGAGGCACCACTTTTCATAGCTTGGTATAAATCCTTCCGGGCCTCTTTCTATGAATATACAATATTGTGATTTTTTAACCAAAGTGGGATGAGGCCATACATATTTATCAGCAAATTGCCATTTCCACCCACATAGTGGTAGATCATAAACATCTTTTTTGGTTCAGCTGGGTCATTATTTGTAACAGCTGCAGAGTATGCTTTTGTAGGACTCCACAGTCATGTAGTTATTAAATCTCCTACTGATTAGTTTTCCCCCATCTCTTTCTATTAGAGACAATGCCGCAGTGAGAATTCTGTGCCTGGGGTGTCTGTGTGCACATGCATGCAGATGGGTGGAGGCAGATCCTAGAAGAGTTGCTTCATCATTGGTAGTGCATTTAAATAGTTGATAGATACTGCCAAGTCGCCTTGCAACCATATCGTATGGACTTCTACCAACAAGCCTATGAGCGCCCATGGAAGAAAAGGGTTCTTAAAACATTCGGCAAAGAAAGCAGAGCGATCTGAATGTAGTTTAGGGTGTGAGGTGAGCCACTTGCTTTCGTGTGGCCCCTGGCTTGGCCTCTGCAGGGCAGAGAGTAAGGAGGAACACTCTGTGACAGGTGCGTCCACGCTGCGGGAGGGAAGCCATGGCGCCCGAGCAGTGGTCTCAGACTCAAACGGACTGTCAGGGAAGGAGATGTGAGGTGAGACGCGTGGGTTCCTGGTTCCTGGGCGCCACCCCGGGCCCCTCCGCGCGGCTGAAATCTAACATCTTGTTTCTTTCCCCCTGTGACTAATGAGCAGGATGACAAGTACTGGGCCCGGCGCAGGAAGAACAACATGGCAGCCAAGCGTTCCCGCGACGCCAGGCGGCTGAAAGAGAACCAGATCGCAATCCGGGCGTCCTTCCTGGAGAAGGAGAACTCGGCCCTGCGCCAGGAAGTGGCTGACTTGCGGAAGGAGCTGGGCAAATGCAAGAACATACTTGCCAAGTACGAGGCCAGGCACGGGCCCCTGTAGGATGGCAGTCTTGCGGGCTGGCTTTCCAATAGATGGACAGTGTGTTTCCCGCCTGATAGCACCACACCCGAACCAACCTTTCTGACATCAGCACTTTACCAGAGGCGTAAACACAACTGACTCACATTCTGGTGTGCGTGTGCGCGCGCGCGCTTCTGCTCCTGTGTGGTCCGCGGTGCGCGCGCGTGCCTTTGCACTTGCCATGTTAAGGTAGCCCTCTCCTCATCTTTCAGTTCCGAAAAAGAAAGGTGCCGTGTTTTTACTGGACTGCGGAGACGCCTCCTGGGGTCTCCTGCCCCTCCCTCCAACCCCCCTCCTGCCCCTTCCTGCGTCGCTCTCTGGTGGCTCCTGCCTGCTCTTCCGGGACCCTCTGCTGGGCTCCACCAAGCAGGACCCTGGTGAAATAGTAGATCTCAGTTGTCAAGACTACGAGCTCTTGTTTCTCTTTAATCTGTAAGTTACCATGCTAATAAGGTGCGCAAAAATCACTTAGCACTACACTGCAGCTCTCGCTCTCTCTCTCTCTCTCTCTTCAGTTATAGGTTGCTTTCCTCATATTTTCAGTTTTGGTGATAATTGTCTTCAAATTTCAAGTGCTGTTTAGATTTATTAGATCCCATATTTACTTACTGCTATCTACTAAGTTTCCTTTTAATTCTACCAACCCCAGGTAAGTAAGAGTACTATTCTAGAACACAGAGTGTGTTTTTGCACCGTCTGTACCTAAAGCAATAATCCTATTGTACGCTAGAGCATGCTGCCTGAGTATTACTAGTGGACATAGGATATGTTCCCTACCTAAGAATTTCACTGTCTTTTAAAAAACAAAAATTACAGTAATGCATTTGAGCATGCCCAGAATATCCCCAGGACAGGGAAGCAGAGGGAAATGCCAGGTCTAAGAACGAGGGATTAATTTATCAGCATAGGAGCCAAAAAAAAAAAAAAAAAAAAAAAAAAAAAAATTGCATCTTGGAACAGCTTTTGACATTGATATGTTTGCTTTTGTTTTCTCTGCTCCCCACCCCCACTTTTCTAGTTCCCTTTTTCCATATCCCTCTTGATATTCAAAACAATTACTTAAGATTCAGTTTTCCCCGTTTTTGGGTAATATATATATTTTTGTGAATTATACCTTGCTGTTTTTAAAAATCAGTTAATTAAGTTAATAAGTTGATGTTTTGTAAGACCCTTTTTCCTAGTGGTGTCATTTTTGAATGCTTCATAAATTAATGATTCTGGAGCTTACGTTTCTTATTTCGTTTGCTTTTTTGAAAGTATGTGCTCTTATAAAGAGGACTTTTGAAAAATGAATGTAAAAGACACTGGTGTATCTCAGAAAGGATGGTGTTGTCGTAAACTGTGGTTAATCCAATCAATTTAAATGTTTACTATAGACCAAAAGGAGAGATTATTAAATTGTTTAATGTTTATACAGAGTAATTATAGGAAGTTCTTTTTTGTACAGTATTTTTCAGATATAAATACTGACAATGTATTTTGGAAGACATATATTATATATAGCAAAGAAGAGGAAAACTATTCCATGTTTTAAAATTATATAGCAAAGATATATATTCATCAGTGTTGTACAGAGAAGAAGCGCTTGGGGGTTTTTGAAGTCTTTAATATTTTAAGCCTATCACTGATACATCAGCATGTTTTTTGCTTTAAATTAAAATTTTATGACAGTATCGAAGCTTGGTGTGACGAATCCCGCTCTAAAATATATAAAGAGCTTTCCTGTTCCCTATTAGGTCTCAGAAAGAAGTCAGTTAACATCACCCAGAAGCACAAAGTGGATGTTAGTCAAATATTTATTGGCTGATACAGTGTTTTTTAGGAAAAGCATCTGCCATGAAAACGTTCACTTCAAAGTTACGAGTTTCTGGAATGAAGTATCACTGCAAGCACCCCAAACAATTCTGTTCCCCTCTGTGGGCACGTGTGTCTTATGCAGTATGAGGTTGATACCGGTGTTATATGTACGGTTTATAATTTGGTAGATGTTTTGACCTTAAAGGTGATTGTTCTTTTGTTTCACCAAGTTGTGTAATGTCAAGAGATTCCGCTGTTATTGCAAAGATACGTTTTGTGCTAGATTAAAACACCCTTTCATCAATGGGATTTTCTAGTCTCCTGCCTCCAGAGTATCTAATCCTTGAATGACCTGGTGGTCCCCTTGTCCATCCACCAGCAGTGCTTCTGTCGAGTGTCATAGTTTCCGTAAATCTGACTAGAAGGCTATTTCTACTAGATATTCCTTTTGTCCTGAGCTACAGATTATGGTGGGAAATGCGAGAGCTTTAGAATCGAAATGCATTGTTCAGGTATGCAACTAAGAAAAGAAGACCTTTGGCCAAAGTAAGCAGAACTGAATAAGCAATATTCAGGAAGAGATGCAGGTGGACGCAGTGTTAGCTTTTTTATAGGTAGAGAGACCAGTGGCAGCAGAAGTATTCAGTGGCAGGAGTGACTGAAACGGAAACAAGCAATGTCTGTAAGTGGAGAAGTGTTGCACCATTGGCCATCCAGGTTCACCACAGGATGACATGGTAGCTGAAAAAACCGTATTTATTTGAGCTCTGGTCTTGGACTGAGGTTGTCTGTATCAAATGAGGGTCACACATTTTCTCTGTGGAAGAAATAAAAAGATCATAATAAAATTTACTCTTGGGTGTGCCAGGAGAGGTTTCAGAAACCTACCTCGTCTTAAAATTTAAAAACTTTTGGAGTCTGTACCCGTGCCTTATATGTAGGTCATTGTCCCCACACACACATGAACACTCATTCCTGGACTTGCTTTCTGTCGAGGGCGGTTAACTAGTAAACAAGGCAGTTCTGCTCGATGGCGTAGGAAGCCGTGGCCTGATTTGGAAGGACTCAGATCAAGCAGGGTCAGATGAGTTCTGCAGACCGCAGCTATTAAAAGAGTCCTGTTGTCATTTTTCCACCTTTTCATCAGAAGCATCTTTCGGAGATTAATTACTTGGCCATTAAAAATGAATGCAAATCCTATCGTGCCAACATCATTTAGACACAATTTGGAATGAGCGGCCTGCTTTCCTGACAGGGTCGCGGTGTCATTTCTGTGGACTTAGACTTGCAGAGAAGGGCAAAACCTGATGAGCGTGTCCTGCCTCATGCAATTTGAGGCTGCAGGTAGGGAATAGGAGGGCTGGAAGAGATCACGTCCTCCTTTTGAGAAAGGGGCCACCTTCTGACCATTCAAAACACTCAGTGGGCAAGACTGTGCCAGGCCTTTCATCTTCCAGTACGACAGGCCTGGGGGAAGTCATCCCTCGAAGCAGAAGGACCATTTGTTCCAGGAGCGTGCAGATGGGATGTGGCTTCGGGTGGGTAGGATGCTGTGCTAGAGAACCCAGGGGTTCCTTCCGACTCGCCGGTTTTGTGAGGGAACACACAATAATTCTAAATGTGCATTTAGAAGGTCTTGAGCCTAAAAGAATTTTAAGTGCAGCCCCTCTTCTCCAGCCACCCCTGAGGAAAACAACATGCAGAAGTATACTTGCTTTTTTTCTGGTAGTTTATCTAATTTCCCCCTGGTGTTCCTTTTAAGAAAATTCAGACTTTGTCAGCGTTCATCAGAGCTGTCCCAAGCCAGGCTGGCTTGGCCTGTTTGCCTGTGTGGAGCACGGACGCTGGGATTTAACCCCGGGGTCGGCAAGCTGCAGGTGATGGGGGACAGTGTGCTAGACAGCTTCTGCTCTCAGGGTGCAGCTCCCTGCTGAGGGCTCCTGGGCCCCACTGGGGAGGCCAAGGTCTCCTCCTCGTTTTCTCTACAATTAATAATGGCATTTTAAAAATGAGCAAAGCCTTATCCTAGATCTCAATTGGATTAGACTTGACAAGTCAGTACATTGTGCAGAGGGCCAAGTGTATGTAGAGGAGTGTGAGTGTGTGTGTGTGTGTGTGTGTGTGTGTGTGCACACGTGTGTGGATATTTAAGTCAAATAATAACATCTTTAATTTTGGAGAACCTTCCCGAACATAACCACCATAACCATTATCCTTTTGACAACACCACAAAGGTTGCATCTGTTAAACAGGTACAAGTTCACATGAGGTCAGTTTAATTGTACATCGTGATATGGGTGGTGTTTATGCTGTTAAGTCTGAACCCTTATCTGTCTGTTATTCTCAATGCTTAATAAACTTTGAATTTGTTCCTTTCTTTCATGTATTTTTGTTGATAGTCTGCTAGAAGTTAGATTCTGTTCCCAATCCTATCACCAAGAGCCCACTTACAGAGATCAATTACATCAATGACAAATAATAATAAGTAATTTATTAATGGTAAATTAATATTTATTGAGCACTTATGTGCCAGACATTGTGCTAAACACTTACCTGGAATATTGTAATCCCATGTCAACTCTACAAGGTGGGGACTATTGTTTTTCCCATTTTACAGAAGAGAAAATAGAGGGTTCATGTGATGAAGCAGCTTCCCCAACATTAGAGGTGACAGAAATGAATTCTGATCCACGGAATGGGCATCATTTAGAGAACTGGTTCCCAAAAACAAGTCCAAAGACTGCTTCTGGTTGGACGTATAAGAATCAACTGGGAACATATTCCAGGACTACAGATCCAGCAACTCTGAATCAGTAGAGAGAAAATGAATTGCTTAAAGTCTCCCAACTCACTCCCGTGTGTGGCCAAGTAATTGGAAGCAAGGATTTACAGACTTGACCTTAATTTGAGTTCATGACTCTTGGGGGATCCATGAAGAAGCTTAAAATTTCCATAATTACCTGAAATTGTATGCAACTTTTTGCGTATAAACATTTATTTTTCTGTAGGGGAGATGCACAGCTACCCCGACTCCCCAAAGGAATCTGTGATGCAAGATGGAATAAAGTCCCCATTTGCGGATTTGTAGGAAGGCTGATGCAGTGCAGTGGTTCCCAGCCCTGGCAGCCCATGAGACTCACCTGGAGAGCTCCAAACGCGGGCACTGCGTGGGCTGCAGCCCAGGCCAAGGAACTCAGCATCTCGGGCGTAAGAGAAGGGGACTCTGGTGAGGAGCTCGATGATTCAAATCTGTCACTTAGCGGGTGTATGACCTTGCGCGGAGCGAAGCATTTTTTAACCTAAATCTCCTCATGTGTGAAGTAAAAGTATAATCTCCACCTCTGAGTGTTGTGGGGAGAATGAATGCCATAACAAATGCATAGTCTCTGGCACACGATAGGCCCTCAACTAATAACTGCCGTGGGGAGCCTCGGGGAGTGGGATGGGGACCAATTTCTGCAATTCAGTGTCTCAGACCATTTGTTCCTTCCAAGAGGACAGAAAAAAATTATCCTGCTCAGAAGAAGGAGCAGGTGGCTGGAGGTGTGGGAATGAGGGGTGCTACATAGATGTGGATTCATATTCTGACATCCCTAATAGATCCTAGCTTTGTACGCAGGTTGGTGGGCATCCATCTGCTTGGCGGCACCTTCCCGTTTAGATCGAACAGTTACAAGTGGAGGTTCAACTGTACTGTCATCATCAAACAACTTTCTCCTCTCTCAGGGGAATAGGCACAGTGACCGTAAGGTTCTCTTTGGGTGGCTGATTTTATATTTGGCATCTTCAAATCTCTTATAGGAGGTGACCGTGTCTCCATGTCTGGGAAGACTTTGACCTCTAAGATGGCAGGAACAGATAGGAAGCCAAGCTGTGTAGAAGCCCGGTCATTCACAGGTCCTCAGTCCCCAGGGTCCATCACATGCTGCCCATGTGGGATGGCTCTTCCATTTCCACTTAAAATATAACAAACTGCCCAACCCTCAGGCCCCCCTCTTCAAAGCATATGAATTAAATTCCCTCTTTGAAAATCACTGGCTTAGAAGTCTCTTCGGGCGTCTTTAGCCGGAACTGGGTGAGAATTATTGAAATCTTGCCTTTGTAGTCGGCAGATGGCTTCTTGCTAATAAATCAAAAGGACCTTTTAGAGAAGAAAGGCCCGAGTGAAGATGATGGTGAGATTCCTCTGCCTCTCTGGGCTTTGAGTCAGTGTGGACTTGGGTCTAAAGGCCCCTCTCTCTGACTTCTTTTCATCCTGCAAAGCCTGGCCCGGTGCCAGGAAACAATAGGAAAAGCTAACAGTAAGAGTCCTAGACCTCTACCTGCCACATCTCATTTAATTCTTACACTGTGAAGAGGGTGCTAGCATTGTCCCTGTTTTGCAGATGAAGAAACAGACTCAAAAAAGGAAGTAAGCAGAATTTACACCCAGGCAGAAAGGCTGATTTGAGAGTGTGCTCTACACCACTCCTCTCTGTGATTTAAACTAGGTGCTCAGCAAAGGCCAACGGTAATTGCTGTAGTCGGGAGGGTGAGCAGGGAGCAGGAAGCCTGGATGTGAATCCCAGATCCATTACTCAATATTCATGTGACATAGACAGTTCACCAAATCACCCTTTTATCTGTTAAATGGGCACCACAGTACTCTCCTTGTAGGGTTGTTACCAGGATTAAGTGAGAACATGCATCTAAAACACTTAGATTTGGGGGGCACCTGGGTGGCTATATATATATAGCCTGGGTGGCTCAGTTGGTTAAGTATCATCCAACTTCAGCTCAAGTCATGATCTCACACTTCATGAGTTCGAGCCCCACATCAGACTCTGTGCTGACAGCTCAGAGCTCAGAGCCTGGAGCCTGCTTCAGATTCTGTGTCTCTCTCTCTGCCCCTCCCTCGCTCTCTCTCTCTCTCTCTCAAAAATAAATAAACATTAAAAAAAATTTAATAAAAAAATAAAATAAATCATTTAGCTTTGGGTCACTTGGGTGGCTGAATTGGCTAAGCATCTGACTCTTGGTTTTGGCTCAGGTCATGATCTCATGGTTCATGGGTTCGAGCCCTGTGTCAGGCTCCGTGCTGAGTGCAGAGCCTTCTTGGGATTCTCTCTCTCTCTCTCTCTCTCTCTCTCTCTCAAAATAAATAAACTTAAAAAATAAATAAACAAAACACTTAGATCACTGCCCAGAGTGTAACAGGAATTTAACAAACACTTGCTTTTTGTAATAATAATAGTAATTATTAATAAAATTGCTTGATTTGATTTCACTCGTGATGTGCTACAACAGAGTCAGACCATACATTGCGTATTTTAGTGGATGCATTTTCATTCTGCAAATACTTGATTCCAGAGTCACTGCTATGTTTTTGAGACATCCCAGTCCCACATGGATGAGTAAACAGGGGAGGGAGTGTGGCCACTTCATGAGCCAAACTGTGGTTCTGAGATGGATTTTATAAACATAAAATTCATGAAGCATCACTAATGTTAAGCCAGCTTTGCTGCCTTGGGAGTTAGGAGACCTTTATTTTAACCAGTGTACTGAATGGTACTAAAATGCTGACACTTGTAGCTTGAGGTCACCCCCTGTTCACATGGAGATGAGAAGTCGTGGTGATTCCCAGAGGCCCTCCTGTTAGATTCTGCCTTCAGGCCCACCTCAGTCTCCCCAGTAAGTATACCTATACTATACCTACACCTAAACCTAAACCTATACCTGTATCTATCCTATACCTATATCTATGCCTATGCTTATACCTATACCTATGCTATACATATACCTATACTATATCTATATCTATCCTATATCTATATCTATACTATACCTATACATATACCCATATGTATCTATGTACATACATAGACATATACCTATAGTTGACCCTTGAACAACACAGTTTGAGCTGTGTGGGTCCATGCAGATTTTGTTTTCAATAAATACAGGACAATACTGTAAATATATTTTCTCTTCCCTATGGTTTTCTTAATACTTTTCTCTAGCTTACTTTATTGTAAGAACACAGTAGATAATGCATCTAATGTTAAATGACTATATTATCACTAAGGCTTCCAGTCAACAGGAGGCTATTAACAGTTAAGATTTGAGAGAGTCAAAAGTCATATGCAGATTTTCAACTGTGCAGAGGGTCATTTCCCCTAACCCCTATGTTGTTCAAGGGTCATTTGTATATACATAGATATATACTCTATGTGTGTGTGTACATATATGCATATAATATATAATATACTATATATACATATATATGTAATATACTATATATATACACACATATATATAACAGTATTTATATACATATACATAATATAGTGTATATACACACACACATTCTATGCGTGTTAACTCCTGCTAATCACCTGTAGACACAGGCCCAGGCATATGCCGTCCCTGACAAGGGTAAGTAATATGTTAATGGCTTACCAAATCCATTCCTTTTCCTTCCGGACATTCACCTAGACCACCTTTTCCAGCCTTCCTTGCTTTGAGTGTGGCCATACACTAAATTCCAGCTACTGGAATATGAGTAGACGTGAGCATGGCTGTCATTTTACAACTGGCCCATAAACATAGCTACATGGTCCCCCTCTCTTCTCTTTCTTCTGGCTCCAGCAGATGTCCTGAGAAGATAGAGACAAGGAAAGGACCTAGGTCCCTAAGTCACTGAACTATGATATGAAGGAAAAAAAGCTTCTCTGAATTAAACCTTTGAGAGACTGGAGTTAGCTGTTGCAGTGGCCCAACTTCCCTGATATGAGAACCTTCTTCTGAAGTCCAGTGGCCTGATATGATGCCTTGACATCTTTGCCAGTCTCCTCCAAGGGAGTGGAGGACGGTTCCTGGTTGGAATCCAGGCTCATCACCAATTACATACGTGACTTTGAAGTTGACCTACCTTCTGGACAGATCCCCCTCCCTGGTGTGCCCCAGCCTGCTGGGTTGGACCTTCAAAATATCACTGCCTACATGTTGCCTCACTGTGTCCTTCATTGAACACTGTCCAGAACTATCCAGCTTCCCTCAGGAGGGCCAGTCTCTACATCCACCCCTACTTTCCTCATCTTCTTCTCCTCCCCGCACCCAGACTCTCCCCCTGGCCACTTGGGCCTTCTTCCATCCCTCACCCAAGATTACAGACACTCACCTCAAAATGAGGCCTAACATCTCTTTGAGCTCAATCTTCCCATGTTTTCCCCCTCACATACTTCCTAAAATTCTTTTTAAACCATGAACCTGCATTGCATATTATAAAGCTAGCATCTAAAATATTTCAGTGCAGATTTCATTAGTTGCAAAGGGCACAATAGCTGCTCTAAGTGTTGGCATTTTAAGGTAAGTCACTACATGGCTCTTTGTAGTGGAGCCAATGACCCCCACTGATGTGGCATCTACCAACATCCGCTTGAAGGATGTGGCTGGAATTCGTGCACCCCTTTTCCCCTTGAAATTATTGGTTCCATTATATTTCCCCCCATTAAATTTGTTTCTAAGAGAAATATGTTTTTGTGCTTGAAAGTCTCCTATTGGGCCTCCATCATGTTTTTCAGCCAGAAAACCGTACCTAGAGACTGAAATTATTATTTCTATTTTCCCTGAACAGAAAGCTCAAAATGTTTTAATATTTTTTCTTTAGGTATGATGGATGGTTACCTTCATTACTATTATACAATTGATAAGACCATATCATATATTAACATTTTTTGATAAATAATTATTAATATTAAAAAGCAAAACATTAGGGATGCCTGGGTGGCTCAGTCAGTGAAGCATCCGACTCTTAATCTCAGCTCGGGTCTTGGTCTCAGGGTCATAAGTTCAAGCCCTGAGTTGGGCTCCACCTGAGTGTGAAGCCTACTTAAAAAAATTAAGGGGTTAGGGGCGCCTGGGTGGCTCAGTCGGTTAAGCGTCCGACTTCAGCTCAGGTCACGATCTCGCGATCTGTGGGTTCGAGCCCGGCGTCGGGCTCTGGGCCGATGGCTCGGAGCCTGGAGCCTGCTTCCGATTCTGTGTCTCCCTCTCTCTCTGCCCCTCCCCCGTTCATTCTCTGTCTCTCTCTGTCTCAAAAATAAATAAACGTTAAAAAAAAAAAAATTAAAAAAAAAAAAAAAATTAAGGGGTGCCTGGGTGGCTCAGTCGGTTAAGTGTCCGACTTCAGCTCAGGTCGTGATCTCAGTCTGTGAGTTCGAGCCCCCGTCGGGCTCTGTGCTAACAGCTCAGAGCCTGGAGCCTGTTTCAGATTCTGTGTCTCCCTCTCTCTCTGCCCCTCCTCTGTTCATGCTCTGTCTCTCTCTGTCTGAAAAATAAATAAACGTTAAAAAAATTAAAAATAAAAATAAAAAGCAAAACGTTATTGGAACTGCCAATCTGGGGAGATAAATGTGGGTGATTTTGGTGCATCAATAACAAAAGAATTCACCAACAGCCCATCTCCTCGTTGTTTCTTTGGTGCCGCAGACATTTTGACATTTGGAACTGGAGCCCTGAACCATAGTAAGATTTAGGATGGGTGGGAGTATGTCTATCTTTGGTAAAGTGGGTGGAGTCTGATTGTGTGAGGAAACAATGGGAGAACCAGCACAAGGCCTCAGCCACAAGCACTTGCACAGATAGGTTTAAGCAAAGGACATATACAAGTTAAGGACCTAGAAATTCCCTTATAATTTGCCTGTGCACACATATCTCTCGCAGGTACTTTGTATAGCACTAATGCATGGCTCCCCCAGTCTGAAGATTATGCTGGCTCATTGTGGAGTGGATGGAGGACAGAGCAGAAAGGTCTTTTGGCCATGTCTTACATTTTTGAAGGGCCTCCAAGTAAGATGACTGACTTGTCACAAATGAATATATATTCACAGAGATACAATGATAACATTTTGAGTAACTCTCTTTGGGCACTTCTTCATCTTTTTGAAATATACCCTAAGATCCATAAAACAGAATCGGCCCCAAGCCTCCCTCAATCTCCAATGGGGAGTAGGATGAGTCTGGGAGGGCTCTGCAGGGAAGAGGATGGTCGAGCAGGGAGATGAAAAGCAGGAGTTTGTCAAGGAAAGTGGGGGGGGGGGGGTCATTCCAAGTAGCAGCACAGAGGTGAGAGAGAAAAGAACCCTCCTGGGGGTGACAGCACTGTTGGAGCACAGGATATGAGGGGGAGAGTCATGGGAAGTGAGGTGTGGCCACACCATGAATGTCCCTGCACACCACTCTAAGGCCTTCGGACTTTATCCTGATCAGAAGAATGACGTAAGCAGTTCCTGTATTAAAAAGATGACACTGGCAGCTACTTGGAAGATGGATTGCAGGGAATTAAGAAGAGTTGGAGACTGAGGGAACTTTCTACGTTAGTCTCTGAATAGGGCTCTAGGGATGAGATAGATGGAGAGATTCAAGAGCTATTTAGGGAGCTTGAATCCATGGGGTTTGGTAGAAGAGTCAAGGACAGCTCTAAGGTTTCATTATATGATCTCAGTTGATAAATGGTTCACAGCCAGGGATGCACAGAAGGGTCATCTGGGGGAGGCTTGTAAAAATACTCATGTCTGCACCGCCCTGAGACTCACAGCCTCTGTGTGGAAAGCCAGCCTGTCTTCCTTCGAAAGCTCTCCCACTTTATTCTCCCCTGAGCCCCCTGCTTGAACAACACGGCACTGAGCTTCACAAGACCCTCAGCGGGATGTGGATCAGAAATCTTAGCTTCTATCTTTTACTTAAAAAAAAACTAAGATGGAAAGAGTTCTGAAACCAGACTTTCTGGAGCAGACCATCCAGCTGGAAAATGGGAATGTTGGAGTTTGTGTTCATGCTTTTTGCATGCCAAGCCATTTGTTGTTCCAAGTATGCTACGTAGTCCAGAGTGTGGCTGATATGTTTGTACTTGGTAAGCCCCACATCCAACCATAGCTGCCTGGACCAGGAGGGATACCTAACCTCAGAGAAGCCACTCCAAATCCCCTGAGAACTTGATCCAAGCGTGACTTTCAAACTCTGCTGCTCATTTGAATTACCTGGGGAGCTTTTAAAAAAAGAAATCCTAATTCTCAGGTCATATTTCAAAATTTAAAGATTAAAAATTCAAGTTTAAGAATTTTCTCAGGTGATTCCAACTGCAGCTTGTGAATTAGTGGTCTGCGTTCTGGCTGCTAAGTGTGAAATCCACAACTCAGCAGCGTCAGCATCACCTGGGAGCTTGTTAGAGCTGTAGACTCTTGGGTCCCCCTCCCCAGACTTACTGAATCAGAATCTGCATTTTAACGAGATCTCCAGGTGATGCCTGTGTGGGCTGAAGTTTGCAAAGCATTCCTCTAAACAACCTTAGAGGGACTGAATAGATCATTGGAGGAGGGAATGCAAATTAGTGTCTGTGTAATCCTGCAAAGTCCTCGGACCTCTCCAATTCTTGCCTTTCTTCATGTTTAATCACGGATTAATCTGGATTCAATCCCTTGGATTCAATCTGATCTCTAGCATTATAATTACTCCCACCACCACCACCACACCTTTCATTGGGCTAATTTGAGTACATTTCTGTTTCTTGCTACCATGGATGCCACAAGACACTCGCTTTTTAAAATTTCCTTTGGTTGGGGGGGTGCCTGGGTGACTCGGTTAAGTGTCCAGCTCTTGATTTCAGCTCAGGTCATGATCTCACAGTTTTAGGAGTTCGAGCCCCACGTTGGGCTCTGCGTTGACAGAGCAGAGCCTGTTTGGGATTCTCCCTCTCTCTCTGTCCCTCCCCTGCTCATGCTCTGTCTCTCTCAAAGTAAATAAATAAACTTAAAAACAATAAAAAAACATTTAAAAAATTTCCTTTGGTGGGAATCAACCAAAAAGCGCCTTGCAGAGTGCTTCGTTAGCATGGTAGCACTGGGTCACTGCTTATTTTTTTGGTGGGTGCACCATCTCAAAAATTTCTCCCGAATGATGTCTTTCTATTTTTTTTAATGTTTATTTATTTTTGAGACAGATAGAGACAGAGCACAAGAGGGGAAGGGGCAGAGAAGGAAGGAGACACAGAATCCGAAGCAGGCTCCAGGCTCTGAGCTGTCAGCACAGAGCCCAACGCGGGGCTTGGACCCATGAACCGTGAGATCATGACCTGAGCCGAAGTTGGATGCTCAACTGACTGAGCCCCCCGATGATATCTTTTTACACAAAGCTTACCAAAGGTGTGCAGCATATGCAGCAGTTCAGTCACTATTTTCCTCTTTAAGTATTATTAGTTCCTTCCTGCACACTGCTAGTCCCTGCTTCTTCCTTGGCCTTGCAGGAAATAAAAAGTTCTCAGGAGTGGCCCAGGATTTGTGTCCTCTCTCTGGCCTTTGAAAGTCTAGCGAATAACACAAGAGACATGACAAAACATGCTGAGACACTTGGCTTTTTTATTCCTTAGGCTAGATTTACTTGTAAGCTTTCCACCCTAACATACCACAGGAGAGGGAGTGGATCGAGAAAGGATCTTGGGAAAGCTCGCATCTACCCTTATTCTAAGATAAGGAATTGAACATTTTCTAGTGGAGACCGGATTCCACCCAGGTTTGCAAACCTCTGCTGCTCATGCAGTAACATCAGCCTTGCCTCTAAGAACCATATTACATCTTTATTTTTTTTATTTTTTTATTTAAAAAAATTTTTTTTTCTTTTTTAATTTTTATTTTTGGGACAGAGAGAGACAGAGCATGAACGGGGGAGGGGCAGAGAGAGAGGGAGACACAGAATCGGAAACAGGCTCCAGGCTCCGAGCCATCAGCCCAGAGTCTGACGCGGGGCTCGAACTCACAGACCGCGAGATCGTGACCTGGCTGAAGTCGGACGCTTAACCGACTGCGCCACCCAGGCGCCCCCCATATTACATCTTTAATCTTCACTCAGAGATAAACTGATATAGTGGAACATCATGAACCTTTGAACCCCATGATCACCACTCATTTTTGAAAGTCTCTCCAAATCAACATGGGCTCGCGTAACTCCGGGACACTTGCTTTAGCTAACATGGCTTCAAGTTCTTCTAGAGATGCCCCCGCCACCCAAATAGATCACAGCCCCCAAACCACTCCTAGCTAGAAATTCTGAAGCCATGACTGAAAAAGAGTCCCAGGATGTGAAGAATGGGAATCTATGGCCTTCTGTAGAAGGTTTTCCCCCCGGGGGGTTAGATGGGCTTCCAAGCAGGAGTCCCCAAGGTGTAGCTATGATTCATGTTCCCTTTCTGTCCTTTCCTTTGGCTGCCTCTGGGGGCTTGAGAGGTGCTCATGAGGAAGGAAGGCGAAGGGTGGTCTCTCCACGAGTGTCTCACAGGAGAAGGATGCACTTGGGGACGAGAAATGATTCCCTCCCATGTGGTGAGGATCCCAACATGTCTGAAGACCCCTGCACAGCTGAACATTCCCTCACCTGCTCCCCATCTCAGCCCTTTCAGTACCCCTGAGAGGTGCTCAGGGTAAAATAAATAAGGAAACTGAGCATTAGGGATAGCAAGCCTTGTCCAAGTTCAGAGAGGAGGGGAGAGTGTATTTTGACGTCTATGCATTCCCTTGGGGGGTGTGCGCTGACCCCAGCCCATCACATGTGTCTCTTCAATGCCCTACAAATACACCCAACTTCTTCAGCTATAATTAATGAATTTTGAATAAATTAAAAAAAATTAATGCCGTGGACAGGGTACTGACTCCCCAGCCTGCCCCCTGGTGCTTCCTCAGCCACTATCTCTGAGATCAAAGGTTATGATTGGTGAGGGAGAAGCCAGGACTCCATTGGTTTCATCTGAGATAGGACTGTCTTTCCTGAAGTAAATCTTTCCCACCTATAACCTTATCTTCCTCTTCCTATCCTTTCTGTTCATAGCTTTGAAGGCCAGCAAATGAGTGTCCTTTGACAGGCTCTTGCGACAGCCTGAAGATGCCCCTCCCTGTCCTCACGGCCCCCCCCCTTCCTATCCAGGCAGGAGGCATTGAAGAAACCCCTTCGCCCTTCTCTCAGGTCCCCTGACCCCCTGCTGCCTCCCCAGAACTACAGAGGGAAGCAGACACACACCAAAGCTTCATGAAAAGGTACCCTTAAAAGACCAAAGTGCCTTTCTTTCCTCTGAAAGAAGATGAAATCTCAGAAATAGAGGAAAAGCATTTTAAAAGAGGAGAGGGGGCAGGTGAATGGTTCTCAGTGGGAAGCTCGGGTTGAAGCTATTTGTGCACCAAGGTGGCCACTCTCTTCCTTCCTGGCTTCTCCCCACTCTCTCCCTTCTTACCCCCTCCCTCCCGTGTGTGGTGAGGGGGGAGGGGGGATGTGAGTGGGTGGATGTGGACGAGAGGTGGGAAGGGCTATAGGAATATCCTGGGTGGAGATTCAAGGCCTCAGGCAGATGGATGGGACTGGAGAAGCCCAGACTTCCTGGCCCCCTGACTGTGACTTGCTAACACCACGGTTGACTCTCTTAAGCAAAATCTGCATTTACCAAAGTGTCTGTGTGAACAGGAAGCCCAGTTTCCTCTGGCAGAAATCCATCCCAAGGCACTTTTAGGATCACACAGTAATGTCTGAGTCAGAGCATACCTTTGAGATATTTCGTCTGGTAAATCCTTTTATTTTTCAGACAAGAATATTGTCCAGGGACGGAAAGCTGCCTTGCTGAATGTCACACAGCACGAAATACAAGTACAGCGACCCCTCCTTCCCAGACTGCGCTCTGTTCAACAGAACAAGCACCCTCTCTTTTGCTGTCTTCCATGTGGACCCAAGGGGCAAAGATGATCTGATCCTTGCTTTGCTAATGCAGAAGTGGAGGCATGAAGAAGAGCCTGATTCCCTCAGTGCACTGTCTTTGAGGTCCAAGCATGGTCCCTAAGGGTCCAGATGCTTGCTACGCATTCTTCAAGACAACTTGAAACGTCACTGTTTCCATGAAATCTCTAGTCCCTTGGTTGGAAGCAGCCACTGCCTCCTGTGAACCTCACCCACTTGCAACCCAGGCTGTCTATCCACCCCTGTCTTGTGACGGTTAACTCCTTACAGTGATACCTTTGTCCACAACTTAGCCCCTCTACCAAGATGTCAGCATCTTTATTTTTAAAATTTTTTAAATATTTACTTAACTTTAAGAGAGAGAAAGAGACAGAGCATGGATGAGGGAGGGGCAGAGAGAGAGGGAGACACAGAATCCGAAGCCGGCTCCAGGCTCCCAGCTGTCAGCCCAGGGCCCGATGTGGGGCTCGAACTCACCAACCGTGAGATTGTGAACTGAGCTAAGTCAGACGCTTAACCGACTGAGACACCCAGGCGCCCCAAGATGTCAGCATCTTTGGGTGCAGATACTGTAGGTAATGGATTACAGCCAAACCTAATTCTAATGAATGCAATGCACGATCCTTATTCGTTAATGCATTTTTGTATTATTATATTCTCTTTACAGAGTTAAAAAAAACACAAAGTTTAAAAGAAAAGAAGGATCTGATTTTAGAGCATTCTGATTCCATGAAGCCTGACTTACCACATTGATCCTTTGCGTAAAGATGCATCTGTGGACAGGCTCATACCAAGGGCTGGACAGATGACTGGGGGCAGGACAGATTAGCCCTGGGTGTAGACAATAAGGGGTACATTGTCTGAAGTGATTTTTTAAAATGATAATGTCGATGTTCTCTGTTTTTCAGCCATTTTCTCTGTTTTCACGGTAGAAAACTTCTCAGTTTTTACCAAAAACAATAGGAATTGTGATGGATTTTCCGCTGAAGGTATTTTAGTGGAAATTTTCAACTGTGGAGACTTTGGAACACTGCTAGAATAAATCCTGAAGGGAAACAAAAACATGGACAGTACTGCAATTTCTGGAATTTATTGAGAAATGAGATAGTTTATGTATCCCTGCCAAACTTGCCCTGATGAAGATAGTAAAAATCCCTATTTGTAAATCTGTTACTTTGTGTGAAAGAAAATTTCAAAATTAAAATTGGTAGGGGCGCCTGGGTGGTTCAGTCAGATAAGTGTTTGACTTTGGCTCAGGTCATGATCTCACGGTTTGTGAGTTCCAGCCCCTCATGGGGATCTGTGCTGACAGCTCAGAGCCTGGAGCCTGCTTGGGATTCTGTGTCTCCCTCTCTCTCTCTGCCCCTCCCCCGCTCACGCTCTGTCTCTCTCTTTGAAAAATAAACATTAAATAAATAAATTTAATTTAATTTAATTGGTAAAAAGAATTGTTTGATGAACCAGAAATGAAGAAAACAGCCTGACAAATCTGGGTACTGAACGTGAATTTACAAAGACTAATTTTGACAAAATCACTGACGAATATATGGACATTAAGGGGCAAATGCAGAATTTATAATATTATTCCTTATTAATTGCTATAGACCAACCTGCAGGTATAGGTTGTCTTCCTTTAAAAGAAAATACACCAATATAATTTTTAAAAGTATTAACCTACTATATGCTTTTCCTTTTTCACTATACACATTTTTGTTACTGACATGATTATGTATATGGTGTTCAATGAGAGGCCATTTTGCAGTCATCTGCCGTTATTATTTGTTTTAAAATAATTGTGGGGTGCCTGGGTGGCTCAGTCGGTTGAGCCACCGACTTCGGCTCAGGTCATGATCTCCAGGTCTGTGAGTTCAAGCCCTCTCTCCGGCTCTGTGCTGACAGCTCAGAGCCTGGAATCTGCTTCGGATTCTGTGTCTCCATTTCTCTCTCTGCCCCTCCCCCGCTCATGCTCTGTCTCTCTCTCTGTCAAAAATAAACATTAAAACAAAACAAAACAAAACAATGTAAAATAATTGTGTTGTCCAGAGGAAAGAAGGCTAAAAACGATCCATTCTGGGTCCATCCCTGGGTGCTCCCCTCCCCCGCCCCCACCTCCAGCCATGGTGAACTCCATTTCCTTTTAATCCTCCAGCAAGACTGGAGTCCCCATCCCTCAGCGTTTTGGAAAGGAAGCTCTTATGAGGCTGTGTTTCTGGCCAGTTAAGGTTTATTAGTTGTGTCTTCCTTATTAAACTGCAATCGCCTTGGCTCTGGGTCCTTGTCCATCTTTACAATGTAAAAGGAGAAATACAATTTCCTCCCTTGGAATCGCCTGTGTTAGAGAGGCTCTCCGCCTCCGCACTACTGACATTTTAGGCCAGGAAATTCTTTGCTGTGAGGTCCATCCTGTGCATCGTATGAGATGTGTCACAGCATCCCTGGCCTCTCCCCTCCAGATGCCAGTAACACTGCCTCCCCCCAGGCGTGACCACCAAAATGGTCTCCAGAAATGGCCCTGGTTGCAAACCACCATTTAGATTGAGGTTCTGCGGGCTGTAGTTGAAATGGGCGTGGAAAAGGGGCCCTCTTCTCCGTTGTTGAACTTGGACAACCCTCCCAGCATCGCGGAGCCTCTGTTTTCTGCATCTGTAAAGTTGGAAGAAGAAGATCTATTTTGTTTTGATGTGAGGTTCAAAAAAGATAACGTATGTGAAAATGACTTGAATGCTCTAAATCTATTTGTGGTTGTGGAAGGGCATTATTATGGAGAGGTCAAAATTTTTACGCTGCAATTCAGTTGTGGGGGGAAAAAATGCTGTAGCTCTTAAAAGGATCTATAATTGATTTCATCTTTATTTGAGTCCCCAGAAAACTTAATTGGCCAATTAAATGTAATTTCTTTTTTTCCCATTTAAAACAGCCTTTTCCGTTCAACTTAATTTCTTTGGGTTACGAATTCAATCAATTCAAAATACAAATGGCCAGGGCAGTTTCCCTCAAGATATGTCTCCACCTTCTTCTCTTTCTCCAGATTGTGTTGGGGGAGGGGGGTGTTGGCGGGGGGACTTACAAGTCCTACAGTAATGGGGGCTAGTCTCATTTCCACATGCTGGCCACCTGTCACCGCTGATCCGTTAAGTTCTGGACTGTTCCCGGGTATCTGCCTGGGAAAGGGAGTCCCACCTTATCCTTTGGAGCGTTGTGTTTGGTCCCCACTCCCTGAAGCCACCTTATCTACCACCCAGATCTACTGGGTTCTTTATTTCTTTCAGCCTCTGCATCCCTTGGAGGGACAGGAACTCCCAGGTATGTTCTCCGCACCAGGCCGGAGTCTGAAAGTCTCTGCAAGTCAGACCTCAAGCCCCTTACCTGGACACCTTCCTCAGCCCCAGTGCCATGCTGGGTGCATTCTGGGCCACCGACCCTGGGCTAAGACATGTACATGTTCCAGGGGCAAGTTATCCTATTTCCCCATCGAAGTGCTTCTAAATTCATACTAAACATCTTTCACCTCTCCTACCTTCAACAACCCAGGGTTTGAACTTGATTTGGGGAGCAGAAACACCCCCATCTCACACCTCTTACCATCTTCTCCCTTCCGCGGCCCCTGCCCAGACCTGTAAATGACTCTCCTCCTTCCCAGTGGTAATATGGCCACAGGGCTGCTAGGAAGGAAACAGGTTTATCAATAAGAGAACATACATTAAGATGTATTTCAAAACCATTAGCAGCTCCAGTGAAGGCTCCGGGCCAGGTGATGGGAAAGAAGAATCCTCTGAAAATGGAAAGCATGCCCCAAACTGCCTTCCTATGTCGGCCAACTGTCCTCCCACACGGAGACGGACTCCTGCCCTCGAAAAGCAAAACCTATCCTCAGAGAGAATGTCTCTTAAACCTCCTTGCCCTTCTAAGTTTCCCTGCTTTCTCTTCTTTTCCTCCTTGTTTTTCCATTGTCATCTCCTTTCTCTCTGGATTTGGTTTCCGGTGTGCTTTGCTCTTGGGAGTGGTCCCCTGGAAAGAGGCCCTTGGGTTAGCCGAGGGCTCCCTGCTCGCTTTCCCATCTTTTCTGGGGAAGCCGGGCTGACACAGCTGCTCTGGCAACCGGTGTTTCCAAGGAGAGCCGCCAAGCATGTGGAGCCTCCGTGGGGAGAGCTGGGACAGCATCTCCTCATGGAAAAGCCATTCCAGTGTGTTTCTTCAGAACCACCGACAAGGGCCAAGACAGACTCCAGGCTTATTCCCCAGCTGAAGAGAGCCTTGGGAGCAATTCCCAATGGCTCCATCAACAGCTTCCTCTGGAAATTTGTATCCTACATTTCAGGGCCAACTGTGCGTTCTTGGTAGCACACAAACGTATGCTACATGTACACACACAAGGACACATCTCCCCTTGGACTCTGTTTAGAAGCCTGGGTTAATAGAATGGAACTTCCTCCGCCACATGGACTAAAATAACTCTGGCATCCCCTTCTGGATGGAGTTTAATTAGGAGAGACACAGCATTTAAACTATGCTTATTACTTTCAGTTGCTTGTACAGGCTGCGGATTTAGGAAAAAGAAATGGAAGTCATGTGTGCTGGGGTTTTTGAATGGGATGACACTCTGGAAGGGGAAAACTGCCAAGGGAATATTTAATATCTTTCTCTCCTTCTAGGCAGCCTGGCTGAGAAAGGAGATCCAGGTTCTAATATCAACATCGTCGTCATCATCACTAGCATTCCTTGAGTGCCCACTCTATACCAGAACTCCAGTTTTATTAGCATTATATTATTTAGTCAAAAGAATTACAATTTAGCCAACAAGTCCTATTGGGGACCATCTATTTCTTGGGGGAGATCAGGGATGTACACTTAGCATGAATCAGGGGTTCCTCCCTAGAGCAACCATATACCTATGCAGGGCTGGCTCTTAATGTGCATGTGAGATGAATCAATATATAAATGACCTAATGTAGATGTGCTCAGAATGAGTAAGATACAGAAGAATTATCTGTGAGGATAGGGTCTGTCACCCCACCGGGTTATCTTGGCCACAGACCTTGCTTTTGGGTGGACCAAACATATTTATTGTTCCATTCTACAATGGATGGATAACTTTTTGGTGGAACTTAAAATCTGGAAGAATAGGGAGAATTTTTCTCCCCCAAATTTTTACTGGCATCCCAAAGGGGATATACTTTTAGGACACAGCTGCGATTTTAGGCATGAAGAGAGTAAAAGAGAGCAAAATAAAAAGGCTGTGCTGGGGGCAGAGTGGGGAAACTCTAGAGGAGGTCCTCAGGGAAGACTTCTCACAAAAAGTGCCTCTTCAGCTGAGGATCATAAGGGGAAAAAAAGCCATGCCTAGACTTTTCCTGGAGGAAGAGAAGTTCAGTTAACAAAAATGGCAAATGCAAAGGTACTGAGGCAGAACTGACTGTGATGTGGACACAGACAGACGATCAGTGAGCTTAGTGAGTGAGGAGGAAACTGGTCCAGGACAGGGATAGAGAGGTAGGCAGGTGTTAGATCATGGAAGGTGTTACAGGACCTGGTGAGGGGTTTGGATTTTAGTCCAAGTGCTATGAAAATATTTGGAGAGTTGCAGCAGGGGAGTGACATGTTCTGATTTACATTTTAAAAAGAACCCTCTGGCTGCCATATGAGGAGGGAATTATGAGACCTATAATGTGAGTTAAGTGGAACAGTCGAGGGCAGAGGTGATGGTAGTCTGGACTAGGGGTAGTGACTCTATGGAAAGGCCTGGATCCAGCTGGTGAGTAAGGGAGCTGGGAGTAGAACCGGGCTTACAGCAGCGTCCATCCCTCTGGCCAACATAAATATTCCTGCTTTTCTCTTTTAAATGGACTTACCTCCTAACAGTGCTTCTTGCAGAGCCATAAGGTCACTGGGAGTTGCTAAGGTCTACACCAGAACAAGAATAACACGGGGGTGGGACAGCACCCCGGTCAGCATCTCCACAGTTCAGTATCCTGGACGGAGCACTGGACATGAAAGGGGCCAGGAGAGCCCAGTAGGGGCAGGAAAAGAGGGGCCAGCAAAGTCCTGGGTTCCTGCAGGGAATGGGGCATCAGAGGAATGCACAGTAGGGCTTACACTCAGGAAGGGGGAGGCCAGTTTCTGAAGCTCAGTGATCTTGCAGCACAAGGACAGAGAACCTGTGTGGGGGTTTTCGGGAGGGATAGGGTCAGTGGGAGCCTGAGGCCTTCAGAATTACTGGGTGAGAGCTGGCCCTCCACTTCGGAAACCTGAAGGGAAGCCCTTAGAAGATTTGTCCTCACCCCACCTCCTCATCCGCCCCACCCCCTTCACCCCTCCTTACTCCCCACCCCCCTACCTCCCTACCCCACCACCCCCTCCTTACCCCCACCCCCTCCACCTCTCCTCACCCCCCTCCTCCTTGCCGCCCCACCCCCACCCCCCTCTTCACCCCCCATTCCCCTCTGCCCCTCCCCCTTCTACCCCTCCTCACCCCCCATCCTCCTCCATCCCTCCTTACCCCACACCCCTCTCTCCTCCCCACCCCCTCCACCCTCCTGGCCTCCCACCCCACTGCTCCCCTCCTCCATCTCCTCACCCCCTTCACCCCTTTACCCTCCCACCCCTCTCCACCCCTTCTCACTTCCCACTCCCCTCTACCCCTCCTCACCTCCCTCACGCCCCTCTTCTCCCCACCCCCAGGAGGAAAAGGTGCTGTCACTTCCAGACGCTCTGTGTTCCTCAAGTGCCCGTGTGTATCTCCATCATTATCTTTTAGACATCTTATCATAATTCTTTGTTTGCAGGTCTGTCTCCCCGCAGGACAGTAGTCTCCTTGGAAGCTGTCTTGCTTACTTCTTCATCTCACACCATGTCAAAGGAGCTGGCATGCAGTAGGCCGTCAGCAAAAACTTGCTGAACTGTGCAATGCATGACATTCCTAGAAGCACGGAACCGAAGAATTGCTCTAAGGTGGATTCTAAGAATTTGTAAATCAACAAGCCCAGGGATTCCTAACCTTTGTTAGTCACAGATCCTTTTGAGAAAATAATGGCAGCCATGGACCCTTTCCCCAGAAAAATCCATACATAAAATAAAAATTTTAAGGACTTTTTTTTGTTGTTGTTTTTCGTTTTGTTTTGTTTTGTTTTGTTTACAGATGGGAAAATTGAGGACCACACAACAGAAGTGACTTATCCGAAGCTACCAAACTTGTCTATGACATCATAGCTAGAACCCAGGTGTCTTGACTCCTATTCTGTGTCCATTCCACCGTGCCTGGGCAGACCTGGCTAACACGGGGACTCTGTCACAATAGTCCCACAGAGGGTGCAAAGATAACAATCAGAACCATACCAAGAACTGGCCCTGGGGAGAATTCTTAGAAAACAGACAATTGCAGAGGTGATAAGCTCCTACCCTGGACTGCAGTGATCACGCTTTGCCCACCATGGGCAGGCCAGGAAGAGTCTAGGAGGTACTTCAGTCCTGAAAGTTAGTGACTACTCAGTAGTCACCAAGAGAAAGGCAGCAATATCATGTGTGTGTTCAAGGATCCAAACCTACTTGTAAGCACTAATTAGTTCATTGTCAACCTCCCTGGTACGAGGTATGAACACCTCGAAGCAGCAAAGCTCTGTCCTTGCATATAGGTTTATTAAGGACAAAGTCTTGAGGGGATGTTCCTCAGGGCCTCCCCCTCCGGATGGCTAACACAGAAGAAAACACAGATTTCTGTAGGCTTATCTGACCCCTTCCCATTTAGCACAAGAGAGACAGAGACAGGGAGACAGAGAGACAGAGAGACACAGAGACACAGAGACAGAGAGAGAATGTGTTGAAAGACAGGAAGAAGAAAAAAAGGAGCACAGAGTGTGGTGTGAGAAGAGAAGGAATGGGAACACAATTCCCTTACAAGTCTGTGGGTCTCTACAGCCTAGAAACACTTTCTGACTCAGTGACATCCCAGAATCCTCCAGCCCTGCTTGTAATGGCTGAGAGGACCTGGTAAAAAAAAAAAAAAAAAAAGTAACATTCCCTGTGACCATTCTGACTGTTTTCTTCCTTCAAGAACCACAAGGCTGGGTCCACAGGAAAACAGAAGAAAACAAAACACACTCAAAGAAAAAAAAAAAAAAAAAAGAGAGAGAACTCACTTCCCTCTGAGGCCCGTCATTAAACACCAGATGTCCAGCAGGGAGAGATGCTAAACCAAAACAGCTGTGCCTGAGTTCCCCAGCCACCTCTCTCCTTCCAGGCTCCGCAAACCACAAGTCCCTGTGCCTGTCAGTCTGATGGGAGCTTCCTCTCCACCATGTGAGTCCCTGGCTTTCAAGTTGCAGAGCTGTTGATGGGCAGGGGTGATCCTGACAGCGACCTGCTCTCCCCTCACAGACGGACTCCTTTCCTTCTCCAGCCCTCCAGGCACCTGGCATTTGTATTCTGTTCTATTCAGCTCCGACGTTACCCCTTCCATGCTGCTTTTATTCCTAGACTCACTTTTTCCTCTGTGCCTGAAGATGAGCCCAGCTAACATTTATGTATCTATTGTGTATCCGTCATGTGCTACTTACAGCGTCTTCAGTCTCAGAACTAGGAATAGCTGAGACTCTTCTTCAGAACTCCTCTGCATTTATCTTGGCTCTCTGAATCACTTAAGTAACCATATTTCCTTTCTTTTACTGCCTTGGATGCTAAGATGCCCAAAGCCAAATTTGTGACCCCATCACTGGCAAAGGACACACGGAGACTCTGAGGATGCGACCTGAGATCCTAACCTAGTTCTTGTTTTCCCTCATGTTTCCTATCCTTGCTTTTTCTTCACCCTGATTTTATTACCTGCTTAAAGAAAAAGTCACTGGGCTACTTTTTGTTTTGTGTGGGTAAACTCAATTCCTATCTGAAGTGGGTCATGATGCAAATAAAAATAAGAGGTGCTGTATATGTATGTATCTCTGTAATTTTCATAATCTTGCAACTTTCTTAAGATTTTTTTTTTAAGTTTACTTATTTATTTTGAGAGAAAGAGCAAGTGTCAGCAGGGAAGGGGCAGAAAGAGAGGGAGGCAGAGAATCCCAAGCAGGCCCTGGATGTCAGTGCAGAGCCCGACACAGGGCTGGATCTCACAAACTGTGAGATCATGGGCTGAGCCGAGATCAAGAGTCAGACGCTTAATGGACTGAGCCGCTCAGACATCCCTAATCTTGCAACTTTCAAGGCAAGTATCAAGGAGCTCGAGAGTTTGCATAACTTATTCAAGATCATACGACTTTTAAATATTTTTATTTATTTATTTTGAGAGAAAGAGAGCAAGAGAGAGGAAGGGAGAGAGGGAGAGAATCCTAAGCAGGCTCCACACTCAGCGGGGAGCCCAACTCCGGGCTTGACCCCATGACCCTGGGATCATGACCTGAACCAAAATCAAGAGTCAGACGCTCAACCAACTGAGCCATCCAGGCACCTCCTAAGATCATGCAACTTTTAAGTCAAAGAGCTAGGAGTTAAATCTATATTGGTCTGACTTCAAAGCTCATGTTCTTGACAGAGTTGCTTATACTTAGTGAGCACTATGTGCCTGGTTTTATGCCATGTCCTATGTGTACTATCTCATTTATCCTAACAACAACCCTATAAAGCAGCTACTAGTGGTACAACTATTTTACAGGTAAAGTGGGGTTCAGAAAGATGAAATCATTTGTCAGAAGTGGTTCAGCATACTGAGATTCAGATCTATGAGGCCTGAACTTTGAGTCTCTGCACTCTTTCCAGATTCTCTAACTCATAATAGAGATAAGCATGCAAAGAAAAAAAAAATCAGATTCTAATTACGTGTTTGAGTCTTTTGAGCGTCCCTATTGCCTGGTTATGTCACAAAGGCTTATCAACTGACAAATCCTACTGGAGCAATGGGTGTCTGGGTAGCAGTAGGTATTTCTGAGTTTCACAGTTCTTCATGGACCAGATGGATCAAAAACACAAAGTCTGTGTGCATTACGGGATTTTAAATGCCAGCCTGAGCACTGACAGGAAGATAACTACCTACCTAGCGTCCAAAGAGGGGAAAGAAAAGCCTTTGGGAAAGGGCGGCGCTGCTCACCAGCGCCACCTGGCAGTAGACGTGTGGAATTGCTCCGAGAAAGAAACCTGCCGGCAAAATGAAATTCCCAAGTACAATTTATTGGGGCTCTTGTGTGTTGACTGCTTAATTGCATAAATGAGAAACTTGAAACTCACAATAAGTAATTTTCCGAGTTGCCGGAACACAGTTTATTTAGCCGATCTCAGCCTTTATTTCCATTGTACCGTGCAAACTCTCAAAAGTAGCATTCCTTGGTAGATCCTGACTTCTGCAACCCCTCACAGCCAGCTGGCATGGTGAATGCGCCACACTCCGTATTGAGGCATTCAGGGAGTCAGGCAGAAAACATGTCAGCAGTGGGTACTAACAGCACTGTTGTCCCCTGTGTCCACATAGTATAGCATTTCTGCCCTGGAGACGATGTCTGAGGCTCCAGTCCTGAACTGCAGTCAGCTCAGTGGGCCTTATTACCCTGTATGACTCCCACCAGCTCCCTCTCCTAGGAAGTGGGAAACACTGGATTCTCCTCCCTCTGTCCACTAATTATTGACGAGGTGCTGTCATGTATAACCAAAAAAGCCAGTCCTGAGACAGCACAACCCACTGAGTGCAGCTTGGAACTCTGGTATTGATGGTTTCCACACCACTCCAGGAGTTAGCTATTAGCTATCCGGGCTGCTGGATTAGCAGGAACAGCCCCTGCGCTAAGCTTGTTCCTCCCTTACTCTGCCTGGCCCCTCCGTCACCAGGGACAAGACAGAAAAGTCTGCAGATTAATTCCCACACAATTGCTATTGTCCTCTGAGAAATGTCTGGAAAGATGGAAAGGAGCTAGAAATTTGAGGATAAACCAAATGTTGCTTTGCTTTTCAAAGAGGGGCAATGATGGGTCCTTGGTACTTCAAAGAGTATAACATTCTTTAGAAGCAAATGCTGTGTGAACAGTAAAGAAATAGTGAATAATAGGAGTTGGGAACATTCGCTATGAATAAATCATGTAAAATGAACCAACTTTCCTTTTTAGGAAAAGGTGTCTTACTGGTAGATTTTGGAATGCTAGAAGACACCATTTGGGAATAAAGGGTGCCCAAACTAGTTAATGGAGTAAACATCCCGCTGGAGGGGATACCTTACGGAGCCCCAAAGGTGGGTCCCTGCTTTGACTTGGGCCAGTAATGTTGTCTATGACTCAAATGAAACAAATGAAAAAAAAACCCACACTTACCGATGCCAGGATTCAAAATTATCTGACATCTTGGAACAACAACAAAAATTAAGAAAACTAAATTTAATTAGTGAAAATAGAAAGTCTTAAACCTACTTGAAAACAATCAAATACAGGAAGGAGTAGTGGGCAGTTCATGACAAAGACTCAGGGGCCTGAGGACTACAAGTCAAGCATGAGTGAGCCCTACGGAGCAGGGGTTTAAGAAGCACTGTTCCTGGGAGCTCTGATGTCCATGACAGCAGGGTAAAGACTTCTGAAAACCTACTCTTCCATAAAAGCAATGAGAACACTGACAAAACTGATCAGAATCAACGTTTTCAGAACTCTGGAAATTAACCAAAGCCTTGCAATAATCCAAGGAGTATTTATTGGGGAGAAATGGCTGCATCTCCTGAGACACAGCATGCTTTGCTGTTGGTGAGAATGCAGACTGGTGCAGCCACTCTGGAAATCAGTCTGGAGGTTCCTCAAAAAGTTAAAAATAGAGCTATCCTATGACTCAGCAATTATACTGCTAGGTATTTATCCAAAGGAGACAAAAATGCTGATTCAAAGGGGGAACATGCACCCCAATGTTTACAGCGGCACTATCAACAATAGACAAATTATGGAAAGAGCCAAATGTCCATCAACTGATAAATGGATAAGGAGGATGTAGTGCACACACACAGTGGAATATGACTTGGTGATCAAAAAGAATGAAATCTTACCATTTGCAACAACATGGATAGAGCCGGAGTGTATCATGCTAAGCAAAATAAGTTAGCCAGGGAAAGACAAATATCATATGATTTCACTCATATGTGGAATTTAAGATATAAATCATATGAACATAGGGGAAGGGAAGGAAAAATAAAATAAGATAAAAACAGAGATGGAGGCAAACCATAAGAGACTCTTAAATACAGAGAACAAAGTGAGAGTTGCTGAAGGGGAGGTGGGGGGATGGGCTAAATAGGTGATGGGCATTAAGGAGGGCACTTGTTGGGTTGAGCACTGGGTGTTATATGTAAGTGGTGAATCACTAAATTCTACTCCTGAAACCAATACTACACAATACTTTAAGTAACTTGAATTTAAATAAAAAACAAAAACAAAAACAAAAACAGTGTGCTTTGGGGCATCTAAACTTGTCTATTCCCACCCACTGCCCATATAAATATAAATGATATAATAAATCTTTTTGATATATAAAGATACAACTATGTATATTATATATAAATATGTATACATTAGTAAGATGTATATCACATGTATATATAACATCTTAGCAATGTGCTTGGTACTTAGATACTACTTCATAAATATTTGCTTATCAATGACTGTTTTTCCTTTTCTTCACTTCCTTTATTATTTCTGCCTCCATATACGATCTGTTGCTAGATCCCGTTCACTCTTCTTTCCCAATTTTCACAGCAGCTAGAAAATCCTGGCAAGAATAGTGGCCTCCCAGGTCCATGTCAAGGCTCTGATTTATAAGCCTGGGTCAGGCTGGGTTGTCTCTGGGAAGGGAGAGGCAAATGTGAATTGTAACCAAAGATGAGAACCGAGATTAGCGCCAAAAGTCAGGTTCATATCCTGGACATACGCTAGGAGTTGGGAATTCCATTATACGCTATTGTATTATATTGTATTCCATTATACGTTAATGTAAGCCAATGGACAGAATGCAAAGAAAAGCAGGCGAAATGGAGCAAGGAGAAAGCAGGTAAAGGACAGAGGATGTAGCTGTGACCGAGCAAAGACGCCCGGGGAAAGCCTGGTGTTGGGTCCGGGGCTATCTTTCTGCCCCACCTCCTTCCTCCATCCTGGATGTCATCGTATCCTGCGCCTTCATCCATCCACTCTAATGTTTGGACAGTTGCAATAGTTCTTGAGGTGTGTTACACAGAGGTACACCCAAGGCTCTTTCAACATTTAACTCAGTTTTGAAAAACTGTATCCAATTCACCATTTGGGGAGCTGTAAGAAGGTGAGAAAGAGGTCCAGTCGGTGAAGACTCAAGCGCCAGGCTCCAGTCTCAGCCAGCTTAATTCACTGTCTCATGTTTCAGCTTCATTTTTATTTCCTTAGCTGTTGGGATTTCTCCTACAATTTAGTTTTATTGAGAGCTTTTGCTTTAATCAAGTTTGACTTCACACTGGTCTACTGCAACCTTGCCAGGGACATCTCTGCCTTTTTTCTCCCCACTCTTCTTCCCTGTACTCCACTCTGAATGAATCATGCTACGTACCTTCTTCAAGTTACCTCCTCCTTGCTCCAGAATACGGATTGTCTTTTTATCATCCTCAGAGCAAAGGTCAGATCCTCAGCTGAGCCCCTGGGGCCCTCTTCCATCAGAACAAAGGAATGGGATGACGCCTTATGCTGATAGGATCCTTGATGTGTGGGACACAGTAAGTCAACACCAGCTTCATGTATACAACTGTTCCTGAAGGGAAGCTCTGCATCCTCCCATCTCCCAGGCCCTACCTTGCACACAGGAATAGCACCTTGTAATTCAAATGAGACTTTCCTCCTGACAGCATACTTCCTATGCCTATAGAGCTAAAATTCTAGTTGGGGGGGGGGGGGGGGGGGGCGGGGGATGACCCAGTGATGTTTAGGAAGGGTCTTGAGTTTCTGTCTTCTGTGGAAAATAATACAGTGATGTTTAGGAAGTGCCACCACGCCTATCTTCTGTAGTGGGGATTCACTTCTGATTGGCCTAGAAATATAACCATGGGGATGACCTAAGGATTCCTGGCAGGCTTCATTACACCTGGTTCTGGATGCCCCCTTGTGGCAATCTGTCACCATGCAGGGGTTAATAAGATGAACAGGAGAGTGGTCCCTTAGTGGGCACCTAACTTTGAGCCAACTACCTCCCAGGCTTTAATCCATTTATCCTCACCACAATGCTCTTAGGTAGTTACTAGGACTTTTACAACTTGTTCTAAGTAACATAGCTAACAAGTAGCAGAACGGAGACTTGAATCTGGGCTGGTTAGATAGTTGGTTAGTTGGTAAGCCCCCCAACATTACTTTAGATATTCAGCATATAGGCCATCATGCGATTGAGGTTTCCCACAAAAAGATTGATTATAGCCCACATTAAATTCCCGTATGAGGAACTTGGACTTAACAGCACCAGTATTTTCAACTGGGTTCTTTCCAACTGGGTTAGCAAAAGTGAGATTTTTTTTTTAATCCGGTAAGTAATTTTTTTTTAAAGGAGGTAATGCTGTTAGCCCTGATGCTAACATGTCCAGAGATACCGTGGTAGGTATACAAAGATGAATTAAGAGGTGGGATTTTCTGGAATCGTGGACTAATAAACTTGGAAGAATTTTTTTTTAAACATTTATTCATTTTTTGAAAGACAGAGAGACAGAGCACTAGTGGGGGAGGGGCAGAGAGAGAGAGGGAGACACAGAATCCAAAGCAGGCTCCAGGCTCTGAGTTGTCAGCACAGAGCCCAATGCAGGGCTTGAACCCATGAATCATGAGATCATGACCTGAGCCAAACTCAGAGGCTTAACCGAGTGAGCCACCCAGGTGCTCCAACTTGGAAGAATTTCTACCCAGAAAAATAACAACTTAACTGAGAAAGTTATTTAAAATAGCCATTACTTAAAGTCTCTGGAAAGTGTCCTAATGACATACAGCAAAGGAGAAACATTCTTTCAAGAAAACCTACAAAATCTCAGTTAAGAACAGCATGAGTCTGAGGCATTTGAGCTGTGTTCTGCTCGATTATCCTCCTACTAGCCCCATGTTATGGAAGCTCTACTCGGGGCATGTGCAGCCAGGGTCTCCATCATCCCTTGGACCCTAGACTCGGGCTATAGTTTGACTTCTGAAGGGGCAGGATGCTGGTGTTTCTCAGCTCCCAGCTCCATTTTGTGGAAGTTCTATTCCAGATAGACACACCAGGAGGACTGGGTCTCCTTTTCCTTATCTGGCATCCATTGGTAAGGTGGAAGTTCTCCAGGCATGGTCAGTCACGGGTACTGGGGCCCTGCTTGCCTACACCCCAGCTCCCTTGCAGAGAAGAAATGCCATGCTGGGAAGGGCAAGTCGAGAAGACCAAGGGTTTCCACATCCCTTTCTCCTAATACCGAATCACAGAGCAGGATGTCATCCTGAGAAAAGAGGGTCTCTGACCCAGCTCCGGTGCAGTAGTAGACAGGTTCTGCCTAGCAGGAAAAGCAGGTCCTAAGGAGGAAAAGCTCCACAGCTCTGACTTAGGGGACTGACCTTTTTTTTTTGGAATAAAGAATGGAAAACTCCATGACTAAGTGCATCGTTGAAAGTAATGACATCTTTGTGGAAAGCAGAAGGAGGCTGGCATCATCTACATGATACAAACAAAATGGCAGAATGGCCAGCAGTTTCATAGGGAAAACCAAGGAAAGGAGAAGCCAAGAACTCTCCTTGGATCACAGTCAACTCTGGGAGTCAGGAAGGCTGGGCTGCACTGTATCCCTCAGGAGCCATCAGAGCAGGATGAGGACAGAAGTCCCCAGAAACTTTGAGAGGAGCCATTTTGGAGTGGTAAGGGGGAGACACCAGATCAGAATGGGAGCAAGAGTGAAGTGCAAACGTGTAGAGCAGTGAAGATAGTTTGTCAGAAGTAAGTGTCATGAGGAATCAAGAGAACAGCGTGGAGCTCCACAGGGATGTGGGATCATCGGAGAAGTTATGCTAGTTCGTCAAGTTTTTAAGATGAAAATTTTTGCACCATGTTTGTGTGTGGATGGAATGGACCTGATTAAGAAGGGGCGGTTACTGGTGTGCAGAAGCGGTATTGCCTTGGGAAGAGAGATGACCAGATGCACATGAAGAGACTGGCCTTTCAGAGGACAGGACACTTGCTCCATTGAACTAGGAGTGGAAGAAAAGATTGATGCAGACGTAAGCACGTGGACAGAGTCGGTCAAGGAAAGGCAGCAGCACTACCATATGATGGCTTTTACTTTAACCATGAAGTGAAAGATAAGAATAGGAAATTTGGGAAGAGGATAGGAGATCAAGCTTACCAGAGACACAGAGAGAGAGAGAGGGAAGGAATCCGAGGCACCCCAGTGTGCCCACTTGAAGTGAGTTATTCATTTAGAGCAACAACAGTATGCTCCATATTGTGGTTTTCTCTAGCCGTTCCTGGAAGCACTGGTATAGAAACTTTGGCTTGAAAGGTGAGTTTGATGAAAAGAAAAAAGAGTGAAACCAAGAAAGATAGCAGCAGGGGAGTGATAATGCTGATAAATCATGAAATTGAAGTCATAAAGATGTAAGTGATGTCAAGAGAGAGCAAATGAACAAAAGAAAAAAAAAAGTGGTTAGCCTAAAAGGCAGGAGGCCTAGAAATTGGATTTGCAAACTCATGATTTTTGGAAGGGGTGCAGATATTTGACAATGTCTGGGGCAGGATCTTGGGCATGTGGGTTGAGGGACAGTTGAGAAGGTCAATGAGTAGATGTGCAAGGTGCTGGGTGAGCAGCCAACCTGCATATACAAGTTTATAAGCTCAATGACATTGACCGCAAGAGACAGTGACTGTGATTTGGGTCCTACAGTCTTCGGTGAAGGAGAGCAAGTGACAACTAAGGAAGAGGGGAGGGAAGTAATGTAGGGTAGCATGAGCTTCAAAGGAGCTACGTTGGTTATGTGATTGTCTTTTTTTTTTTTTTTAACTTTTTTAATGTTTATTTATTTTTGAGAGAGAGAGAGTGTGTGTGTGTGAGGGAGGGGCAATTGACTGAGGCACCCAGGTGTCTCTAGGTTTAGTTTGTTTTTTTTCATAAGAGGGAAGGAAATAATTGTCTGGATGTAGCTATGGCAAACAAGGAGGACCATCATCCTTCCACTGGATCCTGAGCTTTGAGAGAGTAAGAGGACACACAGTCACCTTGGGTTTCAACTAAGGCAAGTGGGTATTGAAAATAGTTGACGTGTTTGAAGATATAGATGAGTTTGCTGATCACTTAGTGGAAGTTCTTGGTGGCAGACTAGCAGAGGTTAGGAGGGAGGGAAGAAATACAGAGTTGGTTAGATGAGGGGATGTATAGATACATTTTTATTAAAAAAAAAAAAAAAACAGGGGGCACCTGGGTGGCTCACTTGGTTAAGCGTCCGACTTCGGCTCAGGCCGTGATCTCACGGTCCGTGAGTTTGAGCCCCGCGTCAGGCTCTGTGCCGACAGCTCAGAGCTTGGAGCCTGCTTTGGATTCTGTGTCTCCCTCTCTCTTTCTACACCTCCCCCCTCGCACTCTGTCTCTCTCAAAAATAAAATAAAATAAAATAAAATTAAATTAAATTAATAAAAAACAGGACTAGCATTGCTGATTGGTAAATAGCTTGCTATAATATAATGACATACATCTATATGTGTATAAAATAATCTTTTCAGTAAAATAACGACAGAGAATCCCACCAGCTTCCAATTTTATTTTATTTTTCTAGCATTTTAAATGGCTTCCCCTGTCCATTTAGATGTCTTGGGCCCTCGGTGGTTTGTGGCTTTGATTCTGTTCAGCCCCGCAGGAAAACAAAGCATTAGGGAATGCATTTGTACCTCAGTCGGTGCCCAGCAGAAACAAAACAGAATATCTATTTCATTAGCACACCAGGACCTGGGAGAGGTGAGAATTCTCTGGAAAGAAAAGTACAGGAGGGCTCGGAGAGATGTCAGCCAAGCCCCACAAGCTCTTATTTTACTTCTTGACAGACCACATCTCATCAAAGCAGCTGGACTAGACAAGGCTCTCTGGTTAAGATGCTGAAATTGATATTCAGATTAAAGATAATGTGAGGATCTCTCTCTCTCTCTCTCTCTCAGACCAAGGGTTTTGTGTGAGGGAAAGCAGCAGGCAAATCAAAGGAGGTGCTGCGGCTCCCAAAGAAAATGAGAACAGAAGAGGGTGACGGAGAATATGGTTTAAATGACCGAAAGAAAGGCTGCACTTGTCTATACAGGTCTGGCCTGCCCATCAGACAAGTCAGACTGGGAGTGGCCATCTGCTGCTCTGAATAATGACAATGAGCCACCTGCAGTGACCCAGCTTTTGATTGCCTCAGCAATGTGTTGGTACAAGGACCCAGCTCATCTTCCTGGTGCTAAGAAACACGTGGAGCCATTCACTGGACGCTTAAAGGTATTACAGTGAGGGTGTCAGGGTGGCTCAGTCAGTTCAGCGTCCAACATTGGCTCAGGTCCTGATCTCACAATTCGTGGGTTCAAGCCCTGCATGGGGCTCCCTGCTGCCAGCGCAGAGCCCATTTTGCATCCGCTGTCCCCGCCTCTCTGCCCTTTCCCCGCTCTCTCTCATTAAAAAAATAAATAAATAATAAAGATAGTACATGATATGTTAAATGGGATAATATATCCAGCATGCCCAGTGCATACGAAGGCTACTTTCCTTCCACTTCATTGTTTTGTAAAAACACAGTGTAACAATGGATAACACACATTCTCTAAAGAATTGGTTTTCTTTCCTTCTGACCTTTAAAATTGCAATCATTACAATATGAAACTATTATTATTGGTACTGTTGACTCTAAATGACTTTCTTTGCATTAAGTGGGATTCTATGTGAGATGGGTCCTCTGTGACCCTCTATCCAATAAGGTTTAGTGAAGTTGCCTCACCTGGAAGGTGGTCTCGCAGCGAGGATGATAATTAACCATACTGAGATGCTCCTGAGTGTCAGCCAGGTACTGTGCTTAACACACGTTATCCCCTTCCCCCAGAAACTCTGTGGGAGGGGTATCGGTATCCCAATTTTATAGGTGAAAAACCCTGAAGCTTAAGAAGGTTCTGCTGCTCAGCCAAGCCTATTTTATTAACGATCAAATTCATGAATAAAAGGTTTTCTTTAACTTCTATCATGTTAGCGGTGGAGCATAGCTGACCTTTGATTGGAACCTTAAGGCAGATTTTAAATTTTTTTTAATGTTTTTTTATTTATTTTTGAGACAGAGAGAGACAGAGCATGAACGGGGGAGGGGCAGAGAGAGAGGGAGACACAGAATCGGAAGCAGGCTCCAGGCTCCGAGCCATCAGCCCAGAGCCTGACGTGGGGCTCGAACTCACGGACCGTGAGATGGTGACCTGAGCCGAAGTCGGACGCTTAACCGACTGAGCCACCCAGGTGCCCCTTAAGGCAGATTTTAAAGCCCTATGAATTTGTTACCTAAGCCTAGGTCACTGAGATCAAACACAAGAACATACAGTCAAACATGACAAGTGTATATTGATGCCTATCTTATTTTTCTTGAACACTGATGACTTTGATCAAAACGTAATTTCAACTATAGGAATCTGCCCTTGGGTGCGTCCATGTCTCTCTGGGCAATCTCACTCATGCTTGCGGCTTTACCTGCCAACTCACTTCTGATGACTTCAAATCTTTACAACTCAATCTCTTTCCTGAGTTCCAGATCTATACATATCCAACTACCCATGAGAGATCTCCTCCTTGCGGTTCCTAAGGGACCACTAACTCAATAGATCCCAAATAAAACCCATCCCATTTTGTCCCAAGTAAGCTTCTCTCTTCTAGTCCATGCCCACCCAGACAGCTATAACAGGAACCTGCAAGTCTTCAGAGACTTTTCTGTCTCCCTCTCTTCACATATCCTATTGGTGGCCAAGTCCTGTACAGGAGAGGTTCTCAGGGTAAGATCTCTAGATCACCAGCAACAGTAACATCTGGAAACTAGTTAGAAATAAAAATACTTAGACTTCTCCCTAGTTCAGCCTCTTTGTAGGTAGGACCCACTAAGCTGTGTTTTAACATGCCTGCTAAACTGACCTTCCATAGTATCTCTCTGATTACTCCACTCCTGAAGCTTTTATTGTGATCATTTCCTAACCAGTCTACCTTTCTCCACCCTTAGTTCCCTCCATGTTACCCTCCCCTTTCCTACCAGAATGTTCCCTCTAAATGCAAATCTGATCACGTCTCTACCCTACATAAAATTCTCCAGTGTTCCCCCAATGCTTACGCAGCACTACTAGAAATATAATATGGGTCACATATGTAATCTTTTTGTGTGGCTGCTAGAAAAATTTTAAAGTTAAAAAAAAATAAAGCAAAATTAAAAATTAATTCGAGCACTGTTACGGAACCCAATATATCAAAAATATTATTGCAACCTGTACCTAATATGAGAGTCACTAATAAGATATTTTATATTCCTTTTGCATGCCAAATCTTTGAAATCTGGTGTATATTTTTATGCTTACGTATCTCAATTCCAGATGTTAAATTTTCAGTGGAGAAACTTGACTTATATTTAGATTTCATGCAATTTACAATGGAGTTGAAAGAGCACATGTGCTTATCCAAGTTGTTCCAAACATACTTAAAAGTTTTCCAGTAACCAAATTGAATCCATTTTTAAATTTAAATAAATTAAAATTAAAGATTAAACTGCTCAGTTACACTAGCCACATTTCAAATGCTCTATAATCCCATGTGGCTAGTAGCTACCGTATTGGTTAGTGGGGTTTAGAGGACAAAATTTGATCTCCTTGGTATGGCTTCCTAGGCTCTCTGTGAACTAACTTCTCTGACTTCATCAGTATGTCCTATCTTCGTCCCTTGTTGCACATAATGATTCCGTTACACAGAAGTGCATCTCCTAAGATATTCCATGCCATTTCACACCTTGGGCCTTTTCCCATGACTCCTCCTCTTCCTCAATCACTCTGTCCCCCCATTCATGTGTCAAAACCCACCAATTTTTTAGATCCAGCCCAATACACTGTTTAATTGTTAAGCGTCCCACCTCTGCGTCCCAGGACTGATTAATCCCTCTTTAAATGGAATCAAACTCTGTGTAAATTAAATCTCACATAAGATTGTATTTCACTTACTTGTTCACAGGTCTCTCATTACTAGAGAATAAACTAAAAATAATAAAATAAATAACATAGTATAAAAAATAAAATAAAATCTTGTGTTATTCATTTTTTATATCCCTAGCATTTAGAACACCATCCAATGCTAATAGACACTTAAAAATGTATGTTGGGTTAACAAATAGTTAATATCCCAAAATTTGCATCCTTTTCTCTGTGACACACTCCCCTCTGTGGCCCTGCAGGGCAGCGGTTTACTAACACTGAAGAATTGGATGTTTTGTTGTAACTGTCACATCATAGCAATTTCCCCAAAGCTCTAGGAGTGAGATGGGCTTTCTGCCTTCCCATTTCTTCCTTCTCCAAACGTGATGATGCACACCTTTACACGCCTCACAAAGGATTTAGAAATAAGACTGTAAGTTCTGGGGACTGTTATCATTCTCTGGTTTGCTCAGGCCAGGTCCCTTAACCTTTCTGAAGCTTGGTTTTCTCATCTGTAAAAGGGTGGAGGGGTGACAGTAGCCGCCCTCTTCACAGGGATGTGCTAACTGAATGCACTAAGTGATGTAACGTGCTTGGCAAACTGTGACGACTTAGGCAAACCTAAGGGCTTATTCTCATTTAATCTCAGAAGGTCACCAACACAGACCAAAAGAGGAATCACCTCCTTTAGGCAAGAGTCTACACTGCCTAAAGAGGCATGAGAAGAGGGAAGTAAGTGCATGGATGAGGTGCCTGATGGTGAGGGTAGGCTGCCCCCGTCCTGCTTTCTTCATCACATTATATTCCTAGACGGAGAAGATGCTGTTTTACCCTCTCCACTGGTTCTACATCTGGCTTTTTTCCCCTCCAAGTCTTCTCTTATCCTCTTGTGATCTTTCTTCATACAGGCTGCTAGAGAAAAGGTCTCTGGAGTCAGGTGGAACTGAGAAGCAAGAACAACATTGTAAAGCTATTGGGTCTTAAGATTGACATTGCAGTCCAGGTATGAGCTGTAAAGATCTAATGGAGTACTTGCTGAGACGGGCTCCCCTCTGCCCACATCCATCTCCCAAGAGGAAGGACCTCAGCAGGTTCAAATGAAAGCAGAGGCTGAGTGCACGGGGAAGGGGCCCTCCCCAGAGCCAGCTTCAAAGGGGGTAGGATGACAGTGTTCCCAGGTAAGTGTGAGTATGCAAGAGTAGAGGAACCCTTCCCTGATTCCTGTGTGGGACCCAGGAAGGTGTTTGTCATACCCTTGTGGTCTGAGGGCAGAAGGTAGAGATGATTATGCGAGAGGCTGAGAGCAAAGAGCACCTGAAACAGCCACTGGCAGTTTCCTAGGCTCCAAAGCAGTGTGGGAGAATTCCAGACTTCCCTCTGTCTCCAAGGCAGATGGTGACAGATAGCCAGCAGGTAGATCCAGACGGCGTCTGCGTCATGAGGAAGCTGATGGGCAGGCAGCCACTCCACAGATAACCACAGCTGGGGATCAGGAAGAGGTGGGCTCACAGGTGATAGGTGACATCCAGGTATTCAGTGCCACCCCCACCTCTCATGCCCACCCAGCACACGAGACCTTGAACGGAGACACAGCCCTTGGAAGTCCCCGGAAGGAGAAGAAAACATGGAATTGACATCCTGGAATTGGCTTGACTGAGGATTCAGTAAGGAGGGGTCCAGGAGGATGGAGAGATTAAGTCAAGTTACAGAAAATAACAAAATAGGGATGCATTTTTGATACCCATGAGAGATCTCACATCCTCTATGAATAGTTGTTTGTATGTCTGGATCCCTGCTAGACTATAAATCCCCCGATGGGATGCTCTGTGTCATGCATCCCTGCTTCTCCGAAGCCAGGGTTTGCATATCATAAGCCCACCTGACAAGTCTGTGAACTTGCTCTGAAATGAGCTGAGTTGGAGATCATATGTTTTCTTGGCAAACCCAGGCTGTGTCCTCTCTTTTCCCTTGCTTATCTGCTGTCACAACTCAGGACGCATGTATGCATTCTTACACTCACGTATCCATCCATGCCTTCACTCAGAGAATATTTATTGAGTTCTTGAACTGTGAAGCTCCACAGATGTGAGTGGGGACGGGAGGCAGAGATTTAAAATGAGGTATTTGCATGTTTTGCTTTGTTTTGTTTTAAATTTTCGAGAGTCCTTTCTTATCACTTTATTCTGGCTTCACAGTCACAGCAGAGGCGAAGTGAAGCAGGTGGTGTTAACTTCACTGTTGAGGCGAAGACAAAGACAAGTTGAGATTTGACCAAAGTGACACAGAAATTGATGGTAGAGATGAGGGAGGAGGGGGGCGGTAGGGGAGAGAAGGGGAAATTTAGTTCTTCTGATTCTTTGTGCTCTTACGTAAAAAGACACCAGAACATATGTTTGGGTTAAAAGTGCCATCAGCCAATGGAAAGAGCCGCCACCAGCCAGAGCTAGAACATTCTCAGCAACAAAATTAATCAAATAGTATTTAAACCCAAAGTATAAAATAAATATCCATGAGTCTATACTGATATAAATAAATGATTGAATAAATAAATAAACGTGGGAGAACAGCCAGATATCTCTGAAGAAGAATGTAGATCATTTATTTAGATATTCTGCTCTGAAGGAGGTACAGCATAACTCTCCACTCCTTAAGTGTGAGCTGTGCATAGTGACTTCCTTCCTAAGAACATAGTATGGAGAGAAAAAAGAGTAACTCTATGGTGAAGAAACTTGACCTCAGCCAGGTGATCCAGGTCAACATCAACAGTGATAAGTCAGGTTGACAGTATGTACCCTTGGTAGGATGTAATGAGAATGGCACTTGACCTCTGTGACTATTCGTCGCCAAACCTGTAGCCTCAGTCTCACTATGAGAAATCATCAGATGAATCTTTGTTGAGGAACGTTCGACATAATACCTGACTAGTACACCTCAAAACTGTCAAGGTTATCAAAAACAAGGAAGTCTGAGAAACTGTCACAGGCAAGAGGAGGCTAAGGAAACAACATGACTTACTGTAGTTTGGATGTGATCCTGGACAAATAAAGGAAGTTAGATACAAGCTAAGGAAATCTAAATAAAGTATTGACATTAGTTAATAATAACATCAATTTGGGTTGACTGTGCCTCGTGTATCTCCTTAATGTAAAATGTTAATGGAGGAAACTGGATGTGGAGTTATAGGGGAACTCCCTACTGTTGTCACAACTTTTCTGTAAATTAAATTATTCCGAAGTTAAAAGTTAATTAAAAGTTGGAGAGCCTGGGTGGCTCAGTCGGTTAAGCGTCCGACTTCGGCCCAGGTCACGATCCCATGCTTCGTGTTTTCGAGCCCGGTGTCGGGCTGTGTGCTGACAGCTCAGAGCCTGGAGCCTGCTTCAGATTCTGTGTCTCCCTTTCTCCCTCTGCCCCTCCTCCACTCATGCTCTGTCTCTCTCTCTCTCTCTCAAAAAATAAATTAACAGTAAAAAAAATTTTTTTAAGCTAATTAGAAGTGAAGTGAATTTCAGGGGTGTCTACATAGCTCAGTCAAGCTTCCAACTCCTGATTTTGGCTCAGGTCATGATCTCACGGTTTGGGAGTTCAAGCCCCACCTGGGGCTCTGCACTGACAACACAGAGCCTGCTTGAGAGTCTCTGTCTCCCTCTCTTTCTGCCCCTACTCCCCACTCTCTCTATTTTAAAATAAATAAATAGACATTTAAAAAGTGGGATAAATTTTTAAAAATAATATTCATTGTACAGTGAAAAAAAGCACAATAAACTTATTGCCAGCATGATAAGGGAAAGGATGGGAGGAAAGAGCTATACGAGATTTTACCCTGCTCTCCCATGAAACTGTAGCGTTTACAGCCAACCTTGGTTGAAGTAACACAGAAAAGGGTCCTCGTATTCCTGTCACAAATATGTGGCTCCTCCAGTGTCTGGCAAGTCTGGACAAACACATTTTCCATGCCAGCATCTCCAGAATCTTTGATTTCCAAGGTCAAGAAGCCCACATATTACTCTTTGGGAATTCTTCTGGTTTACCTGGAACTTGAATGTCTA